>NW_006408524.1:35167926-35171377 GCF_000296735.1 Chrysochloris asiatica | reverse complement strand
ACTATCTCATGATCAAAGGGTCAATCGAGCAAGACGACATAACCATAATAAATATCTATGCTCCCAACGAAAAAGCACCAAGATAAAGCAAACCTTACTAGAATTGAAGAAAGAAATAGGTTAATCTACAATTATAGTGGGAGATTTTAAGATGTCACTTTTGAAAAGGGACAGAACAACCAGAAAGAAACTCGACAAAGTTACACAGGAACCAAACAGCACAATCAACCAATTTGACCTCATAGACGTGTACAGAGCATTCAACCCAACAATAGCACAATATACTTTCTTCTCCAGTGCACATGGAACATTCTCCACAATGGACCATGTGTTAGGTCACAAAGCAAGCCTCCATAAATTTACAAACATCAAAATACTATAGAAAATCTTTTCAGACCACAATGCTATAAAACTAGAAATCAACAACAAGAAGACTAAGGAAATAAAGTTGAATACATGGAAACTGAACAACACCCTACTGAAAAGTGACTGAGTAAAAGAAGAAATTAAACATGAATTCATAAATTTCCTAGAAACAAACCAAAATGAAAACACAACATACCAAAATCTTTGGGACACAGGGGAAGTAGAGCTGAGAGGACAATTTATTGCAATAAATGTGCGCATCCAAAACGAAGAAAGAACCAAAATTAACACTTTAACATAGCATTTCCAACAATTAGAAACTGACCAACAGAGGGAACCTACAGTCACTAAAATAAAATAAATAATAAAGATAAGAGCAGAAATAAATTAGAAAGAAAACAGAAAAACTGTAAGAATCAACAGGACAAGAAGCTGGTTCTTTGAAAAGAAAAGAGGGAGAAGACACAACTCGCATTAGAAACCACACAGGCGATGTCACAATGGAAGCAAACAAAATCAAAAGGATAATAACAGAACACTATGAGGAATTGTACTCCAACAAATTCGAAAACTTAGAAGAGATGGATGCATTTTTAGAAAAACATGGCCTACCAAAACTTGCATAGACCCATAACAAAAGAAGAAAATGATCAGGTCATCAAAAACTCCCAACCAAAAGAAGTCCAAGCCAACATGGCTTCACTGGTGAGTTCTACCAAACATTCAGGGAAGAGCTGTCACCAATTCTACTGAAATTATTCCAAAATATACAAGAGGATGGAAAACTTCCTAACACTCTTTATGTAGCAAGCACAACCCTCATACCAAAACCAGGGAAGGATATCACTAAGAAAGTAAATTACAGACCAATATCCATTATGAACATAGACGTAAAAATTCTCAACATAATCCTAGGCAATAGAAACCAACAGCACATCAAAAAAATAATACATCATGACCAAGTGGGTTTCATAAAAGGGATGCAAGGATGGTTCAACATTAGAAAAACAATGAACGTAATCCACCACATAAATAAGAAAAAGGAAAAGAATCACATGATCATATTGATGGATGCAGAAAAGGCATTTGACAAAATCCAACATCCAATCCTGATAAAAACACTCAACAAAGTAGGAAATGAAGGGAAATTCCTCAACATAATCAAGAGCATATATGCAAAACCAATAGTCTACATCACACTCAGTGGAGAGAGACTGAAAGCCTTCCCTCTGTGAACGGGAACCAGACAAGGATGCCCTTTGTCACTACTCCTTTTCAATATTGTTTTGGACATATTAGCTAGAGCTACATGGCATGAAAGGGACATTAAAGGCATCAAAATTGGCAACGAGGAAATAAAACTCTCTATTTGCAGATGATATGATTCTATACGTAGAAAACCCCAAAGACTCAGTAAAAAAGCTACTGATTCAGCAATGTGGCAGAGTATAAGATCAACATACAAAAATCAGTTGGCTTCCTGTATAGTAACAATGACAGTGCTGAAAAAGACATTAGAAAAGAAATACCATTTACAATAGCCGCACAAAGGATGAAATATTTAGGAATAAACATAACCAGAGAAACAAAGGACCTATATAAAGAGAATTACAGAACACTACTACAAGAAACCAAAAGAGACTTACAAAACTGAAAGAACATACCATGTTCCTGGATAGGAAGACTCAACATCATGAAAATGTCAATACTACCCAAAGCAATTTACACATATAATGCAATCCCAATCCAGATTCCAATGACATTCTTCAATGAGATGGAAAAGACAATTAAAAACTTCATATGGAAAGGAAGGAGACCCAGGATATTCAAAGCACTGCTCAAGAAGAAGAACAAGGTTGGAAGCTTCTCACTCCGTGATTTCAAAATTTACTGCATGACTACAGTGGTCAAAATAGCTTGGGACTGGCACAATGAAAGATAAATTGATCAATGGAACAGAATTGAGAATCCAGAAATTAACTCATCCACATACAGCCAACAGATTTTTGAAAAAGTGCCTAGGTATGTTACATGAGGAGGAGATAGTCTCTTTAACAGATGGTCCTGGCAGAACTGGAAAGTGATATGCAAATGATTGAAACAATACCTTTACTTCACGCCCTATACAAAACCCAACTCAGCATGGATTAAAGACCTAAATGTGAATCCCAAAATTATGAAAGTCATCAATGAAAAAATAGGGACGAATGTGAGGGTTCTAATACAGGGAATACACAGACTACCAAACATTTTGAAAATTACACAAACAAAAGTAGACAAAATTGATGAGTGAGACATACTAAAAATTAAAAACTTATGTGCATCAAAAGACTTCACCAAAAGAGTGAACCCACAGGATGAGAAAAATATTTTGCAATGACACATCAGACAAGGGACTCATTTTTAAATATATAGGAAACCACAACACCTCTACAAGAAAGAGACAAATAACCCAATCAAAAAATAGGCCCAGGACATGAACAGACACTTCACCAAGGAATAGATCTGGGCAGCCAACAAACGCATGAAGCAATGCTAACGATCACTAGCCATTAGAGAGATGCAATTCAAAACAACATTAAGATATCATCTCACACCAGCAATAACAGCAAAGATTAAAAAAAAAAAGAAAACAATAAGTGCTGGCGAGGATGTGGAGAGACTGCAATCCTCCTACACTGTTGGTGGGATTGCAAAATGGCCCAACCACTCTGGAAAGCAAATATGGCGCTTCCTCAGAAGGTTGGATTTAGACATACCTTATGACCCAGCAATTCCTCTACTTAGTATTTACCCACAAGAAATACGAGCCATAACACGAGTAGATATATGCACACCAGTGTTCATAGCAGCGCTATTTACAATAGTAAAAAAGATGGAGATAGCCTAAATGCCCATCAATTGAAGAATGGATAAACAAACTGGTACATACACACAATGGACTACTATGTTACCTTGAAGAACAAGGAAGCTACAAGCTACCACATAACATGGATGAACCTTGAGGACATTATTCTGAGTGAAATTAGTCAGTCACAAAAGGAAAAATACTGCATAGGACCATTACTGTAAAAGAGTAAGAAAA
>NW_006408524.1:35127440-35165519 GCF_000296735.1 Chrysochloris asiatica | reverse complement strand
TCCACTGGAAAGGACAAATAGACCACCCTGGAGTGGCTAGAAGAACAGAAGATACTCCATGAAAGAAAGACCAACAGGAAAAATCCGAAACAACAATGGCAATCTGATTGATTACTACAAGAACAATTAAGCTATTCATCCAGGAGCCATCAAGGCAAGTGGTCGGGACCCCTCAGAGCAAACCCCCTTCCAAGACTGAGACTCAAGGGGAATACAAGAGCAGGCATGTGGTCTGTCTGGTGACCACACTGGTCACCTATAAGTGGAAAAGGGGGAAAAAACAGCAATGAAATTGTGAGCTAAGCCCAACCACATTCAATAGACCTCTATGAACCAGTATAGAGACCTGGATGGCCAGCAATATGGCAAGACTTGGGGACTTTTGGACCCAGAAGCAGTGACATGGCCACAGAGGACTAGAGCAGAGAGTGAAGTGTCCAGTTGATATGAAGTGAGGGGAGATGCACCCGAATATCCATACTTGCAGATAGTGCCCACTTGACCTGGCTTCGATGGTTGGATGATCAGAACTCAATTAGAAGAAGAAAGAAAAGGGGGAAAATAAAAGAGTAACCTGCTACAATTTGATGAGCTTTACCTATACTTAGGGATGTTGTTGTTGTTGTTAAGTGCCGTCGAGTCGGTTCTGACCCATAGCGACCCTGTACAGGGTTTCCAAGGGTGTAAATTTTTACGGGAGTAGAAAGCCTCATCTTTCTCCCGCGGAGCGGCTGGTAGTTTCAAACCGCTGACCTTAAGGTTCGCAGCCCAATTCGTAACCACTACGCTAAAAGGGAACACATCTTTATAGTGAGGATCACTCCCACCCCCTCGGTACACAGTGTTGACAGGGATGGGGAACTTAGACATTGGCTACCCAAAATGGGGGGCCTATAAAGGCAAGAAGTGACCAGCTTGTAAGCTTTCAAGAGGGAGCCTTGTTCTAGATGGGGCAGGGGAAGGTAAAATCACCACTGAATGATTTCCAATCTATTGGGACGGGGCTGGAGAAAGGAAATGGGGATAAGACTCTTGTGGTACAATAGTGAATAATTGCCATCAGGACTGACTGTGAGGGTAGGAAATATAGAGGAAGATGTTTTTTGACAAAAGGAGGAGTGATTGATTTTGCAGCCCAGGAGCGGAGATCACTGGGACCATCAAGTGAGAAGAATGGAGAGTGGGACCCTACCCTGAGTGGCAGTGACTCCAGGGATGGAGACAGAGATGATGACGTGGACAGATGGAGCGGCTGGGGACACTGGACTCAGGGAGGGAGAAGGGCTGTGTGCTGTAGGCCAGGATGGGTGGGGGTGGGCCTATGTAGTGTACCCTTTGGTTATTTGATGATGCATGGAAGGGATTGTAATTATTGCAATGAACCGAAATATGATAGGATGAGTATAAAGCTGATGTTCTCTCATGTAAACCTCACAATAAAAACTAAAAACAAACAAACAAACCCGTACAAGGTTGCTATGAGTTGGAACCAACCTCTCGACAGCACTTAACAACAACAGTTTTACAAGTACAATCACTGAATAGTCTTTGAGAAGTTATTTCCATCTCTTCATTTCAGTTTTCTCATATACGAAAGTAAGATTAAGGATGTGTTACACTCCAGTGTTGTTATGAGAATTAAATAAAACTAAATTCAGTTTTTGAAAATTCCAAAGTATCTGAAAAACATAACACATTATTATTATTATAGGTTTTTCTTTTTTATTATTAGAGAACTATGAAAATATATATCAAATTAACATTTTCACTGAAAATCGCTGTAATTAACAACTGGAGGTTATTTTGTGCTCCAGTAGGCAAATTGTTTGGAGACATTTGTTTGCCACAACTGTGTTATTCATTTGGCATCTGTTTTGAAGAAGCCAGGGATGGTAAACATACTATCATGCTTAAGGCAGCCCCACACAACAAAGAAGTATCCAGTCCAAATATTCAGTAGTGTGGAGATTGATGAATGCTGATCTGATGTTAGATTTTTAAAAATAAGTAAAAATTCCATATAATGTAAATTGTAAGGGTTCTAACAAAAATTAGAGTAACTCTCTATAGGTTAGAAGTTGGAATAAGACATATTTGTGCTAAGCTATAATTAATATTAATCTTAAAATATTTTTTAAATATTGAAAGAGGAGTCTTCTGTTAAAAAAAAAATTACTCAGCTTAAACATTTTCTTTCTCTTTTGGGTGTAAGTGGAATTCTAGCATTTTGGAGAACTAGTACAGAAATAATGCAACCTTTTCAACACATGGCTAATTTTCATGGTCAAACCTTCTCCAGTTCTTAGCCAAATCTCTTCCACATCCCTTCTGGAAAAAGAGATCTTAATTGTCTACGTCTAAAATCTGTTTGTATTCAAGCCAGTCACTCATATCAGAATAATAGAATTTAAACTACTTGACATAGAAATGTTTTTCATTTGTACATGGAGGCTGTTGTCAGAGTCGGATGGGAGGAAGCTTGGCAATCCATCTGATGATTATTTAATACTTAAGGGATTAGGATACTTGACATACATGGTACCTCCCTTCTAGACACTTATATAGTCCAAGATTTTAAGGTAATGACCTAGCAATACATACTTTACTACCCTCTCCTTTTAAAAGATATATGTATAAATTTCTTTGTTTCACTTGGACCATATGTGCCTGATTCTGTGCCAGAAAATAGGAGAAATCTTTACCAACCTTCTTAATTACAATTGACATCATAGAGTATGTAAGTTTTCATTAAAACTTCAAGAGGTTGCTCAGTAGATATGAAAACGCAATTTTGTTCTAGGCAGAAGAGAGGTTAATAAATTCTGGAGGCTGGGAATGTAAAAGGAAAAATCAAAACATTGAATAACAGTAAAGGATTTAAAGAATAGGATGCAGTGAGGGGAAGTATAAAGAATTTCAGGTTGCAGGAAAGTAGAAATAGTTCTATAAAGTCTAATTCTCCCCAAGAGTATTCTCAAAAAAGGAAGCATAATAAAAAGAAATTCCAGTTTTCAATTCTTACTGGAAATAACCAAGAAACAAACAAAAAAGATAAATTAATCACTGTGATTAAGTCTTTGGAATAATTCAAGTATAAAGTAATTAATGAATGCTAGTAAATGTTTGAAAATAGGGTCTCAAAAAAGAAAAGAAATAAAGAGAGCAAGAGAAAAGAAGGAAAGGAAAGAATAAAAAGGCCCATGGTGTAAATGTTCCCATCTGAACAGTTACCCAGCTACACAATGAAGTCACTGAACATGAGTTGAGAAGAGATGTGGAACAGAAAACTGTTACATACATATTATACATACTATAATATGTATGTATGTACACGTACATACATATTATAGTATTTTTACTACATAGATCCAAATAACGTAAATAACATCAAGACATATATATTATTTATTACATATTAAAATAAAATATATTAAATTATTTTATAAAATATTAAAATAATTAGGAAGTGATGAGTGTTGAGTGCATCTTGGTGACCCTATACAGGGCCACCATGAATTGAAAACAGCACTTAACAACAATAACAACAAATCTTGTTTTTAGCATAACATATTTCCTTTAAATTTTTATAATTTAAGCTTAAATAATAGTTCTCATAAACCAGGATGAGATGTCTCTAGCACAACACAGATGGGACAAAGTCTTTCAACTTCTCACTCCACTTTGCCTGAATAGAGTTGGAACTTGACATAAGATAGTAAGTCACTGAAGAGGTACTGAAGGCCATTATATTAGATCAAACCATAATTTGTGAAATGTTGACCATTTGAAACATAGCAGAGGAGAAACCCTAGAGTAGGAAGTTTCCCTATAAGAGTGGAAAGAAGTGGAATAATGTCTTTGGGGGATGTATAAAAATTGGAATATATAATATGATAGAACTAAAATGGGATGATATAAAGAATATCAAATGAGGAAGATGGTTTAGGAACTAAGAATTCTTCACTCTGCTCTATTTGTATTTAGATTTAAAATGTGCTGCTGGGTTATAAAATTCCTGTACATCTTGATTAAATACATAATGTATGACTGATGACTGCTAATGTGAAATCAAACTCTATGGGTTTGTAAGAGTATGTGAGGATATGTGCTAAAATGTGGCATCTGCCAGATCAAATTTGAAATGTAAACTTTTTTGTTAAGTAATCTTGAAATCTTTTGTAATTACCCACTGCCATGGAGTTGATTCCAACTCTCAGTGAACCAGTTGTTGTTAAGTGCCATCGAGTCGGTTCTGACCCATAGCGACCCTGTATAGGGTTTCCAAGGAGCAGCTGGTGAACTTGAACCACCGACCTTGGAGTTCAAACTGACTTTGCAGTCTGACACATTAGCCCACAGCACCACACCAGGACAGGACTGAACCAGTAGTACATAGCAAACCGGCTCCATAGGGTTTCAGACAGTGTAAAGCTTTATGAAAAAAAGCAGACTGCCCCATTTTTCAATTTCCAAGTGAATGGTCAGTTCAAACCACTAACCTTTTGGTTAACAGCCCAGTGTGTAACTCATTATACAACCAGGGCTCTTTGGTAATTAGAGAATGAAAGCCCCACAAACACTTTCTTTGGACCACCTGAAATTCAAGGTGTGCTTTTTGACCTTTTACCAAGAGAGTTTTAGGTACAATAGCAGCAAAATCTTATAGCGCTATGACGTTCATAAAAAAGTTTCACTTAGTACTATTGTTTTTGTTTACAAGTTGGTTCCAATTCATAGTGATTCTGTACAGGGCTTCCAAGGAGCGGCTGGTGGATTTGAACTGCTGACCTTGTGGTTTGCAGTCCAGTACCAGTATTACTTACAGTACCGCACCAGTATTGCTCTGGATTTTCCAGTCCTTCTTGTGTTCAAAAAACCACACTAAATTATTTTTTTAAGTGGATTAAAATAAAAGTTGAGGGGAAAATGATAACAGAAGAATGAACTTAAAGTAGAAAAAAGAAAAGAAAAGAAAAGAAAAAAAGACAGAAGGTATATACCACAAGGGAGCTTTGAAAACGAAGCCTTGAAAGAGCTAAAAGAATGACAATTTGTAAATCAGGAGTCCAGAAGTTCTGTTTTATGATTATGCTGGAGTTTAATTTCTTTATATCTTTCTGCCATTGTTAAAAAGCAGCCAGGACTTCAAAGGGAGCCTGCATGTGTTCCAAATCAGGGCCTTCAGAGCTGATGTCTGACAGCCCAGAAATTCAAACGAAATAAATGTGCTGTTTAAAATTCCATTTTTTTTTTCACCACCACCAACAAAATAACTTTTTATGTATTTAGGGTATTTTCCTTTATTTATTGTAAAATTTTTTTATCCTTCAATTTCTCCTCATTTAGTGATTATGGGCCTGGGCCTAGGGAATGCAGGATTCTCATTGACTTCACAGGGAATTTCTGACAACCAGAGGGAGATATCAGACTTTGTGACATTTTCTGTACTTTAAAATAATTTCTCTCCCTGAAAAAAAAGATAAAGAACCTTAGTTGTTAGACTGTGCCCTAACACCTGCGTTAGACTATTCTTGTATTTTCATGGGATGATGGAAACAGACATCTCCGAAGAACAAAGAAAGGCTCTGGGATGGTTTGTGTTTGAAAGTGCACTAGCATGGATATGAAACGTCAATCACTAGCCAGAAACTTGGCAATCTTTTCTTGGAGCCCTGAAGAGAGTAAGAAGACCTTGACACAGGAAGCTCTGTTAAGTGTGGATAAAGAAGAGTCTCTCAGGGACTAAATGGTAGATGCAAAGGGACTTTGGTATCATCTGAAACAATTCATTAGTATTACTAATGTGGAAGTGAGGTTACTGGGGCTCAAGATGAGACAGCTAGTAAAGTGTACATATTTGGGAAATTCTATATCCTAGCTAAGGAGGTGGGTACCATTAGGGTTTAGAGAAAAACATAAGTAGAAACCCTACGCATTTAGGGGCTACTTTCTGTTTACCAGGGCTATCACTTGCAAACTTAAACCTTTTAATTGATGTTAATAAACCATAGTAAGTGTGGGAAACAGTAGCCAGGAGCAAAAGGCTTCCCCATTGTTGCTATGCAAAAAAAAAGATAACAGTGTATCACTTTGGGAACACTGCAGAATGAACAGACTTGGGTTTTCTTTCTCCACTTCCACAGTACGATCCCAGTCTCCACATCTGGCCCACAGAGCATCCTGGAATGTTTATTTGCAAATCTTGAGAGGCTTTCTAAGCATTTCTGGGTAGAATGTACATTTGTGTTCATGGTAAATTATGTTCTCGGATATAGAGTATCCAAATGAAGGAGATGGTACTCCTCAATTTCACATAACCTAGATGTTGTAGGAGTCTGTATGGTAGAAAGAAATAAAATAAGGTAGTCCCTGGGTTACAAACAAGATCTGTTCTTAAGTGTGTCTTTAAGGTGAATACGAGGTAAGTCGAAACAGGTCCATATCGGTCTTATTTAACCTTCTTTAGTCTTATTTAAGAGTTGGGCACCCAGTAAGTGAAGGTGATTGTGATGAAGAATTTGTTACAAGTTGTTGTTGTTGTCAGGTGCCATCGAGTTGGAACCGACTCATACCAACCCCATGCACAGCAGAATGAAACAATGTCCGATCCTGGGCCAACCTCACTACTGCTGCCACACTTGATGCCATCAATGATGCCACCTGGCTGATTCATCTCGTTGGGGGTCTTCCTCTTTTTCTCTGACCCTCCATCTTACCCAGCATGACATTCTTCTCCATCGACTGTTCCCTCCTGACAATATGTCCAAAGTATGAGAGACGAAGCTTAGCCATCCTGGCCTCCAAGGAGCACTCTGGCTGCACTTCTTCCAAAACAGATCTATTGGTTCTTTTGGCAGTCCATGGCACCTTCAGTATTCTCCTCCAACACCACAATTCAAAGGCATCAATTCTTCTATGATCTTCCTTATTCACTGTCCAGCTTTCGCATTCATATGAGGTTATTGAAAATACCATGGCTTGACTTGGGTCAGGCACACCTTAGTCTTCAAGCTGACATCTCTGCTCCTTAACACTTTAAAAACACTTTAAAAAGTTCCTGTGCAGCAGATTTGCCCAATACAATACGTCGTCTGATCTCTTTACTGCTGCTTCCACGAGTGTTGACAGTTGATCCAAGAAGAATGAAGTCCTTGACAACTTCAATCTTTTCTCCGTTGATAAGAATATTGTTTATTGGTCCAGTGGTGAGGATTTTTGTTTTCCTGACATTGAGATGCAACCCATACCAAAGGCTTTGTTCTTTGATCTTCATCAGTAAATGTTTCAAGTCCTCTTCACTTTTAGCAAGCAAGGTTGTATCATCTGCATATCGCAGGTTGTTAATGAGTCTTCCTCCAATCCTGATGCCATGTTTCAGACAATCTCTTTGATATCTCAAGCGAGTAAAGTTTTGCTAAAGGTAATACAGAAACAGTTACAGTCATACATTGACAGAGAACTTCCAGAGGTTCAAGCTGGATTCAGAAGAGGCTGTGGAATGAGAGATATCATTGCTGAAGTCCGGTGGATCTTGGCTGAAAGCAGAGAATATCAGAAAGATATTTACCTATGCTTTACTGACTATGCGAAGGCTTTCGATTGTGTGGATCATGACAAGCTATGGACAACATTGAGAAGTATGAGTATTCCAGAACACTTAATTGTACTTCTGAGGACTCTGTACCTGGACCAAGAAGCAGTTGTTCGAACAGAGCATGGGAACACTGAATGTTTTAAAATTTGGAAAGGTGTGCGACAAGGTTGTGTTCTTTCACCATACTTGTTACAAGTAGGGTCAAGGAATCAAACATTTTGCATTGGGCAAATATGCTTGAAAAAGACCTCTCAAATGTTAAAAAAACAAAGATATCACTTTCAGTACTAAGGTGTACCTGACCCAAGCCATGATATTTTCACTTGCCAAAAGTTGGACACTGAATAAGGAAGACTGAAAAAGAATGTATGCATTTGAATTATGTTTTTTTAATTATTTGCAAAAAATATTGAGTATACCATGAACCCAGAAGAACAAACAAACAAAAATCTGTCTTAGACGATGGATAGCCAGAATTAGGCTTAGAAGTGAAGATGGTGAAAATTCATCTCGTGTACTTTGGGCTTTTTGTCAGGAGGAACCTGTTCCTGATGGTAATGCTTGGTAAAGTAGACAGTAGTGAAAAAGAGGAAGACCCTCGTTGAGATAGACTGACACAGACGCTGCAATAATGGGCATAAACCTAACATGAGGAGGACTCAGGACTTGGCCATGTTCGTTCTATTGTACTCAGGGCTGTGGTGCACTGGTGTGGTGAATTACATGATACGGCTCTTCTAGCCATAGTCTTCACAACTAAGACTATACAAATAGGGTGTGTGGAATATAGGAATTGGTAAGTTTTGTCATCCCACTGAGTTTTAGATGAGTTGTCTCAGAAGCAGGAAGAGAGATGTCACTGCCATCAAGAAAGAAGAGCCAGAAATGGAAAATGTCCTTTAGATTCCCAAATCCCTGGGCAGTGTTTTGTTCTGTTGTACATAGGATCCCTATGAGTTGGTGCTGATTGGATTGCATCTAACAACAGTCAGGTGCACAACAACAACAAAGGAGTTGGTTCAATTTTATCCAATTGAGCAAATTTACAAAACATTAAAAAGCAAGTAAGTTTTTGTTGTTAAGTGTTGATGAGTCAGTTCCGACTCATAGAAACCTTGTTAGGGTTTCCAAGGAGAAACTAGCAAGCAAGAGTTGTCCATAAGTCTGAAGTTCATAAACTCAGAATTCATTGGAATCTACTAAGATGAGATGAAATGCTTTCATAGTTTACAAATATGAAATCTTGAAAAAGACCAGAGACTTTTACAATGAGGTATTGTTATAGTCATGTCTAGGAACCTGATTCAAGCAAAGGCACTATTCAATCTAAATGTCTCTCTGTACATGAATGTGAGGAAAACTGATGTTTTATTTATTCATTGAACACTACTGTGCTGGTTACTGACTGACCAGCCAAGAATCAGAATGTTGAATTGCTTTTTTGCAAAGAAATGCACTCATACACATTGTAGTAGTAATTTACTGTTTCTTCTAGCTATCTTTGTAACTCTCACCAAATTACTTTTTTTCCTGATGGGTCTGGATGAAAGAAAGTGGGAAAAGATGCTAATAGGATGATGTGATTCAGTTGTGAATGTTTATTAACAGAACTGATTGGAATTGTTGTTAAGTGCCATTGAGTCATTTCCGACTTGTAATGGCCCACCCTGTATAACGTTTCTGAGAAGCAGCTGTTCAGTTTGAACTTCCAACCTTATAGTTTGAAGTTCAGTGCTGATCCTGCAGCACTACACTAGCAGCCCAATTGTAATTGTAAAACCATGGAAATTGAGCAATGGGATTGGTCAGTTTTGCTATCCTACTGGCTTTAAAATGAGCCATCTCAGAAACAAGAAGTGGGATCTCACTACCATCAAGGAATAGATCCAGGAGTAAAGCCTTTGAACCCCAAGATCCCTGTGCACTGAACAGTTGGTGGATACATTCCATTATCTATTCATTCCTTTTCTTGCTTATTGTCTCATTTTATTCCACTGAAGGATTGTCATATTTGTGGGCAATGTATTTATACATAGCAAATTTGACCATATATTCCCACAAATGTCTATGTCTTAGCATCACACAGAAACAAAACCCTGATAGATTCAATTATTTGTTTCAACCAACCAATTAAAATGAGTACATAGCCCAAGCTGCTTCTCTTTGCCTATTCAATAGTGATGGTTGAGATTAACCTGAGGTTTCGCATTAACAACCTCTTTTAAATCTCAGGAACCTGAAAGGTTACCATTAAGAGACAGGCTCAGGAAAACTCCTGCAAATGGATTTCCATTCTTTCTGTACTGGCTTGGGGAAGTGGTCCCAAACCTATTTTCAAATACACTCTGCTTCTGACTTTGGCAGCTCAGCTATTCTAATAACTCAAGTAAAATTTAGCTCTGCCTGACTGGAGTCATTTGCAGGCAAAAAGCCTTCAGATTTCATAACTAAACCATAAGAAATACCAAAAGATCAACACAAATGGCAGAAGTGGAAGTGTAGGGGAGAAAAGACCACAAATTCAAATGTATCTTATAGAGACGACTATGTTAAGTCTTAACCAGTACAAAGACAGAGACAAATCATCCAGATGAGGGAGACCATCAAGCTGAGGATCAGGCCATAATGGTGTCTAAGTGGTTCATATTCATGCAGTCCAATTATAGGCTCAAAGAGCAAAGGAAATTTGTCATAAAATCATGATTGATGGCAGATCGATTCTTCACACTTGCACAAAGGTGGAACTAAGGAAGAAGGGATCCTGAGTAGGATATGAGCACGATTGTAGGTTAAAAAGTTTGCAGGATTGCTTCTGAGGTATGACTCATGGCCATGCTAGCCTGGTACCCCAATTTCCATTAAGGGTATGCTCAGACAGGTCTTTGAAGGTGAATCTGCTCCTTCCTGGTTTGTCTAGGGAATCTATTTTCAAATGTACTCTGCCTGAAGGCAAAGTTGCCTCTCCCAGCTTTCCCCAAATTGTCCTAATTATTTTGGCAATTCAAAGTAAGAAATATGTAAAGTACTCCATATGGCCCCTGAACTTAATGTTGGAGTTGGGCTCTAACTGGAGATTGCAGTTTTCTGTAGACCAGATGCCTTTAGATGTCAAGCTCTATTGCAGAAAGGACATTCAAACTTTAGTAATTAAATGGTTTACAAACCTCAATGTACCTAAAAATTTGTTATTGTTAAGTGTCACAGAGTTGGTTCCTACACAAAAGGACCTTCTATAGGATTTCCAAGGAACAGCTGGTGGGCTTGAACCGTCAACCTTGTGGTTAGACGTCCAGTGCTTACCCTACAATGCCACACCAGAACTCCAAGAATTTGTTCGGGGACTTATTTTAAGCACAGTTCTGGGTCACTGCATTTGGAATCAAATTCAGTTGGAGTTGCGGCTCAACAGTTTAACAAGCACATGTGATTTTGATTAGCCAGAGGTGGATCTTGCTTTAAGGATAACTAAAGCCTAGAGGTGGGAATTGGCTTTATCTAGTGAGTCACAGAAGTTGAGCTAGAACTTACTTGATAATATCCATCATAATCATTGATGAAGGTGATTTCAAAATGAGAATCATTGTGCCACGCTGGTTATATCACTAATGCTTCACACAGACTAGATAATCTATTCTAGCAACACAGCCACTACCACTAACACTCTTTAGATTCTTATTAGAATCAGCAAATGCTTTGGGAGAGCTTAAGCAGCTGGCAGAGAACATCTGGGAGTTTCTTAGAAATAATTTATCTTTAATGAATTTGTCTGGGGTTAAAAATATGGTGAGTTACACAATGCTTCTGAGGCAGAATGGTTATGATAAAAGCCATATTCCTTTAATAGTCACTTCACATTTCTTTTGTCATCTGGTATTAGGTAATTTTAGACACCCAGTTGCTGTTGTTTGTAAAGCTATACTACTAGTTTTTTAGTTTTGAAAATTTCTAAAGCTCACATCTAAATAAAATTCTCACATTTTTTCAACTCATAGATCGGAACCTTAATATCCTGACTCTAAAATCTGAAGTATTTTTTTGAAAATCTGAGTCCATCCCAAGTGTATTCCAGCTTGGTTCCCAGACTAGTGCATCTGGGAGCATCTTAGGTCTGAAAAGTGGTTGCCTAATCTAATTACAGACTCTTGCTGAAAGATGTCCATGACCTTCCAGTTCTAATGATTCTAGAATTACCAGCCGATTACACTCCTTCATTTATTCTGGTATCTACTCAATCCTTAAAGTTCTGGTAACTCCTCTTCATCTTTGATCTACCCATCCTGTATTTGGCCTCTGCTTATTTTACTCTTGCAGCATTCAATTCCTGAGTCTCGTCATTTCCTTTCAGATTCCTCTTAGTGTCTAAAAGCTAGACATGTTGCCACCATCCCTGAACTATTCTTGTCTTTTTAATTCTTGCTTTTATAGTTATGAAGGTTCTATAGTATTTTACTATAAAATGGATATTGGGACTCATTCACAAATAAAACTGTGAAAAATCTTAGGTTGCAAGACCTCTAGTTTGATCAAGGGAAGGCAACATTTTCATGTCTTGCATCTTTATTCTAAGGTAACCTGATGGTACAATGGTTAAGCAATGGGCTGTTAAATAAAAGGTTGGTAGTTGAAACCCACCTAATTGTTTTGCAGGAGAAAGACTTTATAATCAGCTTCTATAGAATATTATAGACAAGGAAACCTTACGGGGCAATATTACACTGTCTAATGGACTGCCAAAAGAACCAATAGATCTGTTTTGGAAGAAGTGCAGCCAGAGTGCTCCTTGGAGGCCAGGATGGCTAAGCTTCGTCTCTCCTACTTTGGACATGTAGTCCGGAGGAAACAATCGTTGGAGAAGGATGTCATGCTGGGTAGGGTGGAGGGTCAGAGAAAATGAGATGGATCGGCCAGGTGGCATCATTGATGGACTCAGGGGTGGCAGCGGTGGTGAGGTTGGCCCAGGATCGAGCATTGTTTCGTTCTGCTGTGCATGGGGTCACTATGAGTCGGTTCCGACTCGATGGCACCTGCCAACAACAACAATGGTGTTGGTAACAGTCAGAATCAACTAGACAGAACACAGTTATAGCACCTCCAATCTGGGTAAGCAGGATGAAAGTCATAAGGCAATGCACTCTGAAGTATTCAGTTTTCTCCCCCAACGTATAATAATTATATTGAGATGTCTGATGGATATGAGAGAGGGTTCTTATTTTAAATATTTATCTAAGTTCAAGGATCTTTTTTTAAAATTACAAGTGAGAATAGCCTATAACAGACCAAAATCATTTTGATACTAAGTATTTGAAATAAACTTTTTTTGTTGTTTTATAATTGGTCCTCATTGGTAAGTTTTACCATGGCATTTGTAATGATTGTATAGGAACCTGGTCATATTTGAGCTACAAATTTTCTGCCATGTTTTGGAGAATGGGCTGGAAATGTTTTTTTTAGAATAGTCCTATTAGGCTTATGAAAAACAAAACCCAACAACATTGGATTCTTATAGGTTTTGCTAAATGCTATGCTTTTTTCTAAGTGCTTTTTAAGTATTTCAATAAAATGGCAATTTATTTTAAAAATCGACAATAACAAATGTGTAATGGAAGCCTATGTATTATAGAAATCTTAATGTTGAACAAATACATTTGGAGCACATTCATATTTATTTAACATACAATTGCTGTCTAATTTAATCTAAATTAAATGGTTGTTTGAAACCTATAATTTGGAAGGTTCCTGAACCTCCTTTAAATGGCAGGAAAACATGAACTCATCAAGGTTTTTGTTTGTTTTTTTTTTCCAGAAGGTATATCTTATCGTTTAAAATCAAGTATTTCTGTCTTGAAATTAAAAACCTAGGCCATTTGGAAAATGCAATTGCTAGAAATGTTTTTTGGCAATGAGACGTAAGTCCTCATTTACGTAGATGAGAATAATGTTTTTCTACTATTCAAAAATCCTTCAAAATTTAGCTGATTCTTTTATCCAGTACATTGAGGATGAATTATCATCAGCCTTTTAATAAACATCTGTTTATATGGAATGTATTCCATGATGATTCATTACTAAGGATTTCATTTAGGTTATTGCTTATTTGTTTTTAAAGGAGAGGCCAGACAATTTAGGGTATTATATGTCAAGCACTGTGCTAGTTATAAATATTCATTATTTTATTTTAAAAGCAATTACTCATAAAGTCATCACAAGTACAAATAGCGCAAACCAGTTAATAAGCAATGGTTAACACTGCTCGTCAGTTTGTCATAATATTTTGACTACTCTATTGCTGTGAAACTATGAAACCAGTACATTAAATACCAGTAGGGTCACCCATGGTGGGCAGGTTTCAGCGAAGTTTCCAGACTGAGAAAGGCTAGCAAGAAGGAGAGTTACACTATTGCTGAATGTTTAGTCACTGAAAACTTTCTGAATAGCAGAAGAAGATTGTCAGATAGAGTGCCAGAAGATGAAAATATAATGCATAGCACAAAAGTATTGTCATGCATACTGCTGGAAGATGAGCCCATCAGGTTGGAAGGCACTCAAAACACAACTGGGCAAGGGCTACCTTCTCAAAGTAGAGTTGATCGTGATGACACCAATGGAGTCATTTGCTGATGAAGCACAATATACTAGAGATCGAATGATAGAAATTTGCAATACCAGTGACTCATTCATTGCAAATACCTTTTTTAAACAACTTAAAAGATGACTATACACATGGACCTCACAAGATCGAAGACACAGAAATCAAACTGACTACATGTGGGGGAAGAGACTGTGGAAAAGCTCAATATAATCAGCCTAAACAAGACCAGGGACAAATATTCAAGCTGCAGGTGAATAAAATGGAAACAAGTCCACAAGAGCTAAAAGATGACCTAGAACAAATCCCATCTGAATTTGGAGACCACCTCAAGAACAGATTTGATGCATTTGACACTAATGACTGAAGATGAGAATAACATAAGATGATATCAAGAACATCATACAGTAAGAAAACCAAAGAGCATTAAGAAGACAAAAAAAAAGGGAAAAAAAGACCAAAATGGTTGTCAGAAGAAACCCTGAATTTTGCTCTCCACTTTATAGATGCTAAAGTGAATGGAAGAAACGAGGAGATAAAAGAGCTGAACAGAAATTTTCTAAGGGCAACTCAAGAAGACGAAGTCAAGTATTACAACCACAAGGGAAGAACATGCTCAGCAATTCTCATGAGGAAAGAGTTGAAGAAAAATATTTAAGCCTCAACTTGCAATGTTGAAGGGTACTGTGGGCAGAATAATTAATGATGTAGAAAGCATCAAATAAAAGATGGAAGGGATGCATAGAATAACTACCAAAAAGAAATGGTCGATGTTCAACCATTTCAAGAGATAGTATATGATCAAAATCTAATGGTGCTTAAGGAAGAAGTCCAAAGTGCACTTAAGGCATTAGCAAAGGGCAAGGCTCCAGTAACTGATGGAATGCAAACTGAAATTTTTCAACAAACTGATGCAGCAATAGAAGTATTCAGTCATCTGAGCCAAGAAATTTGGAAGACAGTTACCTGGCCAACTATTTGGAAAAGATCCATATTTGTGGCCATTCCAAAGAGAGGTGACCCAAAGGAATGAGAAAGTCACCAATATTATTAATGCTAGTATTATAAAACATTATTAATAATATAAAACAATATTATTAATATCACATGTCAGTCAAATTTTGTTAAAGGTAATTCAAAAAACAGCTGCAACAGTACATCCACAAAGAACTGCCAAAGGTTCAAGCCAGATTCAGAAGCGAATGTGGAATGAGGGATATCAATGCTAATAAAAGATGGTTCTTGGTGGGAAGCAGAGAATACTAGAAAGATATTTACCTGTGCTTTATTGACTATGCAAAAGATTTCACCTGTGTGGATCATGGCCAACTGTGGACAACATTGGAAAAAATGGATATTTCAGAACATTTAATTGTGCTCATAAGGAATTTGTACATAGACCAAGAGGCAGTCATTTGAAAAAACAAGGGGATGTTGAGTGGTTTAGAGAGTCAGCAAAGCTGTATACCACAGTTGTATTTTTCATCATACTTATTCAATCTATATGCTGAGCAACTAATCTGAGAAAGTGGATTGTATGAAGAAGAACATGGCATTAGAATGGGAGGAAGACTCATTAACAACTAGTGATATGCAGATGCTTGCTGAAAGTGAAGAGGACTTAAAAAAGGATGGGAAGGTAGGTGGAATGTAAATAGGAGCCACAGGGAGGAAGTGCATGCCTGTTTTTCCATGGAGGAGATTGCAATCATTGAGATGAAACAAAGAATATTATTTTTTTAAATGTAAAACTGATTATCTTATCTGTAAATCTTCCCTCAATTCACAATAAAAAGTTAAAAAAAATTATTATGGTTTACATTTAAAATAAAAATTACTGATGAAGATCAAAGACCACAGCCTTCAATATGGATTGCACATCGATGTAAAGAAAACAAAAATCCTCAGAACTGGACCAATAAATATAATAAAAGGAGGAAAAATTGAAGTTGTCAAAAGCTTTATTTTGCTTGGATCCACTAACAACACATATGGAAGCAGCAGTCATGATATCAGAAGACATATTTCATTAGGCAAATCTGTTGCACAAGACCACTGTAAAGT
This sequence comes from Chrysochloris asiatica, assembly GCF_000296735.1. NCBI lineage: Eukaryota > Metazoa > Chordata > Mammalia > Afrosoricida > Chrysochloridae > Chrysochloris > Chrysochloris asiatica. Next base: position 35,149,275 of record NW_006408524.1, on the reverse strand, counting down.
GTTCAAGAACAAAGATAATCAGTCTAAGAACTAAGGTGCACCTGACCCAAGCCATAGTATTTTCAGTAGCCTCAGATGATTGAGAAAGTTGGACAATGAATAAGAAAGATGGTAGAGAAATTGATGCATTTGATTTCTGGTGTTGAAAAAGAATATTAAAACTGCCGTGGATAAGCAGAAGAACAAATAAATCTGTGTTGCAAGAAGTACATCTTGAGGAGCCAGAATGGCAAGACTTCATCACTCATACTTCAGACATGATAGAGCAGGGGCTAGTTCTTTGAAAAGCACACCATATTAGGTAAAATGGAGGATCTGCGAAAAAGAGGAAGACCCACCTCAAAGGAGACAATTATTACAGTGGCAGTAGCAATGGACTCAAGTGTAAGAACAATTGTGAGAATGGTGCAGGACCCACAAGTGTTTTGTTCTGTTGTGCATAGGGTTGCTACACATCAGAACTGACTAAACAGCACCTAACAACAAAGCAATATTAGTACTAATGTTGTCATTACCACGATTGTCTAAGATGAGTTTTCGGAGTATTGTCATAAATTCATGCTAGGCTGACCACCACTCATCTGTCAGTTTGTCGTACTGTGGTGGCTTGTGAGTTGCTGTAATTCTGAAAGCTATGCCACAGGTATTTTAAATACCAGCAGGGTCACCAATGGTGGACAGGTTTCAAATGAACTTCCAGATGAAGACAGATGAGGAAGAAAGAGTGATGAGCTACTTTCGAATATTTACTCACTGAAAACCTTATAAATAGCAGGGAAACACTGTCAGATATACTGCTGGAAAATGAGCCCCTTAGATTAGAAGGTACTCAAAATGTGACTATGGAAGAGCTGCCTCCTCAAAGTAGAGTAGATGGTGATAATACGAAAGGAGTAAAGCTCGTAGGTGAAAAGCTTGCAGGATCTTCATTTGTTGATGGAGCACAACTCAAAATGAAGAGAAACAGCTGTAAACATCCATTGAAAATTGGAACATGGAATGTACAAAGTATGAATCTGGGAAAATTGGAAGCTGTCAAAAATGAAATGGAATGCATAAACATTGTTATCTTAGGCATTAGTGAGCTGAAGTGGACTGGTATTGAATCGGACAACCACATGGTTTCCTATGCCGGGAATGACAAATAGAAGATGAATGGTGTTGCATTCATCGTCAAAAAGAACATATCTAGATCAGTCATGATGTACAATGCTGTCTGTGATAGGATAATATCCATGCACCTACAGGGAAGCCCAGTTAATACCACTGTTATTCAAATTTACGCACCAAAGCCAGTGAGGATGAAATAAAAGAAGTCTACCAACTTTTTCAATCTGAAATTGACCAAACATTCAATCAAGATGTATTAATCATTACTGGTGACTGGAATGCAAAGGTTGGGAGCAAAGAGGAAAGATCAGTCGTTGAAAAATTTGGCTTTGCTGATAGAAATGATGCTGGAGAATGCATGATAGAATTCTGAAAAATCAATGATTTGTTCATTTGAAATACCTTCTTTAGACAACATAAGAGATGACTATATACATATGGACCTCACTGGATGGAATACATAGAAAGCAAATTGACTTCATCTGCAGAAAGAGACGATGGAAATGCTCCATATCATCCATGAAAACAAGGCCGGGGCAGACTGTGGAACAGACCATCAATTACTGATATGCAAATTTAAACTGAAGCTGAAGAAAATGAAAATAAGTCCATGAGAGCCAAAATAAGACCTTGAATACATCCCACCTGAATTTAGAGATCATCTAAAGAACAAATTTGATACATTAAACACTAAAGACTGAAGACCAGAAGAGTTGTGGGATGACATCAAGAACATCATACAGGAAGAAAGCAAAAAGTCATTGAGAAGTCAAGAAAGAAGGAAAAGGTCAAAATGGATGTCAGAAGAGACACTGAAACTTGCTCTTTAGTGTAGAGATGCTGAAGCAAATGGAAGAAATGAGGAGGTCCAAGAGACAAATAGAAAATTTCAAGATCAGCTCGAGAAGATAAAGCCAAGTATTACAACAAAATGTGCAAATATCTGGAATCAAAAAACTAAAAAGGAAGAACACGCTCATCATTTCTCAAGCTGGGGGAACTGAAGAAAAAAGTTAAGCCTCGACTTTTGTTATTGAAAGATTCTCTGGGAAAATTATTGAATGATGCAGAAAGCATCAAGAGAAGATGGAAGGAATGCACAGAGTAACTGTACCAAAAGGAAATGGTTCATGTTCAGCCGTTTTAAGAGGTAGCATATGATCAAGAGCCAATGATACTGAAGGAGGAAGTCCAAGGTGAGTTGAAGGAATTGGCAAAGAACAATGCACCAGGAATTGATGGAATAAAAGTTGAAATCGTTCAAGAGAGTTGGGCGGCACAGGAGGCACTCACTCATCTCTGCCAAGAAATTTGGAAGACAACTATCTGGTTGACTGATTTGAAAAGATCCATATATGTGCCCATTCCAAAGAGAGGTGACACAATGGATTGAGGAAATCATCGGACAATCTTTTTGATAATCCCATGTGAGTAAAGTTTTACTAAAGGTAATACAGAAACGGCTGCAAGCATACATCAACAGAGAACTTCCAGAGGTTCAAGCCAGATTCAGAAGAGGCCGTGGAACAAGAGATATCATTGCTGATGTACCATGGATCTTGGCTGAAAGCAGAGAATATCAGAAAGATGTTTCCCTGTGCTTTATTGACTACGCTAAGGTTTTTGATTGTGTGGATCATGACAAGCAGTGGACAACATTGCAAAGTATGAATATTCCGGAACACTTAATTGTGCTCATGAGGAATCTGTACCTGGACCAGAAGCAGTTGTTTGAACAGAACATGGAAACACTGAATGTTTTAAAATTTAAAAAGGTGTGCGACAAGATTGTATTCTTTCACCATACTTATTCAACCTGTATGCTGAGTAAATAATCCAAGAAGCTGGGTTCTATGAAGAAAAACGTGGCATCAGGATTGAAGGAAGACTTATTAACAACCTGTGATATGCAGATGATACAACCTTGTTTGCTGAAAGTGAAGAGGACTTAACACATTAATGCTAAAGATCAAAGAGTACAGCCTTCGGTATGTATTGCATCTCAATGTAAAGAAAACAAATATCCTTGCCACTGGACCAATAAACAACGTTGTTATCAATGAAGAAATGTCAGGGACTTCATTCTTCTTGTAACAACTATCAACACTCATGGAAGCAGCACTCAAGAAATTAAATGACATATTGCATTGGGCAAATCTTCTGCATAAGACCTTTTTAAATTGTTGAAGAGCAAAGATGTCAGCTTGAGGACCAAGGTGCACCTGACCCAAGCCATGGTATTTTCAATAACCTCATATGCATGTAAAAGCTGGACAGTGAATAAGGAAGACCATAGAAGAATTGATGCCTTTGAGTTATGGTGTTAGAGGAGAATATTGAAAGTGCCATGGGCTGCCAAAGAACCAATAGATCCGTTTTGGAAGACGTGCAGCCAGAGTTCTCCTTGGAGGCCAAGATGGTCAAACTTCATCTCTCATACTTTGGACGTATTGTCAAGAGGGAGCAGTTACTGGAGAAGGATTTTACGTTTGGTAAGGTGGAGGGTCAGAGAAAAAGAGGAAGACCCCTAACGAGATGGATTTGCCAAGTGGCAGCATCTATGGACTCAAGCGTGGCAACAGTAGTAAGGTTGGTCCAACACTCCCTACTATTTATTCATCACTCATGAACATTTAGTAAGAATGCCCAGTACTGTACTATTCACTGTATATACAAATTTAGGGAAAAAGTAGCCCTGGTTGTTTAGTAATTTATGATCCAATGGAGTGGACTGACCAGCACTCATCTGTTAGTTTGTCGTACTATGGTGGCTTGTGTGTTGCAGTGATGCTGGAAGATATGCCACCAGTATTTTAAATACAAGCAGGGTTCACCCACCATGAACAGGTTTTAGCTGAACTTTTAGACAAACACAGACTAGGAACGAGGAGAGGTACAATACTTCTAGATGTTTAGCCACTAAAAACCTTATGAATAGCAGTGTAACACTGTCACATAGCACCAGAATACTGAATACTGAAACATGATGAAAAGCACCAGAATGTTGTCAGATACTGTCCCAGAAGATGGGCCCCTCAGATTGGAAGACACTCAAAATGCTATTGAGGACCAGCTACCTTCTCAAAGTAGAGCTGACCATGAGGATATAAATGGAAAAGCTTTTGAGAACTTCATTTGCTGATGGAGCACAACTCAATGTGAAGGGAAACAACTGTAACACCCATTAATAACAGAACATGGAATGCATGAAGTATGAATTTAAGAAAATTGGAAATTATCAAAAATTGAATGGAATGCATAAAGATCAATAACCTAGGCATTAGTGAGCTAATAAAGTGAACTGGAATTGGCCATTTTGAATCTGACATTAATATGTTTTAATATGCCGGGAATGAAAAACTGAACAGAAATGGCATCGCATTTATCAATAAAAAGAATCTTTCAAGATCTGTTTTGAAGTATAATGCTGAGATAGGATAGTATCCACTGGCCTACAAGGAAGACTAGTTAATAACACTATAACTCAAATTTACACACCAACCACTAAAGAAACTGAATGCTTCTACCAATTTCGTCAGTGTGAAATTAATCAAGCATGTAATCATAATGTATTTATAATTACTGGTGATTGGAATGCAAAGGTTATAAACAAAGAGGAAGGATCAATATTTGGAAAATATGGCCTTGGTGATAAAAACAATGGTGGAGATCATGTCATAGAATTTTGAAAGATCAATATTTTGTTCATTGCAAATGCCTTTTTTAAACAACATGGATCTTACCAGATGGCATACACAGAAATCAAATTGACTACATCTGTGGGAAAAGACAGCAGTAAAGCTCCATATCATAAGCCAAAATAAGACCAGGGGCAGACTATGGAATAGACCATAAATTGCTCACATGCAAATTCAGGATAAAGCTAAAGAAAATTAAAACTAGTCCATAGGTTCCAAAATTTGACCATGAACATATCTCACCTGAACATAGAGATCATCTCAAGAACAAATTTGAAATATTAGACACTAATGACTGAAGACCAGAGAATTGTGGGATGATGTCAAGAACATCATACAGGAAGAAATTGAAAGGTCATTAAGAAGAAAAGAAAAAAGGAAAAGACCAAAATGTATACCAGAAGAAACTCTGAAACTTGTAATCCATCATGTTGTTGTTGTTGTTGTCAGGTGCCATCAAGTCGGAACCGAGTCATAGCAACCCCATGCACAGCAGAATGAAACAATGTCAGATCCTGGGCCAACCCCACCACCGCTGCCACACTAGACGCCATTAATGATGCTACCTGGCCGATCCATCTCGTTGGGGGTCTTCCTCTTTTTCTCTGACCCTCCATCATACCCAGCATGACATCCTTCTCCAGTGACTGCTCCTTCCTGACAATATGTCCAAAGTATGAGAGATGAAGTTTAGCCATCCTGGCCTCCAAGGAGCACTCTGGCTGCACTTCTTCTAAAATAGATCTATTGGTTCTTTTGGCAGTCTATGGCACTTTGAGTATTCTCCTCCAACACTACAATTAAAGGCATCAATTCTTCTACGATCTTCCTTATTCACTGTCCAGCTTTCGCATCCATATGAGGTTATTGAGAATACCATGGCTTGGGTCAGGCGCACCTTAGTCCTCAAGCTGACATCTCTGCTCCTTAACACTTTAAAAAGTTCCTGTGCAGCAGATTTGCCCAATGCAATACATCGTCTGATCTCTTGACTGCTGCTTCCATGAGTGTTGACAGTTGATCCAAGAAGAATGAAGTCCTTGACAACTTCAATCTTTTCTCCGTTGATAAGAATGTTGTTTATTAGTCCAGTGGTGAGGATTTTTATTTTCCTGACATTGAGATGCAACCCATACCGAAGGCTGTGCTCTTTGATCTTAATCAGTAAATGTTTCAAGTCCTTTTCACTTTCAGCAAGCAAGGTTGTATCATCTGCATATCGCAGGTTGTTAATGAATCTTCCTCCAATCCTGACGCCATGTTTTTCTTCATAGAACCCAGCTTCTCGTATTATTTACTCAGCATACAGGTTGAATAAGTATGGTGAAAGAACACAACCTTGTCTCACACCTTTCCCAATTTTAAAACATTCAATGTTCCCATGCTCTGTTCGAACAACTGCTTCTTGGTCCAGGTACAGATTCCTCAGAAGTACAATTAAGTGTTCAGCAATACTCATACTTCGCAATGTTGTCCATAGCTTGTCATGATCCGCTCAATCGAAAGCCTTTGCGTAGTCAATAAAGCATAGGTAAACATCTTCTGATATTCTCTGCTTTCAGCCAAGATCCAACGGACATCAGCAATGATATCTCTCATTCCACAGCCTCTTCTGAATCCAGCTTGAACCTCTGGAAGTTGTCTGTCAATATATGATTGTAGCCTTTTCTGTACTACCTTTAGCAAAACTTTATTCGCTTGAGATATCAAAGAGATTGTCCGATGATTTCCGCATTCCGTTGGGTCACCTCTCTGTGGAATGGGCACAAATATGGATCTCTTCCAATCAGTTGGCCAGATAGTTGTCTTCCAAATTTCTTGGCAGAGATGAGTGAGTGCCTCTTGTGCCGCCTCACTTTCTTGAAAGATTTCAATTTTTATTCCATCAATTCCTGGTGCCTTGTTCTTTGCCAATTCTTTCAATGCACTTTGGATTTCCTCCCTGAGTATCATTGGCTCTTGTTCATATGGTAACTCTTGAAATGGTTGAACATTAACCATTTCCTTTTGATACAATGATTCTGTGTATTCCTTCCAGCTTCTCTTGATGCATTCTGCATCATTCAATAATTTTCCCAGAGAATCTTTCAATAATGAAAGTCAAGGCTTGAATTTTTGCTTCAGTTCCCCCAGCTTGAGAAATGCTGACCATATTCTTCCCTTTTGGTTTTCTAGTTCCAAAACTTTGCATATTTTATTATATTATCTGGTTTTGTCTTCTCAAGCTGATCTTTGAAATTTTCTGTTCAGCTCTTGGACCTCTTCAATTCTTCTATTTGCTTTAGCTTCTTTACACAGGAGAACAAGTTTCAGAGTCTCCTCTGACATTCATTTTGACCTTTTCCTTCTTTCTTGTCTTCTTAATGACTTTTTGCTGTCTTCATGTGTGATGTCCTTGATGTCATCCCACAACTCTTCTGGTGTTCGGTCTTCAGTGTTTAATGCATCAAATCTGTTCTTCAGATGGTCTCAAATTCAGGTGGGATAAATTCAAGGTCATATTTTGGCTCTCGTGGACTTGTTTTCATTTTCTTCAGCTTCAGTTTGAATTTGCATATCAGTAATTGATGGTCTGTTCACAGTCTGCCCAGGCCTTGTTTTTACTGATGCTATGGAGCTTTTCCATTTTCTGTTTCCACAGATGTAGTCAATTTGATTTCTATGTGTTCCATCTGGCGAGGTCCATGTGTATATTCGTCTCTTATGCTGTGTATGTAATCCATCATAGAGATGTTAAAAGCAAATGGAAGAAATGAGGAAGTAAAAGAACTGAACAGAAAATTTCAAAGGACAGCTAAGGAAGACAAAGTCAAGGATTATAATGAAATGTACAAAGACCAGGAGTTAGAAAATCACAAGAGAAGTACAAGCTCAACACTTCTTAAGCTGAAACACGTGAAAAAAAATTCAAGCCTTAACTTGTAGGAGTATAGTATTCAGTTGGCAAAATACCGAATGATGAAGAAAGCATCAAAAGAAAATGGTAGAACGTAACATGGATGAACCTTGAGGACATTATGGTGAGTGAAATTAGTCAGTCACAAAAGGAGAAATTCTGCATAAGACTATTATTGTAAAAGCTTAAGAAAAAATACCCACACTAAAAGGGAAAAAATATAATTCTTTTTTGGTTATGGGGGATGGGGTATGATAGGAGAGAAGGATGGTAGAGCACAGGGTAGGGGATAGACACACAATAGTTCAGGTGTTGGGGAGCGGGCAATACACAAGAAGGTGAGGGGAGGGGAATGGAAGAACAAGGTAGATAGGAGAACATTTAGGCTGGTTTGCATGGGCTAAATGGGACAGAAGTAAATAGTGATATATGCTCAGCCTTGGAACAACAGCTTTATGATACTAAGATTGAGGCCTAGTCTGAATGGGTAAAAGAGGGGAAATAATGTTAAGATGCTTGACTGTCTTATGAATCTTGTTTTCCCTTGCCTACTATTATAATAGAGACACTTGAGGGGGAGAGAAAGGAATAGCCAGAAACATGAGTATAGAAAGCTTGTAAGCCCATCTTCAGCCTATAACTGATTAGAATACCTAAAAGGTGTGCTAGAACTTGGCCAGTGAAAGAGGTTTCTTGTCAAGTCTTTGTAGTGTATAAGATCTTAGGTGGACTCCTGGTCTCCATCCAGAATCTTCTGAGGTGGAAAATTTCCATTTGAAAAGACAAGCAGACCAGCGTGGAGCAGCTAGAGGAACAGAAGATACTTTTCGAAAGACAGACCAGCAGGAAAAATCAAAAACAAAACATTGCTCTGATTGACTACCATAAGAACAAGCAAGTTTTCTGCAGAGCATCAAAGCAAGCAGTCAAGTCCCTTCAGGGCAGACCCCGTCCCAAGATTGAAACTCAAAGGAAATACACAACCAGGCATGTAATCTTGCTGGTACCACGTTGGTCTACTGATAAGTGGAAGTAGGAGAAAAGCAGCAATGAAGATGTAGGCTAAGTCTACATTACATAGAGTCCTGTCAACCTGGTGTATGGTGAGACCTGGTTGGCCAGAAGTTTGGTGAGACCTGGGGACTCCTGAGCTCATGGATAATGATATAACCACAGAGGGCTATAGTGGAAAGTGAAGCATCCAGCTGATATGAAGTGAGAGGAAATGTACGAGAGTACCCATTCTTGTAGATAGTATCCATTTGACCTAGCTTCAATGGCTGGATGATCAGAACTCTACTTCTTGTTGTTATGTGCTGTGGAGTCAGTCCTGACTCATAGTGACCCTGTATAGGGTTTCTGAGGCTGTAAATCTTTACGGGAGCAGAAAGACTCATCTTTCTCCCACGTAACAGCTGGTAGTTTCGAACTGCTGACGTTGAGGTTCACAGCCCGGCTCGTAACCACTACACTACCAGAGCGCCTTAGAACTCTACTAAAGGAAGATAAAAAACAAAAACAAGTGTAATTCATTACAATTTGATGAGCTTGAACTATACTTATGGGTGCAGTAGCTAAAATACCAACCAAGAGGGAAGGAGTCTTCATAGCAAGAATCATGTCCATCCCCTCTGTACACAAGGTTGATAGGGATGGGCAACTTAGACATTGCCAACCTAAAATGGGAGTGCTATAAAGGCACACAATGACTGGTTTACTAATTTTCATGAGTGATTTTAGTTTCAGAAAGTGTGGGGGAAGGTTGAATCTCCACTGAGTGGTTTTCATTCTGTCTAGATGGGACTTGTAAAAGGAGATGGTGAAAAGACTCTTGTGGTTCAATAGTGAATAATTGTTACCATGACTGATTGTGATTGTTGCAAAGGTAAAAGTAGACACTTTGTAATAAAAAGAGGGGAGTGGTTGATCTTGCAGTCCAGGAGTGGAGGACCCTGGGATCTTAAAGGGAGAAGAGTGGGAGCGGAGTGCGGGACCCTATTCAGAGAAGCAGCGATGCCAGAGAAGGAGACAGAGGTGACGATGTGGAGAGATGGAGTGGTTGGGGACTCCAGACTCATGGAGGAAGACAGGCTCTGTGCTGGCGGGAGGAGGCTTGCAGGGTGTGCCATTTGGGTATTTGAATGATTGTATATTCCTGAGTGTTTTGGTGTACATCAGGAAAAAAAAAAAAACACAGAGGGAACAGAAGCAAATACTGTTGAATGATGATGCATGGAGAGGATTGTAACCATTGCAATGAAACAAAATATGATAGGATGAGTATAAAGCCGATGTTCTCCCATATAAACTATCACTCAATTAATAATAAAAACTTTAAAGTAAATAAATAAATAAAATGGTAGCATACAAAGTCATTGTACCAAAAAAGAAAGAAAAATGGATGATGTTCAACCATTTCAAGAGATAACATGATCAAGAGCCAAATGAAGAAGTCCAAGGTACACTGAGCACAGTGGCAAAGAAAAAAGCCCCAATAATTGATGGAATACAAATAGAAATCTTTCACCAAACTGATGCAGCACTAGAGACACTCACTAATCTATGCCAATAAATTTAGAAGATATCTCCAGGCCAACTGATTGGAAGATATCCATATTTGTGCACATTCCAAAGAGAGGTAATCTAAGGGAATGCAGAAATCCTTGAACAATCTCATTAATATCATAGGCAAGTAAAATTTTGGTAAAGATAATTGAAAAATAGTTGTAGCATTACATTGAAAGTGCACTGCCAGAGGTTCAAGCCAGATTCAGATGAGGACTTGGAATGAAGGATATCATTGTAGACATCAGATGGATCTTGGCTGAAAGCAGAGACTACCAGAAAGATGTTTACCTGTGCTTTATTGACTTTGTAATGTGTTGTGAATTTATGGATCATAACAATTTATGAATCACATTGGGGAGAATTAGTATTCTGGAACACTTAATTGTGCTCATGAGGAACCTATACATAGAACAAGAAGCAGTCATTTAGACAAAATAAGGGGACACTGAATGGTTTAAAATCAGAAAAGGTGTGTTCGAGGGTTGTACTCTTTCACCACATTTATTCAATCTGTTTGCTGAACAAATAATCCGAGAAACTGGATTATATGAAGAAGAGCATTGCTTCAGGATTAGAGGAAGACTCATTAACAACCTGCGATATGCAGATGATACAACCTTGTTTGCTGAAAGTGAAGAGGACTTACTTACTGATGAAGATCAAAGACCAGAGCTTTCAGTATGTGTTGCACCTCAATGTAAAAGAAACAGAAATCCTCATCAGTGGATCAGTAAGTAACATCATGATAAATGGAAAAAAGATTGAAATTATCAAAAACTATATTTTGCTCAGATCAAGACTCATGGAAGCAGCAGTCAAGAAATCAAATGGTGTATTGCATTAGGCAAATCTGCTGCACACTATCTCTTAAAGTGGTCAAAAACAAAGGTGTCAGTTTGAGTACTAGGGTGTGCCTGACTCATGCCATGGTATTTTCAGTAACCCCATATGCATGTGAAAGTTGAGCCATGAATAAGGAAGACTGTAGAAGAATTGATTCATTTGAGTGATGGTGTTGGATAAGAACAGAAAAGTACCATGACTTCTAGAACAAACAAATCCATGTTGGAAAAAATACAGCAAGAATAGTTCTTAGAAGTTAGGATGATGAGACTATTTCTCATACTTCAGACATATTATCAGAGGGACCAGTCCCTGGAGAAGAACATCATGCTAAATAAAGTGGCAAGTCAGTGAAAAAGAGGAAGACCCCCCAACACGAGGGATTGGCACAGTGGTAGCAGCGATGGACTCAAGCTTAAAAGCAATTTTGAGCACTGCACAGAACTGGGCAGTGTTTTGTTCTGTTGTGCATAAGGTCATTATGAGTCGGAACCAACGTGAAGGCACCTAACAACAACAGAGTTGGCTGACAAATTAAGGTCTGCATGGACAAGTTAAGGACTGACAAATTAAGGACAAAAATGGCGATGGAGGGAACGTAAAGGTACACTGTCTATACTGCACAGGTAGCTCATGATTCTACTTAGACTGAATTTAAAGGTTGGATAGGAATTTGCTGGATATGGAAAGGACATTCCATCAGTGAAAGCTCAGAATTTTAGGTCACTCTGACTGCAATGCTCATGAAGCTGTAAATAGTTTTGTCTAAATGAAGATCAGTGGGTGCAGGAATGTGGCATAAGTGAATCTCTAGTCCTTGAAGGATTAGTATTGAAAATTAAAAATTATGAGAAGACAATAAGAGGTGGTTGTGAAGCTAATGGTTCTGAGCTCACTGAGTCCAGAAAGTTCTTCTAGCATGCATACCCATCTCCAGACCCAGAGTTTCTGTCTAGCTAATATATTTTTTTCAGCCTTCCCTGGGTACAAGATATATTAGTCGAGAAGGACTTGCAAATGCTCATCCCAGTGTGATCAATAATTACATGCTTTAAAGGAGCCTTGGTTCTTTACTGATGTTTACAGCTTTATAAGTCACTCTGTTTAAGAAGAGTCATCTAATCTCTGTAAACTCAGACTCATCCATGAGTGGGGATTTTGTACTCTATCACAGAGTGGCCTACAGACTTTGGCTTCTGTTCTGGGTACATTTCACCTTCCTGCGATCCCATAGCCAATTTGTTTGAGTATTGTCAAGATACCTGTCTTATCCCTGAACATGCTGGTGCTTCGAACCTAGTGAGAGAAATGTATGGAGAATAGTGATACTGATAAACCCCTTGGACACAAGGTGATATGCCGTCATCATAACTTCATCTCATTCGATGTGTAAATGCTTTGTATTTTCTTTAAGGGAAAAATGAGGGGTTCTCCCTTTATTTAAGTCCTGGTGTGGTGCTGTAGCACTCAACCTCAAGGTCAGTGGTTCAAAGTCACCAGTTGCTCCTTGGAAACGAAACCCTATACAGGGTTGCTATGAGTCTGAACCAACTCAACAGCACTTAACAACAACAATATGCTAATGCGTTAAGACTCAAGTTAGCGGCCTGAGGTGAGTTCTGACTCTATTTCTTACTTATTAGCTGTATGACCTTGAGGAAGTTATTCAACTTTTCTAACTCTTTGTACTTCTGTAAAAAGTTGGGTGCTCTTTGTACCTATCTTATGAAATTGGTGCATAATGAGAATTGGACTGAATAAGATATTTATTTATGTAAATCCAGAACCTGGAACATAATAAACAGTATGAAATTATTATTGCACATAGTCATCATTGTTATTCTAAGTTGCACTATATTCTCATTTCTATCTTACATATTGAAATTGTGGCATTGATTTCTCTGAGGCCCATAGACTATTCAGACACAGTTGAAACTTGAGTGGCTTAAAACAACACCCATTTATTCTCTCACAGACCTGCAGGTTAGAAGTCTGAGTAGACTCAACTGGATTCAAGATGTCAGCCAGACTGGACTATTATTGGAGGTTCTAGGGAAGGATCAATGTCCAAGTTCATTCAACTTGGCTAAAAGTCAGTCCCTTGTAATTGTAGAATTGAAGCTCCCTATTTCCTTCCTGGCTAGAGGTCACCAACATTCTTTGTTACATGGCCCTCTTTATTTTCCAACCAGCAATGATACATTAAGTCCTTCTTATACTTTATCTCTTTCTAACTTTGCTTCTGGAAACAGCTGGATAAAACTGCTCTTTTAAAGGGCTAAGTGACCAAATTACTCCCTCCAGAAAAATCACTCTTTTGATCAACTCAGAATCAACTTAAAATTCTGTTTGTCTTATGACCAAAGTAATAATTCATTGTATTCACAGATTTCATCCACACTCAAAGGGGATGTAACCGTTTAATGGCAAGAATCACTGGGGGTCACTCTTAGATATCTTTCTACCATAGTATCAAGTTGATATGGAATCAAACTTAATAGAATGTGTTCATTCCAAATTTATTCATTATTTCATTAAACATGTATTGAACACTACTTATAACAAACTTGGTGATTGACTGGAAAATATGAATAAATTTTTGGCAATTTAACTTTTTGAAATTAGTTTAAAGAGCTGAATTTTCTGAAAATATACTTTCCTGTCCACTAAGGTCACTTTTCCATTCTTGAACTTTGTTGTCTGGAGATTACAATGTTTATGATCCCACAGCAGCAAAATTAGGTGATTCTAGAGCTTAGGGAGGTAGAGTGAATTAATGTCTCCTCTAGACATTTGTTGTTGCTGTTATGTGCCACCAAGTCAATTCCACCTCATACAACCCTGTATATAAAGTTTCTGAGGAGTAACTGATGGATTTGAACAGTTGACCCTGCAGTTCAAACAGACCTTGTGGTTCAGGACTTCTAGCCATAGTCTATAAACTCCCACCACACAAGTTTTTCCTGATAGTTCTGGATAAGAGAAGGTCAGGAAAGATTCTGACAGATGATTCAGTTCCATTTTGAGTGATAAACAGGACTAATAATGATTGTAAAGACTTGGAATTCTAATGTAGGTATAAAATGAGCCATTTCAGAAGCAGGAATAGGGATCTCACTACCATCAAGGAAGAAGAGCCAGGGGTGGAGCTCATCCTTTGGATCACCAGATCCCTGTGCTCTGAACTTCCTTAACCCAGGGAGAGAGTTCTGGGACTCTGCTGCTGCAGCTGAACAACAACAGAACCAACAGCCAAAGCACCAGACAGAGAGGTGGCCTTCCTAGGCCACGGAACAAGTAAAGCTGAATACGTTTGGTCAGGGGGTGGTGCTTCCAGACATTTAATTTGGGGAGTTTTCTGACTCAAAGAGCTAGAGCTGAGAGCCTTTGGGCTTAGGTTTATAGCATGTTGAGTGCCCTTTGGGCTCTTATTAGCAGCCCTGAAAGAGCTTTGTAACATTGGGAGCAGGATAGAGGCTAGGCTAAGGGACCAAGGACCAGGGAGAGGCCTGCCTGTGACATGACAGAGGAGAGAGTGTTCTCACCGGAAGACGTGTGCCTTGAATATGTCTGATCCTGCATTGTTACCTGTTTCTTTCACTAATAAACCCTATAACCATGAGTCTGATGTCCTCAGTTCTGTGTATCCAGTGCAACAAATTATCGAACCCAGATGAGCAGTAGTGCCATGGGAGGGATGGGTGGTGAAGTTGCTACAGCTAGGGTTACTAATACTAAAATGACATTCAAACCAAGCAATGAAAAGGAAAATATCATCGGGATAATATTGCCTATTTATCTAATAAAAATTTTAAAAACAGCGCTAGGGTCTGGGAAGCAAATTATTGATAACTCATTTTGTGCCATGTGCTGGGATAAATGGATAGATAGATAGATAGATAGATAGATAGATAGATAGATAGATAGATAGAGATAGAGACACAGAGATAAAGAGAATCCTGGTGTGGCACTGTAAGATTGACCACAAGGTCGGTTTGAACCACAATCTCAGCAGTTCAAATTCACCAGATGCTCCTCAGAAATCCTATACTGGGTAGCTATGAGTTGAAAGTGACTCGAAGGTACTTTAACAGCAACAAATATATATATATATGTGTGTGTGTGTATGTATTTACATATACAAATATATAAATTATGTATGTATATTTACATATACAAATATATGGGTTATATATATGCATATTTAGATATACAAATATATGAATTATATATGTATATTGGCATATACAAATATATGAATTATATACATAATTTCCTTTACACTTAGCATTATCCTGATGTCAGAAACCAGAAGCTCAGGCAAGATATTTCTAATTCATCACACTGCAACTATGTGTTTTTGTTGTTAAGTCGGTTATCGAGTCGGTTCCGACCCATAGTGGCCCTGCACAGGGTTTCCGAGGCTGTAAATCTTTACGGGAGCAGAAAGCCTCATCTTTCTCCCGCGGAGAAGCTCGTAGTTTTTAACTGCTGACTTTGCAGTTCACAGCCCGATTCGTAACCACTATTTTGCTCTTCCTCTGAGTTACCTCTAAGCATATATGGTATCATCTTTCTATTAAGTTTTATAACATTAAAAAGTTTAATACTAATTGTCATTCTCTGCATTGGAGTATATTTATCTGTGTTCATGTTCTTTTTATTTTAGTTCCTTAGAATCAGAAGCTATGTTTTATCATCCGTGTGTTTCTATAGCTATTATTAGAGTATGTGCTGAATAAATATTGGTTGAATTTAAGCAGTGCAAACTACTGTAATGGGATCATCATTGCTTACCATGAGTCTGTCCGGTGCTTGCTCCATCCCACTTGGCCAATTATGCATGAGCATCAATGAGAGAATAGATCCCATGTGTTTGATGCATTATTGAAAACAGCAGTAAAATGTAGTGATTGACAAATCAAGTTGCAGTTGGGGTTTGGCACAAAACAATATTCTTGAGGGGTGGGAAAGAATGGGACTATGATGTCCAAAAGAATTTTCTAGGGACTTTTTTCATCAGTGGCTTAATACTTGTGTATTTTCAGGGAAATTTAATTCATATGTTTCTGGATTGTTTATACTTAATACACCAAGCAATGGTTTTTAATAGCCATTTGGTGTCTAGAAATTCTTTCTAAAGTAGTTCCTTTTGAAGTTGAAATCATGTCTAAAAATTATTATGATCAGATCTATGACTTGGCAGTAAAAAAATGGTAGAAAATTCACTCAGTGGGAGGTCTGGGTTCTAACCCTACTTTGCTGTTAACTGTTTGCCTTAATACTTCATGTCTCTGGGTTTTAAGTTTTCTCATCCTTAAAATGAACAGATTGGAATATGTCATCCTAAAATTCATTTTTGTATATCTAAAATTCTATGATTAAATTATTTTATATAAAAATGAATACTGGAGTGCCTGTTACATGTTAAAATCTGATGCACTGTGCTTACACGTTTGATGAGGTAGTTATTTATTATTTTTTTTGTAAAGTGCCATTGAGTCAGTTCTCTGTATAGTGACCCTATATAAAGTTTTCAAGGAGGAGAGGCTAGTGGGTTTGAGCCACTGGCCTTGCAGTTCAAACCAAACTTGCTGTCTAGTATTTATCTTTCAGCATCACGGAATATCAATTCTGTAGAGTAGACTTAGTAATCTTCTGTTACATTCTCAGGTGAGAAAACTGAGGTTCTAACATGGCATATGGAATCCTGCTGTGGCACTATAAGATAAACACTGGACTGCTAACCACAATGTCAGCAGTTCAAACCCACCAACCACTCCTTAGAAACCCTATACAGTGCTGTTAGAGTGGGAACCAACTCTCCAATATTTAACAATAATAACAATATGGGCTATGATATGTTTGAAATATCATAAATGTTTGAAGTATTTAATGAATATCTAAAACTGTCAGATAATAGGTATTTAGAAAATACATATCTATTATTTAGAAGTTGTAGCTGGATCATAAGTGGGTAACTAGATTAACGGATGGCTGTTGTTGTTGTTAATTGCCGTCAAGTTGATCCGACTCACAGCAACCCAGTATAAGCTTTCCGAGGAAAGACTGGTGAGTCTGAACTGCCGATCTTGTGGCTCAAACCGACCTTGCAGTCCTGTGCTTATTCTACAGTGCCACACCAGATGGACGGATGGGTAGTTAAAATACCAGTCAATCTTTCTTTCTTTTTTGCCAACTTTATTCTCAGGAATATTTTTTTCATTTTTACCTTTCAGAAATAATGATATTGACAAATTCCATTGTCTCAGATTTTGTTTAGGATAGAAACTAAATATTTATTTCCTTACAAAAGATGCTGTTGATATAAACTTACCTCCTATAGCATCAAGGACTAGAACAGTCAAAGGATTTTTGCTGTGTAGAAAGTGCCTTCTCTAAAACATGCAATATTTATAGGGCTGCTTGAATAAGCCAACTGAAAGATTTAATGATAATAATCTCCACATTTCTTCTAAGATTGATTTCCGGTTTCAATGAACTTGGAAAGAGTCCTGGGACATCAAATAAGTAAAGATCTTAACATGAAATGAATCTTCAGAATATGTTCTTAAATTTACATTTTTAACATGACCAGAAAATATATATCTTTGCCATTGTTAAGGTGATACTTTAATGAAAAATTTTCATTTGCATGAAATAAACCTTTTTGGCTGCAGATGAAAGAGTTTTATGGTAGTGACAATGGTTTTGAGAGTTAAATGATCCCAACATCATCAGGAACCAATCACAAGTGCCTAACATATGAATTACAGCACCATGAGTCTTAAAAGGTATTTCTGTGGAAAGCATTCCTCCCATCTGAAACAATCAGACTCGGCTTTGAAGTCCTGTTGGAGAGGCTCACAATACATGAGACTGCCACATGCTACCCAAACCTCTCTCAACTTGAGTTTTGACTACATTTCCATAAAGAACAACATGTAAATTTAATGTCGATGGCTACAGGGAGTAAATGGCTGCAGTTTTTGTAATTATATTTCATTTTGCACGCATTCTTCAGTGATCCTTTCTGGACGTAATAATAGAAAATACCCCAGTGGTTGTGCAAAATTCAACCTTACATTTAAATGGGACAAAACTCTTATGATTCCTTTGATCTTGACTATATCAAGTATAGAGTCCTGGTGTAGCTCTGTATGATAAGCACTGGGTTGCTAACCGTAAGGTTGGCAGTTCAAACTCACCAGTCAATCCTTGGAAACCCAGTACCAGGTTTGCTATGAGTCAAAAGAAGTTTTCAAAAATATTTCAGGCCCAAATGAAATGAACTCAAGCTTCAATTGGGTAGAAAAAGAAAATGAGTAAGTTATTGTTGATGCCTTTTAGTAACATCTGAAAGAGTTATAGAAATTATAAAGGGGAGGAACTTATAGTTAAAGGAAAACTGACCTAGCAGGTTTACATGGGCTAAGTGGGACAGAGGTAAATAATGATGTATGCACAACCATGGAACAATAGGGCTCTGGGACACAGGGATTGAGACATGGTTGGAATGGGGAAAAGGGGGGAAATACTGTTAAGGTGTTTGGCTGTCTTTTGAATCTTGATTTCCCTGGTATACCATTATAAAATAGACACTGATGGGGAGAGAAAGGAATAACCAGAAATATCACTATAGAAAGCTAGTAAGTTCATCTTCTGCCTATAACTGATTGGAATACCTAAACTGGGGCTACAACATGCCCAGTGAAGGAGGCTTCCTGTGGAGCCTCTGCATTACATAAGACCATAGGTGGAATCCTGAACCTCATCCAAAATCTTCTGAGGTGGGAAATTTCCACTGGAAAGGACAAGCAGACCAGCCTGGAGTGGCTAGAAGAACAGAAAATACTTCTTGAAAGAAAGACCAACAGGAAAAATGCAAAACAATATAGGTAGTCTGACTGATTATTATAAGAACAAGCAAGTTGCTCACCCAGGAAACATCAAGGCAAGTGGTCAGGTCCCCTCAGGGAAAACCCCCTTCAAAGACTAAGACTCAATGGAAATACATGCTCTGATTGGTGACCACATTGGTCACCGATAAGGGGAAGTGAGGGAAAAACAGCAATGAAGCTGTGAGCTAAGCCCTACAATGTTCAATAGACTCCTGTGAACCCGGGTGGAGACCTGGTTGGCCAGCTGTGTGGCAAGATCTGGGGACTCTTGGGCTCAGAGTCAGCAACATAGCCACAGAGGACTGCAGTGGATAGTGAAGCATCCAGCTGATAAGAAGATGCACAAGAACACCCACCTTGCAGATAATACGCACTTGATCTGGCTTCAATGACTGGATGATCAGAGCTCAACTAGAAGAAGAAGAGGAAAAAAGAGTAATCTGATACAATTTGATGAACTTGACCTACACCTATGGATGCAGTAGCTCAAAAGAGGGAAGAAATTTTTACAGCGAGGATCATTCCCACTTCCGCCATACTCAAAATAGACAGGGATGGGCAAGTTGGATATTGGCTACCCAAAATGGTGGGGGTGACAAAGGCAAGAAGTGAGTGGCTTACAAGTTTTCAAGAGGGAGCCTAGATCAAGAGGGCATGGAAGAAGGTAGACTCTCCACTGAGCAGTATCCAATCTGTCTGGACGAGGCTGATGAAAGGAGATGGGAATAGGTCTCTTGTGATACAGTAGTGAATAATTGTTAACAGGACTGATTGTAAGAGTTGGAAATGTAAAGGTAGATGTTTTGTAGCAAAAGGAGGGGAGTGATTAACTTTGCAGTCTAGGAGTGGAGGTCCCTGGGACTATCAAGGGAGAAGAGCAGACAGCGGGATCCTATCCAGAGAAGCAGTGATGCCAGAGATGGAGGCAGAGACGATGATGTGGAGAGATGGAACGGCTGGGGTCTTTAGACCCAGAGAGGGAGAGGGGCTGTGTGCTGATGACAGGGGACAGGCTTGCAGGGTATACTCTTTGGTTGGTTGATGATGCATGGAGGCGATTGTAACCATGGCAATGAAGTGATATACAATAGGATGAATGTGAAGCTAATGTTCTTACATGTAAATTCTCACATAATTCACAATAAAACATTTAAAAAAAGAAAAAGAAAGAAAAAAATTAAGGTAATGATTCTGGTGAAAAGTGATGGGGATAAGATTTTTATGATTCAATAGTGAGTGATTGCTATCATGACTAATTCCAACTGTCACAATTGTAAAGGTAGAAGTTTTGTAACAAAAATGGGGGAGTAGTTAATCTTAAAAAAAAAAGAAAGAAAACTGACCTAGGAAAATGAACAGATTTGTAAGTAGAGGTAAAATAATCTGTGTCTCTATTTCTTCATTAACCAAATGAATCATGACTGGGCTACCCTTCTCTGATAGTGGCTGCTGGTCTAGAGTCTGAGCTATAGAATGGCAGGATAACAATGCTATTTATATTGTAGATTGCAGCCCAATAGGTTGGTGAGAATCCCCTTTTTAACCTATGGTCAAATTCCTCAGCTTGTACTTCCATTGAGAGTCCCACAATACTATTGGCTATTTCATAATAAAAACAAACATTTTGACAACATGCTGGAGATAATTCCCTCATTTCTGTAAGCTTCTGTAAAAATGCTTCAGTTATCCACAGGATAAGTTGCCAAATACCATGCAGATGGAACCAAATACACAAAGGTTCTAAAAGAATACAGTTTAGATAGATATGACTGCACTTTTTTCTTATTTTGCCTTTAAATGCTTTGACATTTATTCTGAGTTTTTTAAAAATCTGATTAAAAAATTGTTAATCAGAAAGAGTAAGCTTATTTCAGTCCTATAATAATACCCATAAGTTAGCTGAAACACAGGATATTATTTGCAGTCTTGTATCCAAAACTATCCTGGTGTGGTGCTACGGGTTAATGTGCTGGACTGGAAAGTCGGTTTGAACTGCAAGATCAGTGGCTCAAGCTCACCAGCCGCTCCCTGGAAACCATATACAGGGTCGCTATGGTTGGAACTGAATTGATGACACTTAACAACAATCCAAAACTAAAAGCCTTCTAACAACTGAAATGTCTAAAAAAAGGGAATTGGATAGTACATTAAAATATTTTAAATTAAGGACATTAAAAATATCTATACTACATTAATAGTTATAAATCAATTCTAAAACATTTTAACGTGATTTTAATTTTTTAAAAGTTACACACAGTAAGCAAAAATGAAAGTGACTGTCTCTGATAGGAGGAGCCTTGGTAGCACTGTGGAATAAGCACCAGATTGTTAGTTGCTAAGTTGGCAGTTCAAAGCCACCAGCCACTCCACTGGAGACAGGTGTTTTCTGCTCTTATGGAGATTTATAGCCATAGAAATACTATACAGAGTTGTTCTGAGTTGCAATCAACTAGGCAGTACGTATGGTTTTGATTTTATCTCTGATTGGTAGAACCATGGATTCACTGATTGTTGTTATTACTGTTGTTGTTGTTGTTAGGTGTCATTGAGTTGGCACTGACTAATAGCGACATTATGTACAGCAGAACGAAACACTACCTGATCCTGGACCAACCTCACTACCGCTGCCACACTTGAGTCCATCGATGCTGCCACCTGGCCAACCCATCTCATTGGTGCTCTTCCTCTTTTTCTCTGACCCTCCATCTTACCAAACATGATATCCTTCTCCAGCGACTGTTCCCTCCTGACAATATGTCCAAAGTATGAGAGACGAAGTTTGGCCATCTTGGCCCCTAAGGAGCACTCTGGCTGTACTT
>NW_006408524.1:35121346-35127035 GCF_000296735.1 Chrysochloris asiatica | reverse complement strand
GAGATGGAATCCATACCGAAGGCTGTGCTCTTTGATCTTCATCAGTAAATGTTTTAAGTCCTCTTCACTTTCAGCAAGCAAGGTTGTATCATCTGCTCTATCACAGGTTCTTAATGAGTCTTCCTACAATCCTGATACCACGTTTTTCTTCATAGAACCCATCTTCTCAAATTATTTGCTCAGTATACAGGTTGAATAAGTATGGTGAAAGAATACAACCTTGTCGCACACCTTTCTTAATTTTAAAACATTCCGTGTTACCATGTTGTGTTCGAACAACTGCTTCCTGGTCCAGGTACAGACTCCTATGAGTACAATTAAGTGTTCTGAAATACTCATATTTTGCAATGTTGTCCATAGCTTGTCATGATCCACACAATCGAAAGCCTTTGCATAGTCAATAAAGCATTATTTGATATTCTCTGCTTTCAGCCAAGATCCATCGGACATCAGCAATGATATCTCTTGTTCCATGGCCTCTTCTGAATCTGGCTTGAACCTCTGGAAGTCGTCTGTCAATGTATGATTGTAGCCGTTTCTGTATTACCTTTATAGAATTTCCAAGGCTGTAAATCTTCACAGGAGAAAAAAATCTTGGTCTTTCTCATAGAGCAGATAGTGGCCTCAGACCACCAACCTTGTCATTAGCTTCTTATTGTTGTTAAGTGCCATCAAGTCATTTCCAATTAGTGGCAACCCTGTGTAGGGTTTCTAAGAAGCAACTGGTGAATTTGAACACCCTACCTTGCTTTTAGGAGTCCTGGTATGGGGCTCTGTGTTAATGCGCCAGACTGCAAAGCCGTTTGAACTGCAAGGTCGGTAGTTCAAGCTCACCAGCTGCTCCTTGGAAACCCTATACAGGGTTGCTATGGGTTGGAATCTACTCGACGGCACTTACCAGAAACAACAACCTTGCTTTTAAAACAGACTTTATTGTGAATGCTTATCCTACAGCGCCATACCAGGACTCCTTGTGTTTAGCAGTTCAGTGCTTATCCTACAGAACTACAGCACTGATTGTTATTTTATATATATATATATGTATATATATATATATATCTTTGTCTTATTTCATTTATGGTGGTGGTGGTTGTGGTGGTTGTGCTATGCTATGGAGTCGGTTCCGACTCATAGCGACCCTGTATAGAGTTTCCAAGGCTGTAAATTCTTACTGGAGCAAAAAGCCTCATTTTTCTCCCGTGAAATGGCTGGTAGTTACAAACTGTCGACCATTAGGTTAGCAGCCCAACTAGTAACCACTAGACCAAAAAAGTGCCTTTATTTTATTTATAGTTATTATATAACAGACAATATATTTATATGATGTGTTGCTGTTGAGTGCAGTCGAGTAGATTCCAACTCTCAATGACAAAGTATGGGTTCCCGAGGTTCAGCTGGTGGATTTGAACTGTTGAACTTCCAGTTAGCAGTCCAGCGCTTATTCTACAGTGCCACTTAGGACTTCTTTACATGATATTTGTTGTTGTTAAGTACCGTCGAGTCGGTTCCGACCCATAGTGACCCTGTACAGGTTTTCAGAGGGTGTAAATCTTTACGGGAGTAGAAAGCCTCATCTTTCTCCCGCGGAGCGGCTGGTAGTTTCGAACCGCTGACCTTAAGGTTCGCAGCCCAATTCATAACCACTACGCTACCAAAGCTCCTTTTACATGATATAGTATCTATGATATATTATAATACTAGCAATATTGTTTTTTAAATCATTTATTATGTTATAATTACGACATATGATTATATAGTTGTTGTTGTTGTTAAGTTCTGTCCATTAGCAACCCTTTATAGGGTTTCCGAGGAGTTGCTGCTGGGTTTGGAGCACCAAGCTTGCAGTTAGCAGTCCAGTGCTTACCCCACAGCACCACATCAGGATTCCGTAATTATATTATATACTATTGCATTGCACTATATTACCTTCTGCATTTTCTATTTCTAATGATTACTTTCCCAACTTTCTACAGTGCACATGTATTCATGTTGTATCATTATTTTGAAATTCAAATTAACATAAATGTGAGTAGAGTTACTTCCTTTTGCTACTGATATTCTGTAGGAACTATTTGGGAAAGGGCAGAGAGAGGCTTTTGAGATATGTTACTTTGAAAGATGAATTATTTTGTGCTTCATGGTTTAGTCATTAAATACATACCTAAGGTTTTATCTTTGAGTCTTCTTGAGGAAAATTTCATTTCAAACAATTTTCCTGAACTAGTAAAAATGCTGACACACTATAACTTCTTAGGCAGAAACAAACCGCTATAGAGTATCAGGAAATTGAAACTGATAATTTAAAACAATGAACATATTTAGCAGCTTATTTCATACTCTTTTCAGAAGGAATCAAATTAAATTTGGTTCTAGTAAATCAGAGGAACCAAAAAGAAGATTTTCAACTAAAAATACTCTTTCAATTTTCTTAGTGCTGTCTGTCTGGACCGTTATCAGTTCAACTCTGTTTGATTGTCAAAAGAAATTATTTGTTATGACGTAACTTCCTGCTCATAGTTCTAATTTAATGCTGAGTAGAGTTTTTGTTAAACAACTAGGATACATACAGCATTCTTTATTATCATCATTTAATTATTATTATTTTATTGGTGCCTCATCCTAAAAAAAATTACTTTAAAAGACCTTACAGTACCAAATCTTTCTTTGAAAAAATGAAAATCTTTCTTGGAGTTAATTTCATAGTCAATGCAGGTAGTAAGAGCTACTGCCAAGGCTGGTTTTCAGTCAGTGTGTACCAATATGGTCATAAAAAATTCACTTGCTGTGGCGTTGACTCCTACTTCTGGCCACCCCATGTATGTTAGAGTGGAATGGTGCTCCATTGGATTTTCAGGGGCTGATTTTCTGGGAATACATTTTCAGGCTTTTCTTCTGAAGTACTTCTTGATGGATTCAAACCTCCAGCCTCTTGGTTAGCACTCAGACACATTTATTGTTTGAGCCATGCAGCACCTGCTTCATATGGTCATTGTTGTTATTGCCTTAGAGCCCTTTCTGACTCATAGAGACTCTGGATAGGGTTCCCAAGGCTGTCAATCTTTACAGGAGCAGAAAGGCTCAGCTTTCTCCCAAGGAGCAGCTGGTGGATTTGAACTGACAACCTTGAGGTTATCACTCCAGTACTTAACCACACAAGGACTCCTTAGTAAGGCCATGCCTGATGCTAAAATTTCAAAATACTTCTATATAGATAAGTAAGTTGAACTACCCTGAACCTGTCACCCACCCTATCTTGCTGTCTTGGTTCCTCCCTCAGTGCACACCACAACCTACCCAAAGTATAGAAACTAAAGATAGACAGATCTTTGGAACCTATGTGTAGTCCCATATCTGATAATTGCTCAAGCCCCTAGGACACTATTCTGTACTGATATTTTTCTCAGCTGATCACTTTTTCATTAGCCCTCACACATAGGAAACTCCAACACACTTGAGAAAAACTCTGCCATCTAAGGAGTCTGATACAATGATCAACTCGGCAGTGTATTTTAGGTTTATTGTCTAAAATGGAATGTGTATGTTTTATAAATGTAGAAGTACAAATTATTATATGAAATTGGCAATCACCCCTATTGAAAAGACAGTACATGACACACACAACATGGATGAAAATCTTATATTAAATGTCCTGGAAAAAAATGATCTGACTGTGGTAACCATACTGGACTTTTCAAATCTTTCCAAAATGCTCAGCGGCAATGGATTCAGTGAAAGGCAGATTAATAGGAGTTCAAAAAGCAAACAAAAGTTCTCCTGGACTTGACTTGGAAGAGAAAGCGTGGGCCTGGTAGAGATTTCATTGCTTTACTTGAATGTTTTGTGCATGCATAACTCACAGTTCCCTGACTCCAGAGATCACATGGGCAACATGTGAATGGAAATAAACCCTGTAGGTAAAAGAAAGAGGAATTTGGATGCAGATCAAAGATTCGCTTCATTCCACTCTTTCCTTCCACTTTTTACTATCCCATTTAAAGTTTGCATTTTATGAGATTTTTTCAATCTCAGAGGAAATAGTGAACTTAAATCAGATTTGGTGTTTTCTCTCATTTTTTTTTTTTTAATCCATGTTATTTGATCCGCTCAGCAGTGACTTCAGATAATTCTCAATTGCTAAGAACCTCCAGTATAAAAGGGAGTGTACAGGCTTGCCATTGTATCATTTAAAATGATCACTACATCCTTCATCTAGGTTATAGAAAGATCTTTCTAGAAAAGTTAACAGTATAATTAGCAGAAATATTTACTTGCTTATAAGTATTCTTTGTTTGCTTTTAGTGGAACTGTGCAATTAATCTTGACTTAAGCAAACACAGTTTTTCAAGCATTAGGAATCAAAACAGTGACCAACACATTTTCTGGAATTATATTATTTTTTGCATAGCTATCAGGTGAAATGACAGATTAATCGAAGGAACTCCACTCCTGTACGTCCTTTCAACAGGACTGTGATTAACATCATCATGAGATTCAGAGTGTTAGGAATGAGTGAGAAATCGTGAAATGCTAGGGGAAAAACAAAAGTTTTACCTATTTTAAATTCTTTTGGTTGCTGTTGTTGTAAGTGCTGTTGAGTCCGTTCTGACTCATAGCAACTCTGTACAGGCTTTCTGAGGAGCGGCTGGTGAGTGTGAACCGCCAACCTTGCAATTCTCTTTCTTGGTTAATTACCTAAAAATCATAAGATAATTGTAAACTGACTATTTCACTTTCCATTATAATAGTAGCTAAGATAAGGAAGGAGTTCTGGGAGCGCAGTGGTTACGCGTCGGGCTGCTAATCTCATGGTCAGCAGTTTGAAACTACCAGCTGTTCCGCGGTAGAAAGATGAGGCTTTCTGCTCCCGTAAAGATTTACAGCCTCAGAAACCCTATACAGGGTCGCTATGAGTCACAACCAACCCCACGGCACAAACAACAACAAGTGAATAAAGAGTCCCGGTGTGGCGCTGTGGGTTCATGCGCCAGACTGCTAAGCCGTTTGAACTGCAAGGTTGGCAGTTCAAGCTCACCACCTGCTCCTCGGACACCATTACAGGGTCGCTATGGGTCGGAACCGACTCGATGACACTTCACAACACAACAACAAGTGGATAAAGTCCTGGTGTGGCACTGTGGGTCTGTGGTTCAAGATTACCAGCTGCTCCTTAGAAATACAGGGTTGCCACGAGTCAGAACCGACTCGAAGGCACTTAACAACAACAGCAAGTGGATGGAAGTGCTTCAGGGTGGTAGAAAAAACAGCTCATCCTGTTCACTGGTAACTTCAAGTACTAGACAAAAAAATCTGGGCAGTTTTGATTTATTAGGTGAATATTTCAATATATCCCAAGAATTAAGATGCCATCATTTCATTGTTACAAAATGGAAGCAACTTAGTTTGATTTTGCATTGTTATTGACATTGTTTGGCAATTTTATAGACATTCCTCTAGTCCTATAACTCTATTCTGTAGGGTTCTTAAAAAAAAAAAAAAAAAAAGACTCTGGCTAACTTATTGCTAATATTATTTTATTTAAGTTAGGTGAGTGAGCAAGTGTTTGTTATATAATTATACTTTGTAGTATATATAGGTGTCCATTATGTGTGTGTGTGTGCATATATATATATATACACACTATATATATGAGAAAGATCAGGCTTTCTATTCCGTAAAGATTTACACCCTC
>NW_006408524.1:35065982-35121246 GCF_000296735.1 Chrysochloris asiatica | reverse complement strand
AGATGTTTTGTAGCAAGGAGGGGAGTGATTAACTTTTCAGTCTAGGAGTGGAGGTCCCTTGGATCATCAAGGGAGAAGAGCGGAGAGCGGGACCCTACCCAGAGAAGTAAGAAGGCATCCAAAAGATGCCTGAGATGGAGACAGAGACAATGACGTGGAGATGGAACAGTTGGGGACTTTAAACACAGAGAGGGAGAGGGGCTGTGTGCTGACGACCATGGGGCAGGCTTGTAGTGTATACCCTTTGGTTGGTTGATGATGCATGAAGGGGATTGTAACCATGGCAATAAAACGATATACAATAGGATGAATGTAAAATTAATGTTCTCCCAGGTAAACTATCACATAATTCACAATAAAACATTTTAAAAAAAAGAAACATGTTCACAAGGGATCTGGGATTTCCTACCCTGAAGAAATCTGAAGTCTTCACATCTATGATTTTTGTCTCAGGCAACTTCTGGTGTGGCCTCCATTTGGCAGATAGTCTTTCTCACTCCAATGCTGCGGCATGTAATGTTGGTGAGTGATGCCCGCAGGGCTGGCTATGGAATCAACACAACCGACACCAGAATCCTGCTTCAAGGTGGCTTCACTGCCCCACATGTACAGGAAATAAAGGTAAGTGAGTTTCTAAATTAAAAAACAGCTTCTAACTAACAGCAACTTATGAAGTGTAAAGAAAAGCTCGTGCTTTGGGGGACTTTTTTTCTCCCTCATAAAACTGATTTTATTTTTACTGGTAGGAGTATTCATTAGAAAGCAGCTTGATTTTTTTTTTTTTTTTGGTGTTGAAATCACATTTCTTGTCCCAGGATTCCCTTTAAAAGAACATATATATATATATATAGTAAATGTATATACTTGTTGTTAAATGCCATGGAGTTGGTTGTAACTCATAGCAACTCTACATAGGCTTTCCAAGGAGTGGCTGGTGAGTTTGAATTGACCTTGCAGATCAAACCTACCCTATCCTACAGTGCCACATATACAGGACTCTGTATATGGACTCCTGGTGTGGAACTATTGGATAAAAACTTCACTGAAAAGTCAGTTTGAACCGCAAGGTCAGTGGTTCAAACTCACCAGCCGCTTCTCAGAAACCACATACAGGGTCGCTCTGAGTCAGAACCGACTCTACGGTGCTTAACAACGACAACATATATATGTATATATATTTTTATATACGTAAAGAGAGAGAGAGATTCTTGGTGTGGCACTGTAAGATCAGCACTGAACTGCAAACCACAAGGTCGGCAGTTCAAACCACCACTGCTTCTTTGGAATCCTATAAAGGTCTCTACAAGTCACAACCGACTCTATGGTACTTAGCACACACACAAACATAGGTTGTATATATATGTTTTGTTGTTGTTCTTAAGTGCTGTCAAGTAGATTCTGACCCATAGTGACCCTGTATAGGATTTTCCAAGGAGCAGCTGGTCAGCTTGAACCGCCGACCTTGCAGTTCAGATGGCTTTGCAGTCTGGTGCATTAACCCACAGCGCTATATATATATATATTAGTTGTTGAAATTGGTTCTGACTCCTAGTGACTCTGTTCATAGTGACCCTGTATAGGGTTTCCAAGGTTGTAAATCTTTGTGGGAGCTGAAAGTCATATCTCTCTGCCACTGGAGCAGCTGGTGGGCACAATCTGCCTACCTTGTGTTTTGCAGTCCAGTGCTTATCCTACTGAGCTACCACACTCCCTTATCTAATGTTGTTGTTGCTGTTGGTAAGTGCCATTGAGTCATTTATAACTCATAGCTACCCTCTATAGAGTTTCTGAAAATCAGCTGGTGGGTTTCAACAGCTGACCTTGTGCTTCAAACTGACCTTGCGGGCCAGTGCTTTACCCTACAGTGCTACACCAGAACTCCTATATGAGGGAGTTTCAAAAAGTTAATGTAAAAATAGAATTAAAAGATAATGAAAATTTTCCAAAACCTTCTTGAAGCCCAATTGTAATTTTTTTCACCTATCAGCTACCATATGATTGGTAACCATGTGATCCACCAATTCTACTCCTAGGTATATATCCAGAATAAATAAAAGCAAGACAGAAATATTTATACATGAATGTTCATTGTAGCACAATTCAAAATAGCTGAAAAGTAGAAATAGATTAAATGTGCACCAACAGATGAATGGATAAACAAAATACATAAAATGAAATATTGCACAGTCATAAAGAATAATGGTAGCGTTGTTGTTGTTGTCAGGTGCCATCGAGTCGGAACCGACTCATAGCGACCCCATGTACAACAGAACGAAACACTGCCCGATCCTGGGCCAACCTCACTACCGCTGCCACACTTGACACCATCAATGATGCCAGCTGGCCGATCCATCTCATTGGGAGTCTTCCTCTTTTTCTCTGACCCTCCATCTTACCCAGCATGACATCCTTCTCCAGCGACTGTTCCCTCCGGACAATATGTCCAAAGTATGAGAGACCAAGTTTAGCCATCTTGGCCTCCAAGGAACGCTCTGGCTGCACTTCTTCCAAAACAGATCTATTGGTTCTTTTGGCAGTCCATGACACTATTGGTTCTTTTGGCAGCCCATGATACTTTTAGTATTATCCTCCAACACTACAACTCAAAGACATCAATTCTTCTACAATCTTCCTTATTCACTGTCCAGCTTTCGCATTCATATGAGGTTATTGAAAATACCATGGCTTGGGGCAGGCGCACCTTAGTCCTCAAGGTGACATCTTTGCTCTTCAACACTTTAAAAAGTTCCTGTGCAGCAGATTTGCCTAATGCAATACGTCATCTGATCTCTTTACTGCTGCTTCCGCGAATGTTGATAGTTGATCCAAAAAAAAAATGAAGTCCTTGACAACTTCAATCTTTTCTCCGTTGATAAGAATGTTGTTTATTGGTCCAGTGGTGATGATTTTTGTTTTCTTTACATTGAGATGCAATCCATACCGAAGGCTGTGTTCTTTTATCTTCATCAGTAAATGTTTCAAGTCCTCTTCACTTTCAGCAAGCAAAGTTGTATCGTCTGCATATCACAGGTTGTTAATGAGTCTTCCTCCAATCCTGACGCCACATTTTTCTTCACAGAACCCAGCTTCTCATATTATTTGCTCAGCATACAGGCTGAATAAGTATGGTGAAAGAACACAACCTTGTTGCATATCTTTCCCAATTTTAAAACATTCAGTGTTCCCATGCTCTGTTCTAATAACTGCTTCTTGGTCCAGGTACAGATTTCTCAGAAGTACAATGAAGTGTTCTGGAATACTCATACTTCGCAATGTTGTCCATAGCTTGTCATGATCCACACAAGTGGTTACGAATAGGGCTGTGAGCCACATGGTCAGCAGTTCGGAACTACCAGCTGTTCCAGGGGAGAAAGATGAGGCTTTCTGCTCCCGTAGAGATTTACAGCCTCAGAAACCCTGTACAGGGTCACTATGAGTTGGAACCAACTCCATGGCACATAACAACAACAAAAGAATAATGAAGTCCTGTTACATGCTACAGCATCGATGAACCTTGAAACATTAAATTGAATGAAATAAGTCAGTCACAAAAGGACAAATATCACACGGTCTCATTTATAAGAAATATCTGGAATAGTTGAGTGTATTTGTTGTTATTAAGTGCCATTGAGTTTGTTCTGACTCATAGTGACCCTGCATAGGGTTTTTTAGGAGAGCCTTTTGGATTTGAGCCACCAACTGTGCCATTAGCCATCCAGTCCAGTGCTTATTGTAGAGCCCAACACCAAAATTTATTAGTGGTTACCAAGGACAGGCATGCATGAGAGGAAAGGAGAATTTAATGGTTAGGGGACACTAAGCTTCCTCAGTGGGTGTAGTAGAATATATATGAACAGAATTTATGTCACTGAATTATGCATATGAAGATTGTTAAGATGTAAAATGTTCTGCTGCATATATACTTGCAAAAATAAAAAAAAATGAACAAAAAAATTCAATGTAAGTCAATTAATTTGATGTGATATAGAGATTTTCCTCCTATGATAAAGTAAAGGCAGATGGTGGAAATAGGAAATACATTACAGACAAATACCATAATTGTTCTTAATAGCACTGACTACATAAAATTAAAAATTTTCATCTAGATGCATAGAAATCATGTTGTGGATGCAATGTACGTACTAGTAAAGAGCCAGACGTTGATGCAAATCTTGTTTATGGTAATTCTTAGCTGTTGGATCTTGGGCTTTGGGTTTTCTCACATGTAAATGTAGACAATAATAAGAATTAACAGTGTTATTATAGTCAATGAGCACATGGAAAGTGCTAAGAAAGGACATGCAAAGACTTAATGCTAAATGAATATTAGATTCCAGAAACCACTTTATCTTGATTTAACACTTTGAAATTTTCATCTTGTATTTCTGTTAGGCTTTGGTCATTTGACGAAGCAATTGATGACCCTGGCTGATGGACACGTGGTGCTGGCATTAGAAGGAGGACATGATCTCACAGCCATCTGCGATGCGTCAGAAGCCTGTGTAAATGCTCTTCTAGGAAACGAGGTAAACAACCTCAAAATACAAAAGCAAAATAAAACAAAACAAAAGGTAGAGGAGTAAAGAACCAGGAATGTAGACATACATAGTTTAATGTCTTAAAAAAAAATGCTCATAAAACAAAATTTGTAAAATAATGCAAAGTTTAATTATGAAACATTGACCTGTTCTAAAGTTTTTTTTTTTTTTTAATAAACTCTTTATTGTGAATTGAGTGGTTTATAGAGAAAATCATCAGTTTTACATTCAACAAATCATATACTTTGCTTCAGTACATTGTTGCAATCCCCTCCGTGCACCAACAATTAAAAACATTTACCTCTATTTACTCTAACCATTGCATTCCTCCCTGTGTCTTCCACCACCCCCATCTTTCCTCTGCCAACCACCCTCTGATTGTATATTGCCTGCCTGTCATCCATGTCAATGGCTATCTACTTGCTAGCTCATGAAGCATTTCCCCCTCTCCCACAAACCATCATAGATTGTTTCTTTTATCAAGAACAACCCCCTCCCCTTTTATTGAAATACAAAAGCACACACACACACACACACACACACACACACAAAAGAAAACCACTCAGGAATATATAATCATTTAAACAACCGAAGATCACATTCTGCAAGTCAGCCTCCTGGCTGCCAGCATACAGCCTTTCTCTTTCCATGAATCTAGGTTCCTCCGATACTCTATCTCTGCATGACATCACCTCTGTCTCTATCTCTGGTGTCTCTGCTTATCTGGTTTTGGTCCCACATTCCGCTAATGCTCTTCTCTCTTGATAGACCTAGGGTCCTCTGCGTCTGGAATGTTAGATGAACTACTCCCACTTTTTGTTATATAACTTCTACCTTTACAGTTGTGACAATCACAATTAGGTATGATAACAATTACTAACTTTTGAATCAAATGAATCCTATCACCATCTCCTTTCACCAGATCCATCTAGACAATAGGAAAAGTATTCAATGGGGCTTCTACCTTCCCCTGCACATGTTCTAGTTTATATGCTATGACTTTTGTCCAGTTAAAAAATTCACACAACATGACCCTCAATCAGATTATTGACAAAACTAAAAAAAATGAATAAAGGTAACCCTTGGAAAGAGGAATGTTTTGTCTTCTGAATCAATCACTGAGTGCTGAAACACTGAATAAGCTAGAACTCAAATGATTTTTCTTGATATTTCCTATAGGATTGTGATTGCTATTGTTGTTAAGTGCCACCAAGTCAGTTCTGACCTTTAACAACCCTGTATTGGGTTCCTAAGGAGTGGCTGGTGAACTTGAACCACCGCCCTTGCAGTTCAAATAGGCATTACAGTCCAGCGAATGTGTGGTCCATAGCACCACATCAGAATTATGATAATAGAGGGGAAAAGGGACATTTAACAAAAATTGGTAAAATTATTTTTCTATCTTCATTTAAAGACTCTCAAGGCCAAGAGATAGATACTGCTCCCATCTTATCATTGTTAAGTGCTGTCAAGTCAGTTCCAACTCATAAAAACCCTGTGTAGGATTTTTAAAGAGCAGCTGATGAGTTTGAATTGCCAATCTTGTGGTTCAAACTTACAGATGTTATAATGACTCTGAAAGAGACTGAGAAATCCATCCAAAGTTAAAGAGCCAGAATGCATTAAACCTAAAAATTGAACTTGAATCTAAATGGCTAGAGGTCATTTTTCCCCCCACATCATATAACTAAATTGCAGCAACTGTTTCTGACCATTCTGCCAACCTTAGTTAAAATCACTATGAAGTTCACTTCCAGATCATGATAAGCTGTTGGATGGTTTCATTACATTTCAGCAAATATTTAAAAGTTTGTACAAAAATATTTACATATCATTGGTTCATTTAATTTTCTAATGACTACATAGTATTGTTGGATTCCTGGTGTAGCACTGTGGGATAATGCACTGGATGGAAAGGTCAGTTTGATCCTCAAAGTCAGTGGTTAAAATTCATCAACCTCTTCTCAGAAACCCTCTACAGGGTTTGAGTCAGAATTGACTTGATAGCACTTAATAATAACAACAACATATAGTAATATTAAGAATATTGCATATATTTTTCCTTCATATTGTGAACTTGCAGTATGTCTTTTCTGATAAATAAACATCTGCACAATCATTTAAAAATGCATCACTCATAATGAATTTTTAACAGTAACTCATGTCTTTCTCATATTTATGTTAAAAAGTACTTTTTCTTCTGTACATTGAACACATAGCATTTACTGTCATCATTATCTTATAAATTTATCATGTTTCAAAATTATTATTTTGCCATATTTATTGAAACTCAAATATTGCTTAAGTACTTCATTCTGTTTAATTTTGGACAGCACAATACTCCAAGGATCTAACTGGTTTCTGATTCAGAGACGACCTAATTCAAAGTAGTTAACATTTTCTAAAGTCTTAGAGCCTTTTTGATATTTCTCTAAAATAATGTTAAGCAGAATTTTGGTTTATTTGAAACAATGTAGGAGTGCAAATATATATATATGACAACAAATATGGATCTCTTCCAATCAGTTGGCCAGGTAGCTCTCTTCCAAATTTCTTGGTATTGTTGAATGAGTACTTACAGTGCTTCCTCAGTTTGTGGAAGTATTTAAATTTTATTCCATCAATTCCCAGAACCAGTGGTGGCCGTGGAGGTGATTTTGGTAGGAATGACACCTTTGGTCATGGAGGAAACTTCTGTGGATGAGGTGGCTTTGGTGGCAGCTGTGGTGGTGGATATGGAGGCAGTGGGGATAGTTATAATGGATTTGGTAACAATGGAAGCAATTTTGTAGGCGGTGGAAGCTATAATGATTTGGGCAATTACAACAATCAACCTTCAAATTTTGGAGCTATGAAGGGAGGAAATTTTGGAGGCAGAAGCTCTGGCCCTAATGGTGGTGGAGGTCAATATTTTACCAAACCACGAAACCAAGGTGGCTATGGCGGTTCAAGCAGTAGCAGTAGCTATGGGAGAGGAAGAAGGTTTTAATGATTACCAGGAAACAAAGCTTAGCAGGAGAGGAGAGCCAGATAAGTGACAGGGAAGCTACAGGTTACAACAGATTTGCTAACTCAGCCAAGCACAGTGGTGGCAGGGCCTAGCTGCCACAAAGAAGACATGTTTTAGACAATATTCCTGTGTATGGGCAAAAAAAAAACAACCCCAAAACTTGAAGACTGTATTTGTGACTAATTGTATAACAGGGTATTTTAGTTTCTGTTCTGTGGAAGGTAGAAAGCATTCCAAAAAGGGTTTTAATGTAGATTTTTTCCCCACAGCCATGCTGTTGATTGCTAAATGTAATAGTCTGATCATGATACTGAATAAATGTCTTAAAATACATATTTCCATTTTGTATTTTTAGTTTACTCAGATAAATTAAGGACTTCTCTGTAGACCAGATTTTTTGTTGGTTTGTTGGTTTTGTTTTGGTGTGTGTGTAGTCAGTATTCCTAAATTATCTGATTGATTTTAAATATAGAAACATTTTAATGAGCTAATAGCGGTTAAGCAGTTGACAACTAACTGAAAGGTTGGCAGTTCAAAACTATCCAGCAGCTCTGAGGGCGAATGACCTGGCAGTATGCTTGTGTAAAAGATTATAAGTCAAAAGTTCTACTCTGTCACATCATGAACTTGCTATGAGTCAGAATCAACTTACTAGCACCTAATAACAACAACAAATAGAAACATTTTAGGGAAACAAGACTGGTTTTGATATTTGCATTATAAAGGCTATGCCAGATGTGCAGAAAATCACAGAAGGTTGTGGATTGTGGCTCCATGGATGACTGACCTGCCCAGAAAGAAATGTTACCCGTTTGCGAAAAGCCAACTACTTTTCCAACTGTGTGGAAGGAAATTATGGATTTCACTGGCTCTTTTAGAGCATACTCGTTCAAATGAGAATCTGTCTTTATGCTCTTGTAATATCTGCATTTGGCCTAACTATATTCTTCCAAGGAAGGATTTCTAATAAGAATGGAGTAATTTCACTTGTGGTCTTTTTCTTTAAAAGATGACTATATCTCAGAACAGATTCCAGTGATTTGTATGGAGTTGCATGTTTTTTGTTTTTTTTTAATTTTATCCAAGTGAACTAAAAACAAAGTGAGTATTTTTGTGTTTTCCTTGCATACCCTTCGTTGGGGAGATATATTGTCACTTAATTGTTTGTGCTATTCCTAGAAACCAAGCATACAACTTTTATAGAGCAGTTAGTGACAATAGGAGAGCATCTCCTGAATGAAAGCTTGAAACCTGTGTCTTTTCTTACACTTTTAGAAAGACCAGGCCTAAAACAGAGGAGGATATAAAACTCTCAACTGGCTAACCATAGAGATGCTTATGTGAGGTGCTAGAAGTAAGCAGTAAGTGAAAACGGAAAATGAAAATATTAGATTTAGCTATTTTGACTATTTAATCAATTTTAAATATCTGGGTGGCTTACAATAAAACTGATTTAGTTATTTGAATTCCATAAATTCCATCTTGTCTCGGTTAGTTGACTATCTACAATTGCATAAGTAAAACCTAAAAGTTGTTCGTTCACCAGGAACTAAAACAAGTGGGATTTAAATCATCTATCTATATATTCTGTTTTTGTTTTTTCCCATTGAGACCTCTTAGGGTTTAAACAATAATTTAGAATTCTCACAAATTACTTTAAGGGTAACAAATGGGTTTAGTATACAAAATTTTTAAAGGTAAATTTTGGTGTGTCAGCATACTGAAGAACAAAGTTAAGAGAAAGAATCATTTTTTAATGAAAAATGGAATAAAAATGCAAGTGTGTTGTACATTATAATTCATTTTTTATGGAAATGAAAATGTAATACTTGAAACAACTCAAGAAACAGAGTTCTCCTCACTTTCGTTGACAATATAATTTATAGTCCAAGGCCTGATTCTTTGTATTTTTCAGTTTAAAGGTCATCATAACTAACAGCATAGCTACATTGAAGTTTTAAATTTCATTCCTTTAGAAAAAATCATATTACATCTACTTCATCACTAAAAAAAAATGCACACAAACAGTTTCTCTCTAGTTTTACCTGGTAAATTCTAGGTAAGAAAATGAAAAAGGACGTCTTTGAGATACGTTATTATTACAATTTCAAATCCCAACTTCCTTCCAAGCTCACTTTTCAAGTGATTAATAGGGCAATTATAACTTATTATCTAGGATTTCACTTTTACAAATAGCAAAATGTTGTAAAGTTTGAGCTGAAAATATTGGCAGGACCTACTTGGGCTTCTCAACATTGAGCACGCAACTGAACTCAAATTAGGTAGGTCAAGACGGGCCTTTCTGAGGGTCTCTGCACTTTGTCAGATGTATTTATTCATGTGCAGAGGATTAGAATTCATAAACATTTTGCTGATTTTTTTGAATGTTATTTCTTTTTCTTGTTGTTCTTGGCCAAGCCATGTCAATACTGCAAAATGCTGCTTCATATGGCTTATTATCAGTAGAATAATATGTATTACATAACCAAAAGGAAATGTAAAATCAGCAGGAACTTTTGGCTCTATACCTCAGTGTAGAGAGAAAGATGGGCAACAAAAAAACTTGATTTTTAAAAAAGTAAGTTATCTGTGTGCTGTACCCCAAACAGACATTTTCTTCTTTTTAAGTATTTCTTTTTTTATCATGAATGTGATCTAGTTAGCAAAACATCTCTTGACTGTGCTTTTAAGAACTATGCACAGGGTCATTCAAAATAATATACTATTGGATTAAAGCTAATTTGAGCATGGTACAGGAAATTCCTAGAGGCAACTGATTTTGAAGACATACCAGAAGTCCATTTTTTTCTTATTCTTGGCAAAGTTCAGAGCTTAGATTTATCATTACAATCAGTGCATGATGAATATTCTTGTACTTCATCACTGAAGCAACTAGTCACACTAGCTTGAGGTTTGCACGATTTAAAGTGCCTATCTAAATGGGAAGAATCATTAGCTTACTTGGAAAGATACCAGGGATCCTTAAGTGAGTAGCCAATAGTTTTTAAAATTAGTAATTGAAACATCTGTGAGATTCACATAGAATCTGAATTTGGTAATCTGTATTTGTGTTAGTTGGCAAACAATGTCACAGTTGTTTTAAGGATAAATCTGCCTACTGTATGCTAAGCCAATTAGAAGCACCATGGGTTGTATCTTCAGAAAGAAAAATTTCCCAAAAGGTGAGAAAAGCTTGGCATTCCTATGGAATTTACAATGAAAACATTGAAAATCTTCAGGCAGGTAAAAGCAAGAAAAAGATATGCAGTAGTAAGATTCTTGGATAGTGAGTTGAAATCTGGCCATTAAAAGACCACCTGTAAAAACAGAATAAGACAGTTTTAAGCTTGTTAGGGGAAAAAATGAATTTCCATAGATTTGGAAACTGTGGCGATGATAATACAATCTCTGGTTCAGTACTTGAGTTTGGAGCAAATATCTTGTTTTGTTGCTGATCTCCCATAATCCCCTTAGGGTTTGGCGTTCTTTCTCTTGCTCTTTCTTGCTTGCTTCCCTTCTTCCCTCCATCCCTCCCTCCATCTTTCTCTCCCCCCCCCCTCTCTCTCTCCCTCTTCTCCTTTTTCTCATCTTTTCTTTGTAATAACTCTGTTACCACATGTTGAGTAGGCTCAGCTGCTTTCATTTGACTTGGATTTCGGAAGCAGTGGCTAAACTTAGTGATTGTGTTTGTTGATAATCTTTCTAAAATGACTTTTTTGCTCTAAAGCTGCTGAAAGAAGTCTCTTGAATTGATTTGAGAAGTGTTGACAACCACCCCTGAGGTGAGGTCTTGAAATGTTGTTGTCCAAGTTGCTCATCAGGGGTTTGTTTGTACTAGATTGTGAATGGGAAAGTCATTTTGCCATCTTTTTTATCCTTTAGATTGTGTATGGCTGAGGTTTACTCCACTGGGGAATTTGTGTGAATCTGGGAAAGCTTACAAGCTTCCAAATAGTTGCAATTCATGAGTAGAGGAAAGGAGAACCAAATGCAGGAGAAATATATGAAATGTCAAAATAATATTTTTCCATGGTCTTCTCTTAGTCTTTGAAGACTCTCCACATTCAGAAAGAGAATGTATGGATATCTAAAGAGACCACAGATATTTTGGAAAAATATTATTTGAAGATTCTTTCCAGTGTATATGTGGCCAGTGATGTTCCATTTTTATATTTGACAAAGGCTTATGAGAAGCATGTACTCCGAGAACCAATATGATTTGGGATTTGTTTTGTTTTGCTTATCTGCTTTAACAAATGCTAAAGGACGTAGTTTTCTGGTTAATTCAAAACTTCATTAGGCAGATTGTTCTGCATTACTTACCTTTAGTTATTTCAGAGGGTAACTCATAGTGACCCTGTATAGGGTTTGTAAGGAGTGACTGCTGAGTTTGAACCACCAACCTTACAGTCCAGAGCATTATCCCACAGCACTTTAGCAGTGGGGAAATATTTTAATAAAGGAAGTGACATTTTACTTTCGAATAAGAAGTGAAATTATGACAAGTTAAAATCAAAGCAAAAGATTTACCTTGTTTCCTGGTTAATTGTTGTGGCTGTTACGTGCCATGGGCTCACTTCAACTCACAGTGACCCTAGGCACAACAGAATGTAACACTGCCGTGTCTGGCACGATCATCATAACTTGTTACACTTGAGCCCATTTCTATGTCAATGTGCCAATCCCTCTAGTTAGGGACTTCCTGTTTTTCCCTCACCCTCCACTTTACCAAGCAAAATATCCTTCTCCACAGACTGATCCCTTCTGATAATATGTCCAAAGTATGAGAGTTGAAGTCTCTCCATCCTTGCTCTAAGGAGTATTCTGGTTGTACTTCTTTCAACATAGATTTGTTTGTTCTTCTGGTAGTCCATGACATATTTTATATTCTTCATCAACAGCATAATCCAAATGTATCAATTCTTTTACAGTCTTCTTTATTAATTGTCCACCTACCATATGCATATGACACTATTGAAAATAACATGACTAGGGTCAGGTGCACCTTAGTCTTCAAATTAATATCTTTGCTCTAGAACACTTTAAAGAGGTCTTGTGAAGTAGATTTACAAAGTAAAATAGGTCATTTGATTTTCTGGCTGATGCATTTGTGTTGATTGTAGATCCAAGCAAAATTAACTCTTTGACAGCTTCAGTCTTTTCTCCATTTACCATGATGTTTTTAATTGGTCCAGTGGTAAGGATTTTTGTTTTCTTTACATTGAGGTGTAATCCATACTTAAAGCCGTGGTCTTTGAACTTCAACAGAAAGTATTTTAAGTCCCTTTGCTTTCAGCCAGTATGGTTGTATCATCTGCATATCACAGGTTGTT
The DNA here is from genome assembly GCF_000296735.1 of Chrysochloris asiatica. Taxonomy (NCBI): domain Eukaryota; kingdom Metazoa; phylum Chordata; class Mammalia; order Afrosoricida; family Chrysochloridae; genus Chrysochloris; species Chrysochloris asiatica. Next base: position 35,108,365 of record NW_006408524.1, on the reverse strand, counting down.
AATGAGTCTTACTTCAATTCTGAAGTCTTATAATTCTTCATATAATCCAGATTCTCAGATTATTTTTTCAGCATAAAAATTGAGTAAGTATGGGGAAAGAATACAACCCTGGCACCTGCTTTTACCGATTTTAAACCATTCTGTATCCCCTTTTCAATTGAAGGACTGCCTCTTCATCTGTGTACAGGTTACTCACAAGCACAATTAAGTATTCTAGAATACCCAATCTTTTCAATGTCATACATAGTTTGTCATGATCCACACAGTGGAAAGCCTTTGCATAGTAAATAAAGCACAGATCCATCTAACAATCATATCCCTAGTTTCACGTCCTCTTCTGAATTCAGCTTGAGTTTCTGGACGTTCCCTGTCAATGTAATGTTGTAGTTGTTTTGGAATGATCGTCAATAAAATTTTATTTGCATGTGGTGTTGGTAATATTGCTCAATGATCTCCACATTCTGTTAGGTCAACTCTCCTTGGAATAGGCACAAATTTGAATCTCTTCTAATCAGTTGGCCAGGTAGATGTCTTCCAAATTTCTTGGAATTGATGAGTGACTGCCTTCCAGTGCTGCATCAGCTTATTGAAAGAGTTCAATTCAATCAGCTCCTGAAGCCTCGTTTTTGGCTAATGCCTTCATTGTACCTTGGACTTCTTCCTTCAGTACCATTGGCTTGAGAAATGCTGACTGTATTCTTCCCTTTTGGTTTCCTAACTCCAAGTCTTTGCAAATTTCCTTACAATACTTTATTGCCCTTTGAAATTTTCTGTTCAACTCTTTTACTTCCTTATTTATTCCACTAGTTTTATCACCTCTCTGTTGGAGATCAAGTTTTGGAGTTTCTTTTGACATCCATTGTTTTCTTTTCTTCCGTTCCTGTCGTCTTAATGTCCTTTTGCTTTCTTCCTCCATGATGTTCTTGATGTCATCCCATGCAGTCATTAGTGCCAATGTATCAAATTTGTTTTTGAGATTGTTTCTAAATTCAGGTAGGATATATTCAAGGTCATCTTTTGGCTCTGGTGGACTTGTTTTAATTTTCTTCAGCTTCTGCCTGAACTTGCATATGAACAATTCCACAGTTGACCTCTGGACTATTTTTCACTGATGATACGGAGCTTTCCCATCATCTCTTTCCACAGATGTATTCCATCTAGTGAAGTACATGTGTGTAGTCGCCTTTGTTGTTGTTGTTAAGTGCATCGAGTCGGTTCTGAACCATAGTGACCTTGTATAGGGTTTCCAAGGTGCAGCTGGTGAGCTTGAACCACTGACCTTGAAGTTGAAACAGCTTTACAGTCTGGTACATTAATCCACAGCCCCACACCAGGACTCTGCAGTAGCCTTTATGTTATATAAAAAAAGGCATTGGCAATGAATAAGTTATTTAGTGCTGCCATAACACAAATACAACAAGTAGTGGCTCTACAGAACAGAAACCAATTTTCTCACAGTTCAGAAGGCTTGAAGCTCAAATTCAGGGCATGTCTCTAGGGGAGGTCCTTTCTTATCTATTTCAGCTTCCAGTAGCTTCTAGCAATCTTTACTGTCCCTGGGTTTACAGCTCATTTGTCTTCATTTCCCTCTGTGTCTGTTCTGCTCTTTTATCATGAGGAATTAATTAGGCTGTGACTGTTATTAACATAAGAAAAGAGAAATTCTATTTCCAAACTGAGTCTCAACCACAAATACAGGGTGTCAGGATTTCAGTATATATATTGTGTGTATGTGTGTGTTGGTGGTGGGGGGGGGGAGGCAACAATTCAATCCACAACATCTTATAATATGAAATACATGGATAAAGACATCAAGACTCCTTGGACTTGTGGATGACTTTGTTTTGAGTGTTTGTGCTTATTTTTAGTAGGATAAAAAAAAAGTCTACTTTGAGTGAACTAAAAGTAGAAAATTAGGCTGTATCAGTAGAATGGAAAAATCATAAAGAATTACAATTTCTGTGAAAAATATGGAAATATTAAACAAATGAGTACCACGTTTTGCTTCAAACAAAAGCAGCAGCTGCTGCTACAACAACAATGTATGGTTATTGGTGCAAAAATTATGTGGAGTCCACATCTGACCTCCTCTGGCTTCACAGGGGGAAGGAGAATCAAACTCCATATCTGCCTGAAGCTGATTCCCATGAGGCAGAGGACAGACATCCTTCAACCTTCTTTACCCATCGTGACATCAACCATTTCTCACAAGTCTCTCTCTACCTCTCTATTGGGCTCAAAAATCAGTTGCAGTGGCCACACAGAACTCACATACAACACTTACAATTATGGGGTTTATTAGGGATGTGAACAGGGTGCAATTCAGGATTTGAAACAATTCAGGATACAGCAGTTCTCTAGTCAGGAATGCCTCTTCTCAGAGACATGCCTCTCTTTGGTCCTTGGCCTCTACCCTTCTCCAGAAAACGTTACAAGCTCCTATAGCTCTGCTGATGAATGGTCAAAGGACACTCAATTCCTCAAGCCAGCTTCCTGCGCAAAGGCGCACAGTTGTACTCATACTGATGACCAGGAAGCCTGGTGCTCTGTCTCTCCAAGTCTCTGCTGTTTCCACCTCTGCCACTGCTTCTCTGAATAGGGATCTTGGGATCCAAAGAACATTCTCTGCTCGTGGCTCTTCTTTCTTGATGATTCTGGGATTGTCTGTTTTTACTTCTGAGATGTCTCCTTTTAAACCTAGGCAGAATGACAAAACCAATGAATCCCCTCATTAGAGTCCCTTGTATCATATTTCCATGGTCTCATCTCATTTTTTAGGGGTCATGGTTGCACAATGGGTTTACTCATTGAGCTACTAACTTCATGGATAGTGGTTCTATGGGAGAAAGATGAGGCTTTCTGTACCTGTAGAGATTTACAGCTCACTCTTGTTGTAGATGCTTAACTATGTCATTAAGTCCACATTTTTCATAGTTTAGTACTCTGGATACTATTTGGGTTAGATAAGGAATTGTTAAGTGCTGTTGAGTTGGTTCCAACCCATAGCGACCCTGTATAGGGTTTCCAAGGAGCAGCTGGTGAGCTTGAACTACCGACCTTGCAGTTCAAATGGCTTTGCAGTCTGGCGCATTAACCCACAGCACCACACCAGGACTCCTGATAAGGAATAAGAGCATTTATTTATTGTCCTCTCCATTTTGTACACTGGCTGATATTTTATGAAAATGTAACCAACATTTTCTCAAGCCATGACAAATTTGGATAAATTTCAACTAATAGAAAACCAAAGTAATATTCAATTAATACTATAATAACCACAGTAATAATTTCAGATTCTAGTCCACTAGTCACTCTTTTTGAGGAATTCTTGAAGTATTTCATGTGAGCTGAATGCCACTTTTTTTCATCTTCCTGATTATCTTATAAGAACTCTTTTAGATTTACATCATTCCTGTTGTTCAAAGCTATGTCTTTACTGCTGTTGTGATGTTACTCTTATCCATCCCCAGTTAGGTTGGACATTGTTATTGTTGCTATTGCTGTTAAGTGTCATTGATTTGGGTTCCACTCATAGCAATCGTTGCTATGGTTTCCAAGGTGCGGCTGATGGGTTTCACCTGCCAACCTTGCATTTCTAGCTGACCTTGTGGCCCAGTGGTTTTTCCTACAGCACCACACTAGGTTATATATGTTGCTGTTGTGGTTGTTATGTGCCGTTGAGTTGGTTCCAACTCATAACGACTTTGTATAGGATTTCTGAGGAGTGGTTGGTGAGCTTGAACCACCGATCTTGAGTTTCAAATCAAGTTTGCAGTCCAGCGCATAAACCCACAGTGCCACACCAGGACTCCAGGTTAGATAGAGCCAGACCCAATATTAATAGTCTTAATAGTCTGTCAGTATAATAACCGCATTGTCAATAGCACGAACCCTGAATCTTTTTTTTTTTTTTTCAGTTTATTTGCTCAAGGTGCTTAATGTGAAACTTCAAACAAACAAAAAAAGGGTTATTTTGAGAATAACTCATGAATCACAATATGGATAAAATTATATCCAGATTTACTTATGCAGTCAAATTAAACATATACAACTAATTGCAGACATCACTAAGATAATTATTTAAATGATAGTTGAGTTTGAACCATCAGTCTGTCCTCATTAGGGAATTGACGATGGTTCATCAGCATGGAGTTTGCTTTCTTGTCCTCTTGGTCTTGATTATCATATTCTTAAAAATTCCGCAGCATCTTTGAGCCTGACAACTTAACCTTTTCTGTGTTTTGTCTAATCTGTTCTGAATGTTGTAGGGGGACTCTCAGCTCCTTTGTAAGTAAATTTGTGGCTAGTGGGAAAGAATTTGTTTCCCTTGCTATAAAATCTATCATCTGACTTTGTTTCTTAGAGGCACCATAACATAATGAAAAGAGCCAGACTTTGTTTCCCTATCCATTTATATCATATAACTCATTCCATTGTAAAATATGCACACAAACAAAAGTGCACAGAACACGATTGTTTGCCTCAGTGAACATTCACAAAGAGAACACATATGTAACTATTGCCCAGGTGAAAAATAAGAAAAATGCCACTATTCCCCAAACTCCTATACACTCCCTGCCAAGTATTGTCCGTTTTCTAAATTCTGAATTTGATCATTTTTCAGATTTTTAACGTTATAGTTTAATTTACCTGTTTTTAATCTAACACACATTAATTATATAACATGTATGTTTTATGTCTAACTTCTTTTTGTTCAAGATTATATTTGTGAGATTCATCTGTGTAGTTGTAGTTAGCTATAGTTCATTCATTTTCATTGTTATATCATAGTCCATTACATTAAAACTTTTTATGAAAATGTCATAATTTACTTACCTAATTCAAAACTACCTACCATCCCAAAGGAGAAAGATGAGGCTTTCTGCTCCTATAACGATTTACAGCCTCAGAAACCCTGTGCAGGGTTGCTGAGTCAGAACTGTCTTCACAGTTAGTTTTGAACCAATTAGGTTCGAAACTATCAGCTATTCTGTGAAAGAAAGATGAAGCTTTCTACTCCTGTAAAAATGCACAGCCTCAGAATCCCTATACAGGATTGCTCCATGGCACACCACCACCACCATACTACTCTTGAGGGGCATAGGAAATTTTTTAAAGTTTTAGTATTACTCTTTACAGTGCTGTGCTGGACATTTTATATATGTTTCTTGGTGCATTTGTACATCTGAGTATATATATCAGAGCAGTAGTCCTGAGTCATGGAATATGCATATGTTCAATCCTTGTAGTTAATACCAAACTGTTCTCCTAGTTGTTCCAGTTTATACTCACACATAAGATTGTTTCCATTATTCTATATCCTTTATAATACTTTTCAAATTTTAGCCGTTCTGTTGATTGTGTTGTTGTTTGCTGTTAAGTCAGTTATGACTCATATTGACCCTGTATACGGTTTCCCAGAGCAACTGGTGGGCTTGAACTGCTGACCTTGTGGTTAGCAGTCCTGTGTTTATTCTACAGTGCTATGCTATGGCTGAGAGTGTAGTATAATATGTATATCATGATCATTTCAATTTTCCAGAATACTAATGAGATAGATCAATTCCTTGCATATTGATCATTTGTATACTTCCTTATGTGAAGTGCCTATTCAAGTCTTTTATTGATTTTCTCTTATTGATTTTAGACATTTTTATAGATTCTAGATCAGATCCTATTGTTGGTTTCATGTGTTTATCTATTTCTGCCACTCCTTGGCTTATCTTTATCCTTTCTTACTGGTGTCTATTGAAAAACAAGTTATCTTTTTAATTTTTTAAATTTAGTATAATTTATCAATCTTTTATTTTAGTTCTTTTTTGTAATTCTCTTTTTGTAAGCTTTCTGAATCCTCACAATCATGAACATATTTTTATTTTTTATAGAAGCTTTTATTTTTGATGTTAATATATAGACCCATGGTCTTTCACAAACTGAATTTGCATATGACAGGAGGTGAAATTGTCTTCATTTATTTATTTACTTTTAAGGTTGATATAGTTGATCCAGTACCATTTATTGAAAAGACCACCCATCCTCGTGGCTTGCCAGTGCTAACTTTGAATATGCATAAAGTAATCTGCTTCTACTTCTTCCTTGTCTGTCTTACTCTGGAAGCTATGTTGAAACCTGTCCACCATAGGTAATGCTGCTGGTATTTGAAATACCAGTTGCATAGCTCCCAGCATGCATCACAGCAACACACATGCCACCGCAGTAGGGCAAACTGACAGAGGAATCGTAGATAAATAGATTTAGTCCACCAATAAAAGACAAAGATTGTCACATTGTAAATTGTAACTGTTGTTTAAAAAGATGCTTTCTGTAATATAGTGATAAATAAACTTTGAACATAAAAAAATGAAAATAATTGAACTACAAAAACTAAATGAAGGAAAGCTGCTTTGGCTATATTAATATCAGGTAAAGTAAACTATAAGGCTAAAGAGAGTAATTAGAGATAAATTGATACTTCATAAGCACTGATTGGTTTGAACCATAAAATCCATAGTTCAGACTCACCAACTGTTCCTTGGGAACCTTCTACAAGGTTGCTATGAGTTGGAACCAACTTGAACTGACTTGATGGCACTTAACAACAATAACAATGATAAAATAATCTGTTAACCAAGACGATAAAACAATGAAAATTTTCTCTATCTAGTAACACAGCTTCAAAACACACTAAGCAAAAATTGAAAGAAGCAAACGGAAATATAGGCAAGTCATGGTCACATATTTTAACACTCCCGTCAACAACCAATAGAATAAGAGTACAAAAAAAGTGTGGGAGGGGATCTGGAAGATTTAAACATCTGATTAATAAACTTGCCCTAATTAACATATATACTAAACTATACCCAATAATCTTAATACCATTCTCCTTACAGACACATGACATTGTTAAAAGTAGAGCATATTTAGGGGGCAAAAAGCAAGTCCCAATGAGTTGCAATTAATTGAATTCATATATAGTATAATCATTTCTTACAGTGAAATTAAGTTAGAATCAATACTAAAAGATAATTAGAAAATCTGATACACTTGAGGACTTCAAAATACACTCTAATTTATGGATCACAGAGTATGTCATAATGAAAATTAGAAAACATTTTTAGCTGAATGATTATGAAAATAGGAGATACTGAAACTTTTGCAGTATATCTACAACTTAAAGCAAAATATGTACATAGTTGGTTTTTTATAAAGCTTTTGTTGTGAACTGAGTGATAATTTATATGGAAGAACTTCAGTTTTACACTTATCCTATCATATTTCATTTCATTGCAATCCCTTCAATTCATCATCATTCAACAGTATTTGCTACTGTTCCCTCTGTGTTTTTGTTTTGTTTTGTTTTGATGTACACAAAAACACTCAGGAGTATATATAATCATTTGAATAACCAAAGGGCTCATTCTGCAAGCCTGCCTCCTGGCCACCAACACACAGTCTTTCTCTTTCCATGAGTCTATAGTCCTCAGCTACTCAATCTCTCCATGTTATTGTCTCTGCCTCCATCTCTGGTGTTACTGCTTCTCTGGTTAGGGTCCCGCACTCTGCTCATGCTCTTCTCCCTTGGTGATCCTACAGTTCTCTGTTCCTGGAGTGTAAAATTCACTACAAAAAGTTACAAAACTTCTTTCTACCTTTACAGTTGTGACAATTGAATTTAGTCATGATAACCATTACTCACTATTGAATCCTAAGAATCTTAACCCCATTTATTTTCACCAGACCCATCTAGACAAGATAAAAAGTATTCATTGGGGATTCTACCTCCCCGCCCCACACTCTGAAACTAAACATCCTCTTGAAAACTTGTAAGCCAGCCATGTGTCTTTATAGCATCCCCTTCCCGACCCCATTTTAGCTAGCTAATGTCTAAATTGCCCATCACTATCCTGGTGTGACGCTGTGATCTAATGCGTCAGACTGCAAAGTTGTTTGAATTGCAACTTCTGTGGTTCAAGCTCACCAGCTTCTCCTTGGAAACTCTATATAGGGTTGCTATGGATTGGAATCGACTTGACGGCACTTAACAACAACATCAACCCTGTATACAGAGGGGATAGGCTTGATCACTGATGTGAAGATTCCATTCCTCTTGGTTGGTATTTTGAGCTACTACATCCATAAATATAGGTCAAGCTCATCAAATTTCAGCAATTTGTACTTTCTTCCCTTATCAAATTTCTTTATCTTCCTCTATTCAAGCCCTGGTCATCAGGATATCAAAGCTAGGAAAAATGGGTATTATCTGCAAGTTTGGACCTTCTTGTGCAACTCCCCATACTTCATATCAGCTGGAAACTTCACTCTCAGCTCTAGCCCTCCATGGCTAGGTCAATGTCCATGGCCTCAGGAGTTCCCAAATCTCCCCAAATTTTGGAGTAACCAGCCCTTCCTTTTCTCTCTCATCTTGAAGTTGACAGGAGTCTATGTATCATGGTCAATCTCAGCCCCTATCATCATTACTGACTTTCCCCACTTCCCCACATGTAGACCAACACAGTTGCCAGAAAGATAACATGCCTACTTGTGTGTTCTCTTTGGGTTTCAGTGTCAGAGGGGGCTTTATCCTGAAGGGACTTGATTGCTTTCTTTGATGGATTGCTTGTTTGTGTAATAGCCAAACAGACTGCCACTTTATATTTTGTTTTTTTCTGCTGGTCTTTCTTTCAGGAAGTATTTTTTGTCCCTCTAGCCACTCTGGACTGGTCTGCATGTCCCTTCAAGAGGAAATGTTCCACCTAAGAAGGTTCTAGGTGGGGTTCAGGATTCTACCTAAGGTCTTATGTACTACAAGGGCTTCGCAAGATGGCTATTTCACTGGGCAAGTTCTAGAACCAGTTATAGTCTGAAGATGGGCTGAAAAGCTTTCTGTAATAGTTTCACGATAGTCCTTTCTATGCCACTCAAGTGTCTATTTTACAATAATAAGCAAGGGAAACCAATATTCATAAGACAGTCAAGCATTTAACATCATTTGCCCCGTTTTACCTATTCAGACTATAAAAATATGCATATAGTTTTTGAAGGTATAATTAGAAATAAAAGAAATGTACAATTAATGATCAAAGCAAACATATTTTTAAAAATAATCACAACAAAAGAAATTCTCTAAATTTAATTTTTTAATCTAAGAAAACATTAAAATAGAAAACAAACATGCTAACAGATTTTAAAAAAGTCAAACACTTGATATTTAAAATAACTAATAACATTGTTAGAACAGATATACAAAATTAAATCCCAAATTACCAAATAACATGTGGGTTAATAATGCACAAGATTTAAACCACGTGGTCAGGGGTTCAAGCTCACCAGCTGTTCCTCAGAAACCCTATATAGTGTCCAACTCAATGGCACTTAATAACAATAACAACAAAAAGATTAAGGAACGCTGGAAGCATAGTGGATTATAAATGGGGTTGCTAACTGCAAGATCAGCAGTTTGAATTTACCTTTTGCATCTTGAGAGAAAGATGAGACTTTCTGCTCCAATAAAGACTTAAAGCCTAATAAACCCTATACAGGGTCAACTCAGTGAGCCCCAACTACCAATACCACCAAAAAGATTATGAGAGATATTAAAATAATTTTATGTTGAAATTCAAAAAAAAAAAAAATGGAAATGTAAAAGTTCTTATAAACATATTGTTAGGTGCCATCAAAGTAGCCCTCTGTAGGAGAGTGAAATGTTGCCTGCACCTGTATTGTCCTCACCATCGTCATATTTCCACATAAAAATTTCAAATCAGCATATCCAGTTCCACAAAATATGCATAAATAGATTTAATCTATCACAAAATACAAAGATTATCACACTGTAATTTTAAAATCTTGTTTAAAAAAAGACACTTTCTATAAACAACAACAAAAAAAACCCCAGCCCTTTGAGACCATCCATTATTGCAGCCACTGTGCCAATGCATGCCATTGAGGCTCTTCTTGTCACTGTCCTTCTACTTTACCAACCATGATGTCCTTCTCCAGAGGCTGGTCCCTCATGAAGACACGTGTTGTACTACTGCTACCACAGAAATGCCACAGTGGATGGCTTTAACAAGCAGAAACTTATTCTTTCAAGTTTAGAAGGCTAGGAATCAGAATTGTTGTTGTTGTTAAGTGCCATCGAGTCGATTCCGACCCCTAGTGACCCTATATAGGGTTTCCAAGGAGCAGCTGGTGAGCTAGAACTGCCGACCTTGCAGTTCAAACGACTTTGCAGTCTGACGCATTAGCCTACATCGCCACACCAGGAGTCAGAATGCAGGATGCTATCTCTAAGAGAAGACGTTTTCTCTGTGTTGGCCTATAGTTTAGGAGGAAAGTCCTTGTCTCCTTTCATCATCTGTTGGCCCAGGATTCCCCTGAGTCTAGGAGATTACCAGAGCAAGAACCCTGGGACCTTCTTGGAGGTAGTCAGATCCCTTTCTGCTCAATTCTCTCTCCTTTTATCTCTTGTAAGATAAAAGGTGATATCGGCCACATCCCAGTGAAGATCCCAATACAGCTAATCAGGGCTGTGTCCTGAGATGTTGTATCCCACCCTAATCCCCAAACATCAGATCACATTATGAGGGATGATTGTATCATTACATAACTGCCATGCTGAATCATTACATAACCATTAAACCACTGAGAATTATGGACCAAGCAAGTTGATACATATTTTGGGGAGGCACAATTCAGTCTAGGCCAGGGGTAGGGAGCATCTGGCCCACGGGCCTACAAAATCATTTCCTATGGCCCTTCCAAGACAATTGGAATTCCAGCCATTGCATTATAGGTGAGTTAATTAAATGTTTGACTAAATAAGCAGGCTAATTTTTGAAGTTCATAAATTTTGGCAGATAAAGTTCCCCACCCCTAGCTAGGTCAATGACCAAAGAACCTGAGATTGAGTCTCACTATCATCTCTATTAAAGACCATTCTGGTTGTGCTTCTTCTAAAACAGATTTGTTTATTCTTCGGGAAGTCCATATATATTCATTATTCTTTATGAGCCCCATAATTCATAGGCATACATTATTCAGTATTCCTTATTCATTGTCCAGCTTTTGTGCGCATTTCAGTCCGTTGAAAATACCAGGGAATGGGTCAGGTGCACCTTTAATCTCAAAGTGACACTTTTGATTTTAACACTTTGAAGAGGTGTGTTGCGGCACATCTGTCCAATGCCATACATCATTTTATTTATCGCCTGTTGCTTCCATGGGCACTGATTGTGGATCCAAGTGAAACGAATTCCTTGACAACTTCAATCTTTTCTCCATTTATCATAATGTTGCTTCTTGGTCCAATTATGAAGATTTTTATTTTCTTTGGATCTTCATCAGTAAGTGCTTCAAGTCCTTTTTGTTCTCAGCAACCAAGGCTGTGTCTTCTGCATATCACAGGTTGTTAATGAATCTTCTTTAAATCCTGATGCCATAGTCTCCTTCATATGTTCTTGTTACTGTTGTTAAGTGCTGTTGAACTGCTTCCCATTAGCAACGCTTTATAGGGTTTCTGAGGAGCAGTGGGAGTTATCTGAAATGGTGACCTTACAGTTAGCAGCCCAGTGCTTACCCTACAGCACCATACAGTCCATCTTTATTTTCTTAAAAATATAAACAAAGATGACTTATAAAATACGACCTTGTAAACCTGAATGAAGTAGACTAAATTAATGAAGAGAAAATTTGAATGATCCTTTAGTTATTGGGAAATTGAATCTTTATTACCAAATTAGCCAAGAGAAAATGCCAGATTGATATAGTTTCACAAGTGAATTCTTCTAAAAATTTAAAGAATAAATAAAAAAAAAATCAACAAAATCCCTTAGAGTGAATTGTTTGGGATAGAGCACTTTCCAACTGAGTTTTTGAAATTAGAATAACATTGATAAGAAAAAAGTCAAAAGCACATTGTTGTTTTTGTTGTTGTTGTTAAGTGCCATTGAGTTGGTTACAACTCATAGCAACCCTATGCACAACAGAACAAAACACTGGGGGATCCGGCACCTTCCTCACAATCGTTACTAAGCTTTAGCCCATTGCTTCTGTCACTTTGCAAATCAATTTTGTTGTGGGTCTTCCTCTTTTTCCCTGACCTTCCACTATACCAAGCATTATTCTTTCTCCAAGGACTGGTCCTTCCTGATAATATTTCTGTACTATGTGAGACAAAATTTCATCATCCTGGCTTCTAAAGAGCTTCCTGGCTGTACTTCTTCCAACACAGAATTGCTTGTTCTTCTGGAAGCCCATGGTACTTCCAATGTTCTTCTTCCCTATACAGGGTTGCTATAAGTCAGAACCAACCGTATGGCACTTAACAACAACCTATCCATCAAATACTCTTATTGTTGTTAAGTGCTGTCGAGTTGGAACTGACTCATAGTGACCCTGGACAGAGTTTTCGAGGGATGGCTGGTGAGTTTGAACCGACGACCTTGTGGTTCAAACCAACCTTGCGGTCCAGTACTATATCCCACAGCACCACATCAGGACAAAGTACTTTTAAAATCTTTTTTAAAAGTAATTTTAGAGTTGCAGAAGTATTGAAAGATACTAAGCATTCCCATATACCCTTCACCCAGTTTCTCTTCAGGTTTATTTATTACATAAATACATTATATATTTTTAATTTTGTGGCACTGTGGGATAAAGCACTGGACCACAAGGTCAGTTTGAACCACAGAGTCTGCAGTTCAAACTCACCAGCCACTCCTTGGAAACCTACACAGGGTCACTATGTGTCAGAACCAACTTGACAGTACTTAAACAACAACAACATTTAGATAGGTAGGGAGGTAGGCAGACAGACAGACAGACAGATAGACAGATAGATAGATAAACAGACATTTGTTTGAGCCCTGGTGTAGTGCTGTAGGATAAACACTGGGCTATTATCCTCAAGGTCAGCAGTTCAAACCCACCAACTACTTCTCAGAAACCCCATACAGGGTGGTTATGATTTGGAACGAACTTAATGGCATTTAACAACCACATTTACAATTTACAAAGCATCAAACATACTAAATACCTATGAATAAATTTATCAAAAATATGACCCTTATGGAGAAAATAAGGAGGCATATTTTTGAATGTACAGTACATTAAGCATTGTGCTGATAATCAAAGTTTGGCTGTTGGAACCCACCTGTTGGTCCATGAGAGAAAGATGAAGCAATTTGGTTCAGATATATTGCCTTGGAAAACCTATGGAGCAGTTCTACTTTGTCCTGTAGGATTGCTATCAGGTGGAATAAATTCAACAGTAGTAGGTTTGGGTCTCATAGAGAAAATGTTAAATGTTTTTAGAGAAGTTAATAACAAATATCTAAATAAATGAACAAAACATGTTAGTGGATTGGAAGTCTTGATATGATGAAGAGGTCAATTCTCCCAAAATCGAAATAGAGATTAGGTTCAATGCCTTTCAAACTCAGATTTTGTTTGCTCTTTATAGTCTTGTTCTTTCTTCCTTTTCATTTGAAAGTGCCTTTTTCACTTCTCTTTAAATTACTGGGATTGTCATTCTGCCTATTCTTGCTCTGGGACTTTGTATTTCCCTGCATTTCTGAACTGTGTGTCTACCTGTCAGGAAATCCTGAAAATAGGTAAAAAGAATAGGTTTATGACAAGTCTGCAAGGACAGCCTATCTTAGAAAACAAAACAAACTATTACTATAGTTCTCTTAGATCCTTTAAAACCATACCTTGATGACTAAATAAGTAACCAGGAGGTAGAGCCCACTCCATTTCGGTCTGTTAGCTGCATAGAACAAAAGAAAGGCACTTTACCATGTCTTCTTTCAATGACTACTTTTCCTCCATTTAGTCAACTTTTTTGAATGCCTACCATATACCCAGTCAGGATGGTTAGACTTTGTCTCATAATTCAGGCATATTGTCAGGAAGGACCAATCATTGGAGAAACATATCATATTTGGTAAGGTGGAGGGTCAGAGAAAAAGAGGAAGACCGCCAGCAAGATGGATTGGCAAAGTGGCAGCAGTAATGGGCTCAAGCAAAGCAATGATTGTGAGATTGACCCAGGAATGGGCCATATTTCATTCTGTTGGGCATAGGGTCACTATGAGTTGGTACCAACTCAATGGCACCTAACAACAACCATATACCTGTTCTGTCTCTGCCTTTAAATGGCTCACAGCATAATAGAGGACAATATGGTTGACTATTATATAATGTGTTTAATAGGGTGAACAGGGGTATTTGTGAGAAAGGACACATAGAGGTGGAAGCAGTTTTTTTGTATCAGAATTTTAGGGAAAGGTTCAAGAGTAGGCAATATTTAAGTTGGTTTTTTAATGATCAGTAAATTTTTACCAACTCAAAGAAAAGAAGAGAAAATAGAATTTAAAGGGCACAGAACAATGTGTAAAATGGTGAAAACACTTGTCATATTTTTGGAAAATATAACAACATAAAAGCTATCCTGAGTTTTTAGTAGACCCTTTGCTTGGTTGATGTATACACCCATCCTATGTAACGGTTATGTTTGTAAGGGCTCTGTTTAGGGTTTTTTCTGTTCTGCCCCAAATCATGAAAATGCTTTTCATGTCTCAAAGGCATAAGGCAAAAATTTTTGAAACTCTTTCTCAAGACTCTCTCCAAGGATAACCCTTGTCTATTTCCACAGATGGATCTTAGCCAACTGCAAGGATTTCCCAGATTTTGAATTTGGTTGGTAGTTTATGTTGTTGTTGTTACTTATTGCCAAGTCTGTTCTGACTCTTAGTGACCCCATGTGTACACTGTATAAATGTTCCACAGTAGTTTTGCAAAGTTGTGACCTCTCAGAAGCAGATGGTCAGGCCTGACTTCTGAAGGGCCTCTGGGTAGTTTTGAACCACTATCCTTTTGGTTAGATATTCTTTACTTAACCATTTGTTTTCCCAGGGAATTCTATAATGCTTTTCAATTAATTAAATAATCTGATTAAAAAAAAAAAAAAAACCTGAAAAATACTTCGTCACAAGATGATAATGCCCATTATTTTTATGGTGTTTTAAAATAGCTATGTTGTTGTTGGGTATCCTCAAGTCAATTTTGACTCACAGCGACCCCATGTGACAAAGTAAAACTACTCTATTTCACAGCCCACCAGAAGCCCTATACGGGGTTGTTACAATTCAGAACTGACTCAATAGCACTTAATAACAACAGCAATCTTTACTGAAGGAGTTCTGGTGTAGCACTATTGATAAGCACTGGACTGCTAATCACAAGATTGCCAGTTCAAACCCATCAGCAGCTCCTCAGTAACCCTCTAGAGTCAGATTATTTATGAGTCAGAACTGACTTGATGGCACTTAACAACATCAACAACAATATCAACTGAAGCAGATATCCTGGTCTTTCTCCCGTGAAGAGGCTAGGTAGGTTTGAAACTTTGGCTTAGCAGCTGAGCACTTTTATTATATCTATTATATCATCAAGGCTATTAAAATATGGCTTCAGTGCTTAGTAAGTACGTGGTGTATGCAACTTAAATTTATGAACTGCATAAATGTCGTATTGCAATGTTCCAAAAAAGATGAAGAGGGGAAAATTTTTCTGTTTCTGAGCTTGAGATTTCATAAATAATTGCTATAAGTAATTAGATTTAAATACAATAAGGCTGGATGAGCGCCTCATATGTCTAGTGGTTGTATTAAAATTATCCATGATATGTGTGTAATAGATGGCATGATATGTGTGTAATAGTTCCTACATCTATATCTGCTTTTTCTTACTATAATGTTTTGTTGAAAAAGTTATTTTGGTTTGCATAAATTATATCCTATTTATCTTTCAATGACTTTTACTAACATCAGTTAGCCTCAAAACACAATCTGTCTGCTTCTTTTTGTTAGCCATACTAGATACATAACAGGAGTCCTGGTGTGGCGCTGTGGGCTAATGTGTCAGACTGCAAAGCCGTTTGAACTGCAAGGTCGGTGGTTCAAGCTCACCGTCTGCTCCTTGGAAACCCTATACAGTGTCGCTATGGGTCAGAACCAACTTGATGGCACTTAACAACAACAAATACATAATACAGCTTTACTACATACTTTTATCTGTTTGCTATACATTTATTTTTTAAATGATTATTTAATATTTCATATTAGGTAGTTCATTAGATTACTAATAATACCATATTCATACTTATTAAATAGATGCTTTAATCACATGTTTTGTGAATGGTTAAATCAACAAACTCTGGAAAAGACAACTCAAATCTGTTGTCCCTCCATAAAAGTTTTAATTTTGTAAAAACAACCTTTAAATGCTACTGGCCTTATTGCCAAATGAGTGTGTGTTACCCTTGCCTTCACTGCAGCGCTACCAGAGAACAACTAAAAAACCTACATTGAGAACTTTCTGAATTCCTCTCTCTCTAGGTGAATATAGTCAGAATGAAAGAAAATGGGGCAATTTACTGAAGGTTAAATCTTCTAAATGACATCCACCTAAAAACATGCAGGGGAAATGGTTTGGGAGGCTTAAATTATCATGTAATTGCCTTAAATCTCTGGGTTGCTTTTATGAGTAGACACAACTTTATCATATCGAACTGACGATTCCACTTTAGGGAATTAGGGTTGTTTGTATATCTACTCTCAACCCTGCACATCACATATATGTTCTACACAATTCACATCTTAGAAATATCCCACAAACCTCAGTGGAAGAAACTTCCAGAAGTTGTATTTTGCATTAGTGACCTGTCTGTGGTTTTCTACCCAGTAACCATCGTCTTTCATCTTGTTGTCAACATTTTTAGTCAGAAAGTACATGGAGGCTTTTTAGGTGAAAAAGCCAACATCGGCTTTTCATATGCCGACGTCTCGCCTTGCGCTTTTGTTCTTGAATATTTGAGCATAGAGTGGCCTTTCAAGATATATTTGTTACTAAAATCCAGCTGATTTCTCTTGAGAGTTTTTTTGTGTTTTTGTTTTCTCTAAGGCCTCAGACAGAAATGAAAGGAAAGATGAGCACTGTGACTGAACCCTATCTAATTCTTGACTAAAAGAAGTTTTCCAAGTAAACTTCAGTTTATGATTCCTTAGAGTTATATGGGTGTTACTAGGCTAACATATGCGGGGAGATAGTATCTGAAGCACCAGCTTTTAAAAAATACTTTTAAGCACATTTTAAGAGTTTAAGATTGCAGAAACTTTGCTGACACTGTGTGTTGCCCGCCCTTGCCACCCCTCCCCAAACTGTATTGCAAATAAACCTTTTGATGTTTTAAAGGTTTTTCTTTGGCAGCAAAGAAAAACACTCTGGAAAGTTATATTTAGTGAATTTGCCGGTGTATAAATATCCCTAAGCTAGTCTGTTATCCTATGGCATCTGGAAGAAAGGTGCTATTGTTTTAGATCTCATGATTGAAGTATAGAATAATCAATTCAGAGAGACCTTGAAGGGAAAGATTCACTCACATGTGCTGTGAAAACTTGGAATCTCGGAGTAATTTTTAGCTTTCTTCAGATGAAGAGACATAGATTAGTTTGTTTCAGTACTTTATACAATAACCTTGGTTCTCAATCATGCTATATCCAAGTTATAGTATGAACTATAATTTGTATCTGAGCTGATTAACTTTAAATTTTCTAGGAAACTGCTTTTTTTTCTGCTGTTACTTTGCTTTCTTTCTGAGTGACGATAGCCGGGCAGCTATTTTGTCTACAAGTGCCCTGGCCACAGGCTTTCTGCTGCAAAACCCCAAGCTACATGAGAGATGCATCATCAGAGTTCGGTCTGATGAAAATGCTCCATAAATGATCCAAAGCACCTCTCCATCTCTTACAGTGCCATATCTGCTGACCTTCTCCAAGAAAAATCACTGTAATTTCAAAAGACCATGATAGATTCGCTAGAAAGGAATTTGTGCTTATACACAGACATATGCTTAGCTAAGAATAAAGTAAAAATTAAATAGAAAAGTACCTTTGGTATTATTTGAACATTTTCTCTATTACCTTATTCAATAGCATTGAGTAAGAGCAGCTGTGTCTTATGGCTTTTCACCATGAAGTGTTCAAATGTGTAAGGCGGTTAGCTTTAAAACGCTATGAAAGTATGGGTAATAAACTGCCTACTTTTTGTCTACTGAAACTTCCCTGAGATTTTGTTTGTAGGACTCAGCTGCATATACAGACATGATGGAATTTGGTTTGTGAAGGACCTACAGAAATTACCCAAATAATTCAGATTTTTAATGAATAATACACAGACATGCACCTGCTTCAGGGACTGCATAGATTAGTTTTGCGAACAATAGCAAATCCCCTTGGAATTCAATTACATGGCTTCAGAACAGAAAATAAAACTGGCTATACATTTAGAAGTGATATCAGCAAAGTTGTAACTAGTTCCTGGATCTAACTTTTCCTGAGAATTAGGTTGTTTCAATTTGCTTTGCTTCTGTGAGACTTATTATAAAGCCATAATGTACTACTGCTCGTCTCTTCTATCCTTGCAGCTGGATCCACTTCCAGAAGATACTCTTCACCAAACCCCAAATATGAATGCCGTGATTTCCTTACAGAAGACCATTGAAATTCAAAGTATGTCTTAAAATTATTTTTTAAACTTCTAATTAGGTACAAATAATTAAATTTATATTGAGAATTAGAGCATAAATGAACATATGAAATTATAACTTCATATATGAAGTTATAATTTTCACATGTTGTAATGTGCTGAAACCTAAATGGATTATTGCACTGCCCTTACTCGGCAATCTTATCTTAAAGACATAACACCCTCTATGTTTAGAATCTTATTTTCCTCATATTTCCAAATGCTTGGATGTTTTGTTGCTACTGCTTAGAATTTACCCAGAACAATGAAATAGATATTTAACTAAGGGTAAGTTATTTATCTTGTAAAAATGTTGGGATTCAGCAATTATGTATCAGTTTTAAGTTAGTCAGGAGGGAAAAAAAAGATAATGAGAAAGTTTCACTATTTGAAAATTCAAGATAAGAAAGCAGAGAAAGTCAGAGATTTAAACAAAAACAAAACTATCCAGTGCCCTTTAATTGCTGTTACTTCATCAAGAGTTACTCATTTTAATAACTGAACAGACAATACCGAAAATACAAGCATACAAAAATCAACTACAAATTAGCATGAAAGTTAGCATGAAAGGGAAAAGCAGTTGCAAAGTGAGATATGAAGGGGAATCGGGAATATCATTAACCGTGCTACTGTTTTGCAGAGGAATTTTTAAAATACCAGCCAGAGAAGCCACTCACTGCTAGTCTTCTATGAATCACTGTTTTTGCTTGCTCTGCATTGCTTTGGAGATATGGGTGTGACTGGGATTCTAATAACCACTCACATGATGCTGGGAATGTTTATAAATCATGTCATACATTAACTCAAAGTAATCCCTCACTTTACTCAGTCTCACCCATGCCTGGACTGAGAAATGCAGGTACCCAATGAATAGTTAGTGACTATAGGTCATAATTGGAATAAGTTCTGAATTTCCAAGATTTCAGAGAACAGAAAAACAAATGTCTAATATTGTAGATGAATGTCTCTAAGATAAGATTACAGAGATGAAGAAAGGAGGGCTGGAGAGGATTTCATAAATGTGAGTACAAAACCCTGTCATCATTGTGCTGACTCTGTCTCACTTCCACTGACATAGATCAAGAAACTCTACTGCATGTCATTCCAATCTTGAAGTAAGGTATCTTGAAGAGATCTTTGACAGCCTTCTTTTATTTATCCAATGCCCCCGTTCAGGTCATAAATACTATAAAAATATATCTGTCGTTATGTACCTTATTCTTGTTTTCCACCCTGAACCTTCTTTTGGCATT
Source organism: Chrysochloris asiatica (assembly GCF_000296735.1). Lineage (NCBI taxonomy): Eukaryota > Metazoa > Chordata > Mammalia > Afrosoricida > Chrysochloridae > Chrysochloris > Chrysochloris asiatica. The sequence continues at coordinate 35,088,524 of NW_006408524.1, read as the reverse complement.
GTACACATTAAGCATCATCAGTAGTTACTGCTCCTGTGTCTACTCATTATCTAACTCTCAATAAGTATTTTCAACATTACATGTTGATCAGCTCTCAAGGCACCAATGATATGAAGAGTATTATTATTATATGACAGCATAGTGGCTCTGTAGGATAGTCAGTGGATTGCAAACTACAAAGTCAGTGGTTTGAACTCAACAATTGCTCCATGGGAGAAAGATGAGGCTTTCTGCTTCATCAGAGATTTACAGCCTTGGAAACCCTATACAAGGTCACTGTGAGTTGAAACCAACTCAGCGGCACTTAACAACACCACCATTATTGTGTGAAGAGTTTCTGGCATGTAGGGATATAATCACAGTCCAGATTATTCCAATGCAGTGCTGGACATAAAGGCCTGGAGAATGAGGAAGTCTCAAGGAAGGCTTCTTGGCAGAGATCAAGTCTGGCCTTTGTCTTAGAGATACAATAATTTTGGCCAAATGGAAAAAGAGAGGAAATGTGAAGGAAAATATAGAAGCAAAGGGGCTCTATTTTCACATAGGTGTGGAAAGTGTATATCTTGTGTACATATTCAGAAAATGCACTGGTGCCTTTGTATAGGATCTAATATATCAGTAATGAATTTTTGCTGTATGCTTTTTCCTCTCATTGCTGACAGTTTTGAGTGATTTGTGCCGTTTACTCTAGCCAAGCAAACCTAAGACTCTTGAAAAGGATTCAATCTACGGACAAAACTTGCTGTATGAAAATCCTGCCACCATGGATTCTGAATCACTGCTTTCTGTTCCAAATGGCTCCAACACTGTGTGGTACATTTTTTTGTGGTGCTAATTATGCCTTTCAGAGTCCTGGTTTGATAATGAGGGTTAATGTGCTGGACTACATGGTTGGTTTGAACATCCAGGTTGGCAGTTCAAGCTCACTAGTTGCTCCTTGGAAACCCTATACAAGTTTGCTATGAGTCAGAAATGACTCTACAGCACTTAGCAACAACAATTATGTCTTTGAACACCTGGTGTGGTGCTGTAGGATCAGCATTGGACTGGGATCCACAAGGCCAGCACTTCAAACCTACCAGCAGATCCTCAAACATCCTATACAGGGTTGCTAGGAGTCGGAACCAACTGGACAGCACTTTACAACAACAACAATAACAATTATGTATTTGGATATGTTCTTCCAGAGTAAAAGAACAGAAGAGGGCTGCATAAGCTTCACAGAGTGATACAGAGCGGACAGTTGGGGATCACAAGCTACATAAAAATTTGGAAAACTGAAATGATATACTCCTGCCTTGTTGTTGTTGTTGTTAAGTACCGTGGAGTTGGTGCTGACTCAGGGTTTCCGAAGCTGTAAATCTTTACGGGAGCAAAATGCCTCATCTTTCTCCCACAGAATGGCTGGTAGTTTCGAACTGCTGACCTGGAGGTTAGCAGCCCGATTAGTAACCACTATGCTACCAGAGCTCCTTAGACTCCTGCCTTAAACAATATTTAATTTCCATGTAAAATACAACATTTTGTTCTTACCTTCCCTGTTTTATATCCCACAAATGTCTGTTCCTGCATTTAAAGGGCTCCCTAATTCCCCTTAAGTGATGAGGTAGTCTTACTGGCTAGATAATTTGTGGGGCTTGCAAAATGAAAAAAAAAATTATAAAGAATTTCAATAAGGCAACAGCAGAGCATTAAACCGAGCAATGGGCCCTTGTAAATGTGGAACCCTAGGTGACTACCTAAATTACTGGTCTCTGAAGTTGGCCCTGAAGGTAGTCTTTGTTTAACAGAACTTCCCCTTCACTTAGGTTTTTAGGCATCATGCAGGTGCCTCCTTTTAACTGTGGAAGGTGTTCGGATTTCGCTCAACTCCCAGCCCAGGTTCTGAAGGATTCTTTTGTACTACAGTTTGGAACTACAGTATCAGAAAACTATGCAAATATGGAGGCGCAGATCTTGTAACATGTGGGAAACATTCAGACAAGTTCCTAGATAGCTGAGTCCCAAGGCACAGAGCAAGGTGCTGACAGGCCTTCTGTGAGTTTCTCTTTGAGAACTGAGCCCCCAGCTGAGGGTGTGCAGGTGCTGGAGGCTGTGATTAGCATTGGCCTTTTGCCTAGCCACATGCCTGTAAGTATTTTGCAGCAGGATCATTCCTGTTGTCCTGTCCTTGTTTATGTTACTAATTTAGCTGAGGAGAAAGTCCTTATAAAGCAACATTAGAGCAATCATTCCTCCTGTAAGGTGAAGACCCCTCCAGACAGGTCGGGGTCTATTGTTTCATCTCGAGATGGTGGATATATACAAAACTGCAAATGTAAAGTATGTCAAGAAGCTTCAAGTGTGTACATGCTGCTTACTCTATTAACAAAGTTCTCTGTCTCAACACAATGAATTTTTCAAGACTTAGCTTAGATGTTACCTCTTTTAGAGAGTCATCTCTGAATCCTTCTTCAGCCCTATTCTCACTTCAGTAAATTTTTTGTCTGCATCTAGGGTTTCTGTTAGGTGACTTTGAGTTGGTTCCGTCCCATAGCAACAATGAGCAGCTGGTGAGCTTGAACTGCCGACCTTGCAGTTCAAACTGACTTTGCAGTCCAGCACATTAACCCATAGCACCACACCAGAGATTGTTTTCTGTTGATGTCCTTCTTTGCTTGTTCGTTTGTTTAATACCTGTGTCTGGTATGGTGCTATGAAACTGTTTGTTGAATGAATGCTTTGGTCAATTTCTCAATGTTTGCCACTCCTTTTTCTTAATATTGATTTCTGAACTAAGATAATCAATCCCAGCCATCCCATACATAATGTGAGATTAAGAAGACCAAGCAAAAACATACATCTGACAGTCCATTTCTTCTCCCTTTTCACAATCCACTAGGATGAGTAATTTCTAAATTAGGAAGCGCATAAATTTTTCTTGTGAGTTACCATTTCCATGGATAAGCTTGGACGTATCAGTTTTCAGAGATGAATTTAATTCTTGCTTAGCTATAATCATCAACAAGTGATGCCAGGAAGAGCCAGTCAAGCAAATGATACACAAAGGGCCGCATACAGATGTTTTTTTCCTGAAATCCACCCTAACAATTTACTGAATTCAGGCAACACTGCATTTGTCCTTTCCATGAGACAGAATGGTGAGAAGCAGGGTTCCTAAGTGCATTCTTCACACCAGTGCTGGCCCATGATCATACTTTCATTAATTTTGGAGGGACCATGAAGTGATTTTTCCATAAAATTAAATTCACTTCATTTGAAAGACTATAATTTTAAGTTTTAAAAACATATCATGAGTAATATTGATATTGATCTGTGAAACCCTAAAATAGGAGAACCACAAGCATAAAGGCATGTTTTCCTTCAACTTATTTATATTTTTTGTAAGAAGAGTACTCCTTTTAAGTGTCAACCAATTTTGTAGACCTCCTACATGATAATTGTGATAATCATAGTATCTTTTGATTTGTGGATCAAGGATTTGAGGATTGCTTTAACATTTTGCTGTAGTCTACCAGTGGTTTGCAGTGATAACTTGAAAAACACTAGTGCAGAATATTTTTAAATGATATGAATTCTGGTATAATTCTATCCTCCATTCACCAGGCATATAGCAATAGACAAGTCACTTCATATTTCAAGAGGAATGACGTGACCTCACTGTTTGTTTAAGTGGGTGCTCTGCTGACAACAAAATAGTGGATATGAAGTGCAATGGTAAATGATCAGTTTGACTGTTCCTCCCACCCCCACCCCAACACTCACTTTTATCTTTTTCCCATTCTAAGAATTCTTCCCTAGTTTAGTTGGTTGGGATCTTCTTAGAATTCCTTATTTTGCCAATCAAGATAAAATAATGACACAGGCCTAACTGGGAAAGGGACATGTTTTTCAATGTCATCATAAGTTCTTGTAAAACTTGTGATATATAAATGAGGAACAAAATGCCATGGCTCCCATATATAAAATGTGGCAGTGTAGCTAATCTATTTTTTTTTTTTTTTAACTAACCAATTTATCTCTCTCTACTCTCTGTCATGCACACACACATACACACAAAATTATTTAGGACATTGAGAAGTGAATTTATGGCCCTTTGGATTTACTCAACTCTGAGACCCTTTGTGAACAGGGATTTAGCTCCTTTGTTGCATAAGAGTATAACGTGTAACCATGTAATTAACTATAGTCAGTTATCCACATCCACATGGATCAGACATCTACAATGTGCAGAGCACATTTTTTCATACATTCAAGAGAAATAAGAATGAAATTATTTTCTCTAGATCAGAGGTGTATTTGGCTCTTTCTTGCCAGAACTGTTCTTAACTTATAGTACATATGTTACTGTTGTTGATATTAGGTGCCATCCAATCAGTACCAACTCATAGCAACACTATGTACAACAGAATGAAACATTACCTAATATTGTGCCAACCTCACATTGCTGCTGCCACTGTGCCAATACATCTTGTTGGGGGTCCTCCTCTTTTTCTCCAACTCTCCACTTTACCAAACATGATATCCTTCTCCAAGGAATGGACCCTCCTAATACTATATCCAAGGTATGAGAGAGGAAGTCTGGCCATCCTGGCTTCCAAGGAGCACTCTGGCTGTACTTCTTCCAACACAGATTTGTTTGTTCTTTCTGGAATCTCTGGCACTTCCAATATTCTCCTCCAACACCATAACTCAAATGCATCAATTCTTCTATAGTCTTCCTTATTCACTATTCAACTTTCACATGCATATGAGGTTATTGAAATACCATGGCTTAGGTCAAGTACACCTTAGTCCTCAAACTGACATCTTTGCTCTTGAACACTATAAAGAGGTCTCAAGCAGCAGATTTGCCTAATGTAATATGTCATTTGATTTACTGACTGCTGCTTCTAAGAGTGTTTATAGATGATCCAATTGTAATGAAGTCTTTGACAACTTCAATCATTTCTCCTTTTAATTGAATGTTTTTTTATTGGTCCAGTGGTGAGGATTTTTGGTTTCTTTACATTGAGGTTCAAACCATACAGAAGATTATTGTCTTTGATCTTCATCAGAAAATGTTTTAAGTCCTCTTCGCCTTCAGCAAGCAAGCTTGTATTATCTGCATATCACAGGTTGTTAATGAGTTTTCCTTCAATACTGATGCCATGTTCTTCTTCATATAACCCAGCTTCTCAGATTGTGTGATCAATATTCAGATTGAATAAGTATGGTGAAAGAACACAACCCTGGCACACACGTTCCCTAATTTTAAACCATACAGTGTTCCCTTGTTCTGTTAGAAAACTGCCTCTTGACCATTGTACAGGTTCCTCATGAGCACAATCAAGTGTTCCAGAATACTCATTCTCCACAATATTGTCCATAGCTTGTCTTGATCCACACAGAGGAAAGCCTTAGTATAGTCAACAAAGCACAGTTAAACATCTTTCTGGTAGTGTCTGCTTTCAGCCAAGGTCCAATTGACATCAGCAAGGATAGTCCTTGTTTCATGTCCTTGTCTGAATCCAGCTTGAACCTCTGACAGTTCCCTGTTAAGGTACTATTGCAGCCCTTTTTTTGGATTATCTTTAGCAAAATTTTACTTGGATGCTATATTAGTGATATTATCTTATTTTCTGCATTCCATTGATTCACTTCTCTTTGGAATGGGCATAAATATGGATCTCTTCTAGTCAGTTACCTAGGTAGCTGTCTTTCAGATTTCTTGGCATAGATGAGTGAGTACCTTCAGTGCTGTATGAGTTTGTTGAAAGATTTCTATGTGTATTGCATCAATTCCCAGAGCTTTGCTCTTTGCCAGTGCCTTCAATGCACCTTGAACTTCTTCCTTCAGTACCATTGGCTTTTTCATATGCTACCTCTTGAACATCAACTATTTTTGTTGTTGTTACAGTGACTCTGTGCATTCTTCCATCTTTTTTTTAATGCTTTCTGCATTTTTCAATATTTTGTCCAGAGAATCCTTCACTATTTCAGTTTGAGGCTTGAATTTTTTCTTCAGTTCTTTTGGCTTGAGAAATACGGAGTGTGTTCTTCCCTTTTGGTTCTCTATCTCCAGGTCTTTGCACATTTCATTATAATATTTGGCTTTGTCTTCTGGAGCTGCCCTTTGAAAATTTCTATTCAACTCCAGTACCTCCTCATATCTTCTATTTGCTTTAGTATGTCTATGCTGGTGAGCAAGTTTCAGAGTCTCTTCTGACATCTATTTTGGTCTATTCCTTCTTTCTTTTCTTGTTAATTAATTTTTGCTTTCTTCCTCTAAGATGTTCTTGATGTCATCCCACAACTCTTCAGGTCTTCTTTTTTTAGTGTCTAATTAATAAAATCTTTTCTTGAGATAATATCTAAATTCACCTGGGATATGTTTACGGTCATATTTTTGGCTCTTGAGGACTTGTTTTAATTTTCTTCAGTTTCAGCCTGAACTTGCCTATGAGCAATTGATGATCTGTTCCCCAATCTGCCCCTGGACTTGTTTTGGCTGATAATATGGAGCTTTCCACTGTCTGTTTCCATGGATGTAATCAATTTCATTTCTGCATATACCATTTGGTGAGGTCCATGTGTATCATCATCTTTTGTGTTGGTTTAAAAAGGTATTAGCATTGAAGAAGTGATTGGTCTTGCAAGATTCAATCATGTGATCTCCAGCTTCATTTCTATCACCAAGGCCATATTTTCCAACTAGTGATCCTTCCTCTTTGTTTCCAACCTCTGCATTCCAATCACCCATAATTATCAAACATCTTCATTGCATGCTTGATAAATTTCAGACTGAAGAAGTTGGTAGAATTCTTCCTTTTCATTATTACTGGTTTTAGTGATTGGTGTGTAAATTTGAATAATAGTGTACTAACTGATCTTCCTTGTAGACAAATGGATATATCTTATCACAGACAACATTGTACTTCAAGACAGATCTTGATATGTTCTTTTTGATGGTGAATATGATGCCATTCTCATTGAATTTGTCATTCCTAGTGTAGTAAACCATGTGATTGTCAGATTCAAAAGGGCCAATACTAGTCTATTTCAACTCACTATGTGGTATCGATGTCTATGCATCCCATTTCATTTTTGACAACTTTCAATTTTCCAAAATTCATATTTTGTGCATTCCATATTCTGTTTTTAATGGATGTTTACAGCTGTTTCTCTTCATTCTGAGTTGTGCCCCATCAGCAAATGAAGGCTTTATAACGTTCGTTTCATCAGGGTCAACTCTACTTTGAGGAGTCAACTCTTCCCCAGTTATATTTTGAGTGCATTTCAGCCAGAGGGGCTCATCTTCTGGCACTAGATCTGACAATATTCTGGTACTTTTCATCATGTTTCAATAATCAGTATTCTATCTAACAATGTTCCACTTCTCTTCATGAGGTTTCCAGTGACCAAATGTTTGGAAGTAGTCCATCTCACCTTCTCCTTAGCCTGTCTTCATCTGGAAGTTCAGCTGAAATGTGTCCTGCTGACAGCATGGGTGACCCTACTGGTATTTAAAATACCGGGGGCATAGTTTCCAGAATCACAGCAACATGCAAGCCACCACAGTTCAACAAACAGACAGACAAGTGGTGGATGTATGTTACTTAGCTATTGAAAATAATCCCCTCATTGTCATCTTCCTCCTCCTTCTTCTTAAGTATTGTTATTATAGCTATAGCTCTGGAAACTACCCATAGAAGTAACCACCAATACCAGAAAATAACAACAGAACGTTAATTCTGTTTTTTTCATTTCCAGTGAGAGATAACTAGTTGGTGAATTCAAATATTAAGTAAACACTATTGATGCATTAGAATGTACTATGTCCTTCTGAGTTCTCTTGGTGATTCAGAAAACTGGAAACTAATTAATGCAAAAAGCTATCAAAGTAAGATAAGACTTGCTCTGAAGATAACAACATTTGTATAATTATTATTGTTTAATGTAAAACACAGTTCTCCACCTACCCTCAAATCACAATAATACCCTCTACCAACCTCCTCCCCAAGGAAAAGGAGCATTTATATCAGACAATCCAAGAGAAAATCCAGATAGTTTCTAATCTGAAAGGAATTTGTATATCTCTCTTGTTATGGGGAAATTGTCCAATATCTTGACCTCTTGGGAACTATACATACAGTTAAAAGGGTTGTTTTCCCGAATACAACATATGCTATGATTTCTCACAAGCTGTGCTAGCTTTTCCCCTCTTTCTCTTCACCCCTTTGTACTATCTCCATCCTACTGAATTCAGGTAAGAGGACCAAGAAGACAACTAAAGTGTTGGAAACGAGTTTTTAAATCATAAATGTTTGAGTTTTTTTTCAAGCAGGAATCCTGAGCACATTTGCTCTTCAGATAATCACTATAATTTCTATAAGGATAAGAGATTAGAGAGGACAAATGTTTGATGTGATTAGTTTAATTTAAAAGCAGAAATGGCAGTGTGATGATTAATTGGCATGAAAAAGATGAATGATTTTTAGGTTTTTTACTTGGACAACTAAGTAGAAATGAGTTTTACCTCCTGAGATAGGAAACCATTGAGAAATAAAATATTTGAAAGGGAAGATGAGAACTATTAAACTTAACTTTGCTTATTAGATAATTTGAAGGTTGAGTGAAAGGTGATGCACCGCACTAAACATCATTTTTTTCACTATCTCAAAGCCATGCCAAGGCATTGAATGTGACTATTTACAACAATAAACCTTGTAAGCTGTTAGCAAATAATCAAATAAAAATGACTGAGTGCCAAGTATTGTTATAAGCACTCTATTAATATGTTGTTGTTGTTGTTATGTGTTGTGGAGTCGGTTCCAACTCATAGCAACCCTATACTGGGTTTCAGAGGCTATAAATCTTTGTGGGAGCAGAAAGCCTCTAGCTGCTAGTTTCGAACTGCTGACCTTACAGTTCGCAGCCCGGTTCGTAACCACTACACTACCAGAGCTCCTTCTATTAACATATATACTAACTCTTTTAAGGCACTTTGGTAGTGCAGTGGTTAAGCATTCAGTTGCTAGTTGAAAAATGGGCAGTTTAAACACAACAGTGTTTCTGTAGAAGAAAGATGTTGCAGTCTGCTTCCATAAGAATTGTTTTTGTTAAGTGTCATCGAGTAGGTTTCAACTCATAATGACCCCATAAAGGGTTTCCAAGGACAACGGTGGGCTTGAACTGTCAAACTTGTAATTAGTAGTCCAGTGCATATCCTATAGTCCCACACCAGGACACCCCATAAAGCATCTTATTATTGTTGTTGTTAAGTCCCTTCAAGTCGGTTCCAACTCATTGTGACCCTGTATAGAATCTTTGAGGATTGGCTGATGGGTTAGAACCACTAAACTTGAGGTAAGCAGTCCAGTACTTACTCTACAGTACCACATCAGGATCCTTTATAAAGATTGTTGTAGTTAAGTGCCTTTCAATTGGTTCCAACTCACATGACCCAGTGTAGAGTCTCTGGGGATTAACTGGTGGATTTGAATTGCTAACCTTGCAATTAGCAATCCAGTGCTTACATTGTTGCTGCTAAATGCTGTCAAATTGCTTCCAACTCATAGCAACCTTTTGTAGGGTTTCCAAACAGCAACTGGTGGAGTTGAACTACCAACCTTACAGTTATCGGTCCAGTGCTTATTGTAGACAGCCACAATGTCCTGTTCTATGTGGTCACTATGTGTCAGAATTGGCTTCATGATGCGTTAAGTTTAACAACTCTGTGAGGCTTTCCACTTTCATTCTCATTTTTTTACAGTGCAGTAAGCAGAGGGACATCAAAGTAAAATAGCTTGCCCAAAATCACACGGTTAGTGAATGGCTGGCACAAAACTGTAACAAAGCAGTCTAGCTCTAGAGCCTACCCTCTTAGCCACTATGTTATAGTACTTCACATATAAAATCACTCCTCTTGAAATTTTTATGTACACTTCTTTTGAGTATCTCTCCCCAAAGTGACATGCTTAAATAAATGTCTATTTTAACTGAAGATTTGGGTTTTGGAAGTTCTGATTAAATGAGGTTCGGACACAGTCAGTTCAGCAAGCTTAGTGCCAAATTCCAAGCAGCCATGGAGCATTGACTGCCCTCTGGAACCCCTTGTAAACTTGCAAAATACATATAATCAGAAAAAAATTCAAGGGTTGGCAGAATTTCAAGTCCCTGCCCTGTTGAGTTTAAAACCCTGACTGTTGTCAGGTGTGAGCTGCTATTTGTCATAGAGTCTTTGGCTTTCGACAGAGGCCTTGACGTTGCAGCCCTGGGCAAGGCAGAACTTCATTGAAGAAAAGCAGTGTTAGGTATTTTCCCACTATTAACCCCGCCAACCCTTGCTTGTATCAGAGCCAGGTCAAACTTGTACATATGGCTTTTTGAAAATTGATTTTGAACTTCTAACCATTCTCTTGAAATGTCGAAACTCTGGTTATTGTGTGGTGGAGTCCTAATAATAGAATGTACCGTAAAAATAAAAAAATAAAAAACCAAGGAAAATCTGCCATCTGCTTAGAGATTTAAATTGTCTGGCTCCCTCTCTCTTGTCTTAATCCCAAGAGTATCTGTAATTATGAGTTTTTTCACTTGCATTTCAACCAAGGCAAAACTAATCAAACCAAGAGAATAAATGTAGGTTTCTGGGAATTAACACTCTTTAAAACAGGACTACTTTGTGTTTATAGATTCATCTGAATGTTATACATTTCAGCTGAATGTTACACACATATGATACTACTCAGTAAGATAAAGAGCGTTAGAGAGTCAGATTTGGGGAAGATCGTTTGCTAATTACTTCAATATATTGTCTCTAGTCCTCACACAACTCTGCCCTGCATAATTATAATCTTCATATTGTTCATGAATGAAATAAAACCTAGCCAAGTGTAGGTGGCTTGCAGAAGGTCTTTCAACTAATAAGCCGAAAACTCAAAATGTAGACCAAGGTCTTGCTGTGAATGTTAAAGCCCACTTTCTTTCTGTTAAAGCATCTGCTCCTACCCCATTCCACAAAAAAGAACAGAGTTCCACCAGACTTCCAATTCCCAAGTCCTGTTGTCAGAAATGCAAGTGATCTTCAGAAGAGGGCATGGAAAGAGGGATATCAGTGCTAATGTCAGGTGGATCTTAGCTGAAAGCCAAGAATCATAGAAGGATGTTTACCTTTGTTTCATTGACTATTCTAAAGCATGTATTTCAAATTATGGATACCAAGAATAGGAATTCCAGAAAACATTATTGTGTTCAAGCAGAACGTATACATAGACCAAAACGAAATCATTGGAACACAACTAGGGGATACTGTGTGGTTTTAAATTAGAAAAGATGTGCTTCAGGGTTGCATCTTCTCACCAAATTTATCCAATCTGCATGGTGGTAGTGGAGCTGGGGGTGGTTGTGTGCTATCGAGTAGGCTTCGACTCATAGCAACCCTAGATAGGGTTTCTGAGATTGCAAATCTTTGTGGGAACAAAAAGCCACACCTTCCTCCCAGGGAGTGGCTGGTGGCCTCAAACTGCTGGCCTTGTGGCTAGCAGTCCATTGCATATACCACAACACTACCAGCGCTCCGTTCAATCTGTAAGCAGATATTCCAAGAAGCTGTCCTAAATGAAGAACATGGAATCAGGATTAGAAAAAGACTCCTTAACAGCCTGAGATGTGTAGCTGGCACCACTTGGCTTGCTGAAAGTAAAGAAGACGTGAGGCATTTACTGATGAAGATCAAAGATGGCTGCCATAGTGTGGCTTACACCTCAACATAAAGAAAACACAAATGCTTACAACGGGACCACTAAGCAACATCACAGTAACTGAAGAAAAGATTGAAGTTATTAAAGATTTTATTTTGTTTGGATTCACAACTAACAACCTTGGAAACAGCAGTCAAGAAATCAAATGACATGTTGCATTGGGAAAATCTGCTACAAAAGATCTCTTTAAAAGCAAAGATGTCATTTTGGAGACTAAGATGTGTATGACCTAAGCCATAGTAGTTTCAATCACCACATATGCATACAAGAACTGGAAGATGAATAAGAAATACCAAAGAAGAATCATTGCCTTTGAATTATGGTGTTATCAAAGAATAATGAATTTACAGTGGACGTACAGAAGAATGAACACATATGTCTTGGAAAAAGTGTAGCCAGAACACTCCTTAAAAGTGAGGATGGGAAGACTTAGTCTCATGTTCTTTTCACATATCATCTAGAGGGACAAGTGTGTGGCGGAGGACATCATGCTCAGAAAAGTAGAGGGTCAACAAAAAAGAGGAAGACTCTCAATGAGATGGACTGACACAACGGCTGCAGAAATGGGCTCAAACATAAGAATTATTGTGAGGATTGAACAAAGCCAAGCAGTAATTCATTCTGTAGCACATAGGGTCTCTGTGAGTTGGAACCGACTCAAGGGCACCTAGGAATAACAACATAACAGACCTCTACTAAAATATAACAGATCGTGCATACCTTAAAACAGATTGTTTTAAAGCATTAATGGGTCTCTGGTAAAATTTGTCCTTGACTGCTAAATGAAATGTTAGCAGTTTGAACCACCTAGTGGTGCTATAGGATAAGCAATGGACTGTTAACCACACAGTCATTGGTTCAACCCCACCAGCTGCTCCTTGGAAACTCTATATAGGGTCACTATGAATTGAAACTGACTCAACAGCACTTAACAACATCAAGTGGTGCCAAAGAGCAGCCTGCTTCCATGAAGATTATAGCTAAGGAAACGATACCAAACAGGAGCTAGAACACATGGGATCACCATGAGTTGGACTTGACTTGTGGGCAATGGATTCTGGTTTTGATGTGACCTTGCTAGAATGCAAGGGAATGGGAGAGAAAAAAATAAGTAACACGTGAAATGTAACAGGGAGCAGTAAATAACACAAAAAAGGGAAGATGTTGATGGGCAAATGATGATGTCAGTTATACAAATTCACAGGAAAGCCTAGGGTCTTTAGTAAAGTTGGGCATGTGAATTTACTGAATACTAAATAAGTTTCATCATAGTACATTCCTGAGCACTGCAGAAAACAAATTCAATTTCTTTTGGGCTGAAAGTATCTCTAATTTATATACACAGAATATGCAAAACAAAACAAAACAAACACCCAGTCCATGAATATATGCACTCAAGCGCCAGACTACAAAGCCATTTGAACTGCAAGGTTGGCAGTTCAAGCTCACCAGCCACTCCTCGGAAACCCTGTATGGAGTCGCTTTGGGTCGGAACCAACTTGATGGCACTTAACAACAGTAACATACATATATAAATATATAAATACACATATAAGTGTACTCATATACATATATAAGTACATACATACACAAATCAATAAATAAACTCATGTGCACAAGGACACAAGCCAGCTAGTTAGAATTAGCAGATATGATAAAGGGCTCAATCATAAGTTTTACTTATAGAGTTAGTAAGTAGAAGACAGACTATTGTCAAGGAATAATACATTAACAAGACTCATTACTTTCACTCTTCTCAAAAGTCCCCCTCAAATAATAATCACTTTCATTTTATAAAGCATACATTCAAAGGGACCAGAAAAAAATAACAAAGATGAGAAAGAAAATAATAGGACTCTGGGAAGCAGATGACTATCAGTAACTACCTTAGCAGATATGAAAAAAATGAATCCTAAACTAGCATCAGCAGGTATGTCTCTGCAAAGGAGGGATAATCAATTCATCAGATCAATATTCTATGGAACTTACACACCAAAGACTCTTTATTTTATTTCCTGCTTTCTAATCTCTCATTTATTCAAATTAATTATCCACTTCCTTTCTTCACTTCTTTTTGTCTGGAGTAATAACACTTAAATTCATTTGCCTTTCTATCTTTCATCACATCAATTGAAAAACAAAACAAAACATAGCCTTGGATACATGCTACAAACACCTTTTGCCAATGCTGAACCTAAATAAGCAAGTCTGCTTGAAACAGTCAGGAAGCATGGCAGATTAGTTCATTGTAAATTTTGATTGCCAAACTCAAATGGGCCCATTACCGTCCTACTATGGTTCTCGGCCTCTTTAAAGCTATTCTTTCAAAATGTTCCAGTCTTCTTAAATCTGAGCAAGCCTTGCTCAGAAAAAATTGTAACTACCAGACTGCATCCTCTCAAGTCTTCCTTCCCATTAACAATAAAATAAACGAAAATATTTCCCATATTAAATTAATAACTGAATTCCAGCCACCTCACTCCTCCTCTAGTTTATCATCATACTGTTTGCCAAACCTTAAGTAACAAGTTCTTGAAAAATGTTTCTAAACTTATTTATCACAATCTGTTTCCTCAGGTCCTAATCACTGTCAAAATCACTGTCAGTGTGGTCATTGTCTTCTTCTGATCACCAGTGGCATGCATACCACAAAACTCAAAGGGGATTTTTAAAAACTTTTTAATGTTTAATTAATTTTAGATTTAGAGGAAATTTGCAAATATAATAGAGTTCCTGTATAACCTAATGTTAACATCTTGTATAACTATACAGCAATTATCCATACTAAGAAATTAACATTGATACAATACTGTTGACTAACTCCCACAGAAGGAAGAAGAGGCTTTCTGATCTCATAAAAATTTACAGACTACGAAATGCTATGTTTTACGTGTTGTCATGTTGCCTCCAGCTTTAGGGTTTCCGAGGAGTGGTTGCTGGGTTTGAAACAACCTCCCTTTTAGCAGTCCAGTATGTATCCTACAGTGCCACATCAGGATGCCTGGAAATGCTATACAGGGTCATTATGAGTCAGAACTAGCTCAACGGCACACAACCACCACCACCATTGACTAAACTCTAAAGTATTTTGATTCCCGTTGTTTTTTCTATTAACTTTCTTATTCTGTTCCAGCATCCAATCAAGGATCATGAATTTCATCTAGTTATCATGTCTTCTTAGTCTTTGACCATGTGAGATAGTTCTTCACCTCAGTTTTTCTTGGCCTATTACAGCTTTGAATTTGAAGAGTGCTGGTTGATTATTTTGTTGACTGTTCCACAATTTAGATTTTTCTAAAGTTTCCTCATGATTAGATGAAAGAAGAGCCCTTCTGATGTAATGATTAAAGGATTCAGGTGCTAACCAAAAAGGTTAGCAGTTTGAACCCACCAGTAGGAGAAAGAGAAAGTACTCTGTTTCTATAAAGATGACAAACATGGAGACCCTATGGGGTAGTTCTACTCTGTACTATAGAGTCTCTATGTGTCAGAATCAATTCCATAGCATTGGTGGGTGGGTATGAATTGACAAGAAGTGATGTTATACAAGCCTCAATGTATCAGGGTACATGACGTAAATATGGCTATTATTGGCAATATTAACTATTAACTATGATCACTTGATTAATGAGAACTTCACTCTAAGAATACAACATTTCCCTCTGCAATTAATAAATATCTTCAGGGAACTACATTGAGATTGTGTGGAACACAGCAATAACTCATATGTGGTTCAGTTCAAAGCTGAAGAAAATTAAAACTAGTGGAGCATACTCACCAGCATTTAGAATCCATCTCAGGAATAGAGTCGATGTATTAAACACTAGTGACCAAAGACAAGAAGAGTTGTGGGATGGCATCAAGAACATCATCTATTAACAAAGTAAGGTATCATTAAAAATACAGGAAAGAATGAAAATTTAAAAATGGACAGTATTTCTCTTGAACATAGAGAAGCTAAAACAATGGGAAGATAAGAAGAAGTAAACGAGTTGAGCAGAAAATTTCAAAAGACAGTTCGAGAAGACAAATATTATACTAGAATGTACAGATGCACATGCTCAGCATTTCTCAAACTGAAAAAAAGAAAAAAAGGAAAATTCAAGCCTCGACATGAAATATTGAATAATTCTATGGAAGAAAATATTGAATGATGCAGGAAGCATCCAAAGAAGAGCCACTGTACCTTAAAGAATTGGTCAGTGTTCAATAATATCAAGAGATATCATACGATCAAGAACTGATGGTACAGAAGGAAGAAGTACAGAGTGTACTGAAGGTATTGGCAAATAAATAGGCTGCAAGAATTGACAGAATACAAATTCAAATATTTCAATAAACTGATGCAGTTCTGGAGATGCTCACTCATCTATGCCAAGAAATTTGGAAGACAGTTACTTGGCTGACTGATTGGAAGAGATCCATATTTGTGGCCATTCCAAAGAGAGGTGACTCAACAGAATGTGGAAATCATTGAACAATATCATTAATATCCCATACAAGTAAAATTTGCTGGAGATAATTCAAAGATGGTTGCAGCAGTATATCAACGGAGCGTTGTCAGTATTTCTAGCTGGAATCACAGAGAGACACACAACTAAGGATATAATTGCTGACATTAGAAGGACCTTATATGAAAGCAGAGAATACTTGTGCTCTATTGATTATGCAAGGAGTCTTAGTGTAGCACTGTAAGATGAACACTGGACTTCAAGGTCAGTTTGCATCACATGGTCAGTGTTCAAACTCAACGGCACTTAACAACAACAACAAAAAAATTGACTACAAAAAGGCATTTGACTGTGTGCATCAAATAAACTATGGATAACATTGTTATTGTTTGCTGTTAGATGCCTTTGAGACAGTTCTGACTCATAGTGACTCTATGCACAATAGAACAAAACACTGTCCGGTTCAATGCCATCCTCAGAATTATTGTTACACTTGAGCCCAGTACTGCTGCCACAGTGCCAATCCATCTCGTTTGGGTTCTTCCTCTTTTCTGCTGAGCTTCCACTTTACGAAGCACCATGTTTTTCTCCAGGGGATGATCCTTCCTTAATTATGTTCAAAATATGGAATGAAGTCTCACCATCCTGCGTCCTTCAGAATCCTCAGGAGCATTCTGACTGTATTTGTTTCAAAGCAGATTTGTTTGTTTTTCTGGCATTCCATGGTTTTTTTAAATTTTCTTCTCCAGTGCTGTAACTTGATTGCATCAATTCTATGATCTTCCTAATTCATTGTACAGCTTTCACATGCATATAAGGCTGTCGAAAATGCCATGGCTTGAGTCAGGTGCAATTTAGTCTTCAAAATGACATCTTTGCTCTTCAATATTTTAAAGGAGTCTTGGGATGCATATTTGTCTCATGCAATACGTTATCTGATTTCTTGACTGCTGCTTCCAAGATTGCTGATAGAGGATCCAATCAAAATGAAGTCTTTGACAACTTCAATCTTTTTCCCAATTATGGTCTTTTTGTCCAGTGGTGAGGAGTTTTGTTTTCTTTATATTGAGGTGCAACCCATACTGAATGTTGTGGTCTTTGTTCTTCATCAGTAAGTATTTTAAATCCTTTTCAATTTCAGAAAGCTAACATCTGCATATCACAACTTATTAAGGAGTTTTACTTCAACCCTGGTGTGGCGCTGTGGGTTAATGCGCCAGACTGCAAAGCCATTTGAACTGCAAGGTCAGTGGTTCAAGCTCATCAGACGCTACTAGGAAACCCTATACAGGGTTTGGTATATGCGTCTGAATCGACTCGACAGCAGTTAACAACAACAAACTCCAATCCTGATGCCACGTTCTTCATATAATGCAGCTTCTTGGATGATTTGCTCAGTATACAGATTTACAACATTTCCTCCTTATTCTGAATTGTGCCTCATCAGCAATGACATTCCCAGAAGCTTTATTCCACTTGTGTCATCACAGTCAACTTTACTTAGAGGAGGCAACACTTCCCCAGTCATATTTTGAGTGCCTTCCACCTTGAGGGACTAATTTTCCAGTGCTATATCTTATAATATTTTGGTGCTATTAATCATGTTTCAATATTCGATATTCTGGTGTTCAGTGTTCCACTGCTATTCATATGCTTTTTCAGTGGCTGAACTTTCAGAAGTAGTCCAGCTCTTCTTTGTAGTCTGTCTTAGTCTAGAAGCTCAGCTGAAACATGTCCATTATGTATGACTTTGCTGATATTCAAATTTCTGGAGGCATAATTCTCAGCTTCACAGCAACATGCAAGCCACCTCAGTATGACAAAAATGACAGACGAGTAGTGGGATAACATCATGAAGAATGGGTATTCCAGAACAGCTAATTGTGCTAATGAGCAACCTGTGCATAGATCAAGAGAGATTTGTGCAAACAGAACAAGGAGACATTGAATGGAATAAAATTAGGAAAGGGGTGTGCCAGGGTTGCATCTTTTCACAATAATTATTCAAAATGTATGGTGAACAAATAATCCAAGAAGTGGGATTATATGAAGAAGGATGTGGCATCAAGATTGGAGGAAGACTTATTAACAACCTGCAGTACCCTGATGACAAAACCTGGCTTGCAGAAATGAATAAGGAAGTCTAAAAACAGAACTGGTGCATTTAAATTACTGTGTTGGCAAAGAATATTGAAAGTACTGTGAACTGCCAGAAGAACATACAAAGCATTCAGAATGCTTACAAGCAGTCTTCTTTCATTCTTTGGTATTTTTTTCATTAGTGAACAATCGCTGGATAAGTATGTCATTCTTGGGAAAGTGGAGGGTCAAGGAAAAAGAGGAAGATGTGAAATGACATTAATTGGCACAGTGGCAGAAAAATGGGCTGAAAATAACAGCAATTGTGAGGATGGCACAGGACCAGGCAGTGTTTCATTCTGTTGTGGTTGTTGTGCATAGGATCACTGTGAGTTGGAACTGACTCAACAGTACCTAATATAACAACAACATTTTTAACCCTGGTAGATTTTGACTATAATAATTTTTAGCCTGGTGTTCCTATGCTGACTATATACCTTCCTTATTACTTCTATGTTCATCATTTGTTTTCTGCAATGAAGAGTTCTTTTATTTCTTTCTTCTGTTATTTATTGCATATATATATATATGTTAGTATGGGGACAATGGTGACTCTAGAGTATAAGCTCTGGACTGCAAACCACAAGATCAGCAGTTTGAGCCCATCGGCTGCTCCGCAGAAGAAAGCTGCTTTCTGCTCTCTGTGAAGATTTACAGCCTTGGAACCCTATAAGGGATCACTGAGAGTTAGAACCAACTCAACAGCATTTAACAAGAACAACATATGTTAGTGTGACTCACTAATACTTATTATATTCTATAGATTGTAATAAGGAGCTCTGGCAGCGTAGTGGTTATGAATCGGGCTACAAACTTCAAGGTCAGCAGTTCGAAACTACCAGCTGTTCTGTGGGGGAAAGATGAGGCTTTCTGCTCCTGTAAAGATTTACAGCCTCGGAAACCCTGTACAGGGTTGCTATGAGTCGGAACCAACTCCACGGCACATAACAACAACAACAACATAGATACATAATATAATGCTGCCATTATTTTACTATATACCATACATAATATAATACTATCATTATTTATTTTGTACTCAAATTTTTCGAGCTCTGGTCATTGGTAGTTCAGATTGACTCAGATTGCCCTTTTTTCATATAGCCCTATCTTTTGTGACCACTTTCTTACTTTTGGGTATTACAGGATGGTCCATGTTAACCTTGTATTTTTTCCTAACTTGACCATAAGCCAGTAATTTCTCCAAGAATCCCTGCATTTTAAATTGTTGAATAGTATTTAGAAATCAAGATGTAGGGCCTGGGGGTGTCCATTGCCAGTGGAGTATCATTGCTTCGACACTCGGCCAGCAAACAGAGTTAGGAAATTTAGTTGTCATGACTATACTAACCCATACATAAATAAACATCTATATTTTTCTTATATAATAACCTTATAAGTACTTACTTTAAAAAGCATGAGTCCTACTGGTCACTCTGATTCAAATCCAACATCGTAAGATTTATTCTAGCCTTTGGTTTTCCTTGATTTGTAACATCATTCTTCAATATTTAAAAATCTGGAGTTCATTGTCTACAGTCTGTTTACTTAATTTTTCAACCCTAGTATGCAAATAAAATTGTTTCAGAATTACTAATCTCTATCCTTGTAAAATGACTCATGGTATGGCACTGTAGGATCAGCACTGGACTTAGAACCACAAGATCAGCTGTTCAAACTCACTAGCTGCTATTCGGAAACTCTATATACGGGGTTGCTGTGTGTTGGAACCGACTTGACAGTACTCAACAACAATACCAATCCTTGCAAGAAGCAAATTTCTGACTCTACCAATTAATATTTGGTTAATGTTATCTCTACCAGTTTTTAAAATAATTTCATTAAATTTTGTTTCTTCTTTTTAGTTGTTTATTTTAGTTTTGAAGCATACACTCGGTTATTTGCTTAATAGCAGTGTTGAGTTTACGTTAGAAATTCTATGGAAGCATATACACCCAATATTTTCACTAACTCAGTGACTGGCACATGTAAGAGTTTACCATATCATTTACTAGGTGATTGAATGTGATTTAGTCTCCTATATAGATCAGCCTACACGAAGAAAACAGGCGGTCATTTTGATGGAGTTGTTATAAGCCCCATAAGAGTTTTACCTCTTGGAATAAATTAACAAACTAGCTTTGCATTTCACAAATTAATATTCGTTCATTATTAGTTTCTGAATTATGTTCTGTAGGAGACTAGACCACACACACACAGGAAAAAAAAAAAAAAAAGCAAGCCCACTGCCATTAAGTCACTTCTAACTCACAGCGACCCTGCAGAGGATTTCCAAAGTTGTAAATTACTGTGGGAGCAGATAGCCTCCTCTTTACTCCCATGCAGCAGCTGGTGGGATTGAACTGGCCACCTTGTAGTTAGCTGTCTGCAATACCACCACAGTTCCTACAGGAAGATGAGTATTCAGGTCATTGAAAATCAGTTCACCAAGCAAATTCTATTAATTATGTACATCTAGTGGTTACAAATCTGGCTGCGAATTGCAAGGTCAGCAGTTTGAATCTACCAGCTGTTCCATGGGAGAAAGATGAGGTGTTCTACTCCCATAAATATTTACAGCCTTGAAAACCCAGTACAGGGTCGCTATGAGTCAGAACCGACTCCATGGCACACAACTACCACCACCTACAGAGGTAATTCACTATATTAACACAAGTAGTTCCTAGTCATGGGACACTTCATTATTCACTGATTTTCTATTCTTTTTTTAAGTTCAGCTCTAATGCATATAATTAGTATTATGTGTATCCAGACTTGATCATACCAAGAACTTGACAGAGGAAAGTCTCAGGACTTTTAGAAGGAAGAGCAATTACCATTAGCTCGTCCTAACCTCAATTATATATGTTGTTGTTGTTGTTGTTGTTGAGTGCCGTCGAATTGATTATGACCCACAGGGATCCTGTAAAGGGTTTCCTAGGAGTTACTGGTAAGCTTGAACTTCTGACCTTATCGTTCAAACCGACTTTGCAGTCCAGGGCATTAAGCCACAGTGCCACACCAGGACATAGGAAGACTATATTGATTTGTCTTAATATAGTCTGTACTGGCAGAAGCAGAGCCTGGGACAAGGAGCCATGTACACATGATTTACTTGCATATTAGAGGACAAAGGAAGGGGAACAGTTAAGTGAGATGTGGAAGGGAAATAAGTAAATAAAGGAAGTGCCACTGACCCAATTATAAGTATAGGGTGTCTTGTGTTTAATTCCTCTGGAGAAATTCTAAGAGCCAATGAAAAGCACACTGCTTAAAGTGATCTCACTTAAAAGATGAAGGACTAGAAATACTTATACTATAACTCCAAACAATTACTGAGTGCTGCTCCTGGGAGGGAGTGATATTTCCCTGATATTTCTGGCCAACCATACAAACTCAAGTGGCAAGGGGAAGACCTCACACATAGACATATTGGTGCTGGCAAATGAAAACCAGTTTGTGTGTCCTGGCTAGTGAGGGATAGGACATATGGATAGGACATTGACAATGACTGTTACAATGATAATACCTTCCTGTTTCCATGGGCCACTATTGTGTATACCTAAACACCCCATCCAAACACTACTTTCTAAATTCTTCTGTTTAATGAAATATTATTCTCTATCCTTTCAATAGCATTAAGTTAACGACAGGTTGTTAAACATGCACATTCTGCTGCTGTCATGGTGTCATCTGGCAGTGTGTAGGATGCTTAAGTAGTGAGTAGCATTTTTATTTAAACTCTTGCTTAAATGTGCATAGTACTATAGATAACCCATATTTCTTTCCTAGATGCTTTTTTTAAAAAAAGTTTTTATTGTGAATTATGTGATACATCACATGGCAGAACACCAGCTTTATAATCATCCTATCATATTTTGTTTCATTGCAATGATTACAATCCCCTCCATGCATCATCAAACAACCAAAGGGTATATACCCTGCAAGCCTATCCCCCTGCCATCAGCACCCAGCTGAGTCCAGGGTTTCCAGCTGCTCCATCCCTCCATGTCATCATCTCTGCCTCCATTTCTGGTTTCACTGCTTCTCTGGGTAGGGTCCTGCACTCACTCTTTTCACTTGATGGTCCCAGAGACCTCCACTCCTGGACTGCAAAAACAACCACTCACCGCCTTTTGTTACAAAATGTCTACCTTTACATTTCCAACCCTCACCATCAGTCCTGACAGCAATTATTCAGTACTGTTCCA
>NW_006408524.1:35059916-35065882 GCF_000296735.1 Chrysochloris asiatica | reverse complement strand
TGCCCTCTGGAACTAGGCTCCCTCATGAAAACTTGTAAGCCAGTCACTTCTTGCCTTTGTAGCCCCCCCCCCCCAATTTTGGGTAGCCAATGTCTAAGTTGCCCATCCCTGTCAACCCTGTGTCCCAAGGGGGTGTGAATGATCCTCTGTAAAGGTTTGTTCCCTCTTTTGAGCTACTATATCCATAAGTATGGTTCAAGTTCATCACATTGCAGGGGGTTACTCTTTTTCTTTTATCTCTTCTTTCTTCTTCTAGTGTAGTTCTGCTCATCTAGCCATTGAAGCCATGTCAAGTGGGTACTTTTTGCAAGTATGGCTGTTCTTGTGCATCTCCTCTCACTTCCTATCAGCTGGATGCTTCACTCTCCACTCTAGTCCTCTGTGGCCATGTCACTGTCTCTGGGCCCAGAAGTCCCTGAGACTTGCCATACTGCTGGCCAACCAGGTCTCAAGCCAGCTTCACAGGAGTCTATCGAACATGGTCGGACTTAGCTCACAACTTCATTGCTGTTTTCCCCCCACTTTCCCTAATTGGTGACCAATGTAGTCATCAATCAGACCACATACTTGCTCGTATATTCCCCTTGAGTCTTAGTCTTGGAAGGGGGTTTGCTCTGAGGGGACCCGACCACTTGCCTTGATGGTTCCCGAGCGAACAGCTTGCATGTTCTTGTAGTAGTCAATCAGACTGCCGAAATTGTTTTTTTTTTTTATTTTTCCTGCCGGTCTTTCTTTCATGAAGTATCTTTTGTTCTTCTAGCCACTCCAGGCTGGTCTACTTGTCCTTTCAAGTGGAACTTTCCCACCTCAGAAGATTCTGGATGGGGTTCAGTGTTCTACCTATGGTCTTATGCAATGCAAAGGTTCCACAGGAAGCCTCCTTCACTGAGCAAGTTCTAGTGCCCTTTTAGGTATTCCAATCAGTTATATAGGCTGAAGAGGGACTTACAAGCTTTCTATTATGATGTTTCTGGCTATTCCTTTCTCTCACCCTCAAGTGTCTATTTTACAATGGTAAGTAAGGGAAACCAAGATTCAAAAGACAGCCAAGTACCTTAACATTATTTCCCCTCTTTTACGCATTCAAACCATGTCTGAATCCCTGTATCTCAGAGCCCTGTTGTTCCAAGATTGTGCATACATCATTATTTACCTCTGTCCCGCTTAACCCATGCAAACCTGCCTAACTGTTTCCATCAGCCTTGTTCTTCCATTCCTCCCCCTCCTTCTTGTGTATTGCCGTCCCCTCCCCCCAGCACCCAAGCTATGCTGTGTCTATTCCCTACCCTGTACTCCATCTTCCCCTCCCTCCCCTCACCTTATCCCATACATCCGATGATCAGCAATTTTTATTTTCCCCTCTTAGGGTAGTTTCTTTTTCTTAATATTTTACAATAATGGTTCTATGCATTATTTCTCCTTTTCTGACAACTAATTTCACTCAGCATAATATCCTTAAGGTTCATCCATGTTATATGGTTGCCTGCAGCTTCCTTGTTATTCTTCAAGGTAACATAATATTCCATTGTGTGTATGTGCCACAATTTTTTTATCCATTCTTCAATTGATGGACACTTAGGCTGTCTCCATCTTTTTGCTATTATAAATAGTGCTGCTATGAACATCAATGTGCATATATCTACTTGTGTTGTGGCTCATATTTCTTGTGGGTAAATACCAAGTAGAGGAATTGTTGGATCATAAGGTATTTTTATTTCCAACCTTCTGAGGCAGTGCCATATTGCTTTCCAGAGTGGTTGGACCATTTTGCAATCCCACCAACAATGTAGAAGTGTCCCAGTCTCTCCACACCTAGATGCTATTTTGAAGCAACAATTAATAATCCTTTTCTTTTAAGGAAAGCTTCATACATTCTCTGATACAATAAAGTGTACTTGTTGTTAAATGCCATCGAGTGGGTTATGAGCCATAGCAACCCTGTGTAGGGTTTCCAAGGAGCAGCTATTGATCTTGACCTGCCAATATTAGACCACATTGCCACACCAGGACTCCTAACTAGGACATCTAACTCTACGTGATCTGTGAGGTGGAGGAAGAAATATTCAACATTACTGTTGCATGGTGAATCTGTCATGTGTGCTCTGTGGTTAATGCTATAACTTGTGACAATACATGAAACCAACAGACAGCCAGAGGTGGTGTTGGGTAGAATATGGACAATAAGAAGCAAGGTGTAGGTAAAATATGTCCTGCAAATATTAGAGCACTACTGTATTTATACCCTAAATATGTTTCTACAGATATATTATCAATTAATGTACATTATATCTTCACATTATTTATCTTATGATTGATTATATATTTCAATTTTGCCATAGCACAATTAGCCAAGATGAGTTGAAAAAACGAATGTGTCTGTTAAATTATAAAAATTTAACTCAGATGTATGCATAATTACATTAAATGATTGAGACTCTCCAATTAAAGGGCAGAGATTTAAGACTTAATACATAAATATGTAAGACCTGACTATGTTGTCTATAATAAACTCACTTGAAATAAAGATACATGTTGTTGTCAAGTGCCATCAAGTCAGTTATGACTCAGCAACTTTATGCAAAACAGAACAAAACACTGCCTGGTCTTGTGCCATCCTCATAATTGTTGTTAGCTTGAGCCAATTACTGCTGCCACTGTACCAATCCATCTAGTTGGAGAGCTTCCTGTTTTTCACTAACCTTCCACTTTACCCAGCATGATACCTTTCTCCAGGAACTGGTCCCCTCCTGACAATATGTCCAAACTAAGAAAGATGATGTCTCACCATCCTGGCTTCGAAGGAGCATTCTAGTTGTGTTTCTTTCAACACAGATTTGTTTGTTCTTTTAGCAGTACATGGTACTTTTAATATTCTTCTCCAACACCACAACTCATATGCATCAATTTTTCTACAGTCTTCTTTATTCACAGTCCAACTTTCAGAGTCATATGAGGCTATTGAAAATATCATGGCTTGAGTCAGGCTCACTATAGTCTTCAAACTGATATCTTCGCTTGTGAACACTTTAAATAAGTCTTGTGTAGCAGATTTGTCTAACGCAATATGTTAATTTCTTGACTGCTACTTCCATGAATGTTGATGGTCGATCCAAGCAAAATGAAGTATTTTGACAATATCAAACTTTTCTCCATTTATCATGTTATTTGTTGGTCCAGTTGTGAAGATACTTGGTTTCTTTACAATGAGGTACAATCCATACCAAAGGCTGTGGTCTTCGGTTTTCATCAGTAAGTATTTTAAGTCCTCTTCGATTTCAGCAAGCAAGGTTGTATCATCTGCATATCACAACTTGTTAAGAGACTTCTTCCAATCCTGATACCACATTCTTCTTAATTTAATCCAGTTTCTTGGGTTATTTGCTCAGCATATAGATTGAATATATAGGATGAAACACACAACCCCGGCACACACCATTCCTGATTTTAAACCATTCAGTGTCCTCTTGTTACATTCAAACGACTGTCTCTTGGTCTATGTACAAAGTTCCTCATAAGCAGAATTAAGTGTTCCTGAATAATAATACTCCACAGTTTATCCATGCCTTGTCATGATCTGCACAGTCAAAGGTCTTTGCATAGTCAATGAAGCACAGGTAAACATTTTTCTGATATTCTCTGCTTTCAGCCTAAATCTCCTTGACATTAGCAATAATATCCATTGTTCCATGTCCTTGCCTGAATCTGAACCTCTGGCAGTTCCCTGTCAATTTATGTTATAGCCATTTTTTATTTATCTTGAGTAAAATTTTACTTGTGTGTGATATTAATGATATTGTCCAATTCTGTTGGGTCACCTCTCTTTGGTATAGTCACAAATATCTTTCAATCATTTGGCTAGATAGCTGACTTACACATTTCTGGGCAATAGTGCCTTTATTGCTTCCTCAGTTTGTTGAAAGATTTCAATTTGTATTCCATCAATTCCCAGAGCCTTGCTCTGTCCTGATGCCTTCAGTGCAGCTTGGACTTATTCCTTCAGTACCACTCACTCTTGATCTTATGCCACCTCTTGGAAACAGTTGAACATCGACTGTTTCTTTTTGGTACAATGACTCTGTATATTTCTTACATCTTATTTTGGTGCTTTCTGCATCATTCAATATTTTGCCCAAAGAATCCTTCAGTATTGTTAATTTGAGGCTTTAATTTTGTCTATAGTTCTTTCAGTTTGAGAAATGCTGAGCATGTTTGATGAGAAAAAACATTTTTCAAACATTAATAATAAAAATGTAAAAAATGCAGTGGCTTAATATTCAGACAAAATAGGTGTCTGAAATAAATGGCAATACATGTTTGTTGTTGTTAAGTGCCATCAAGTCAAATCTGACCCATAGCAACACTATATAGGGTTTCCAAGCAGCAGCTGGTGAGCTTGAACCAGTCTTTGCAGTTTAAACAGCTTTGCAGTCTGGCGCATTAACCCACAGTGCCACACCAGGAATATTTATAATATCTTTATCACAACAAATCCACATGGAAAATAACACAAATATCCATTAATTGATAGATTTTTTAAAATTCTTATACTATTTAGCAATCATAAAGAAAAAAGTTACTGATACCTACAATAATAAGGATGAATCTGAAGAGAATAATGCTAAGTGACAGAAGTAAGATATTAAAGACTCTATACTGTATGATTTTATTTGTATGAAGTTCTAGAAAATGCAAAACTACAGTGACAGATCAGTGATTTCCAGGAGACGTGAGAGGGTAAGAAATTGACTCTAAAGGACCAAAAGAACTTTGGGGGATGATAAAAACTTACATATCTTTATTGTTGTAATAGTACATGACTGTATACATTTGTCAAAATACATCATATTCTACCCTTAAAATTAGTGAATTTTATTGACTGTGAAATATGCCTCACTAAAACTGATAAGAAAGTCATAAAACAGAAGCATAAAATATCACCTTTTGAAGCTTCTTCGTTGTTGTTGTTGTTATGTGCCGTGGAGTCGGTTCTGACTCATAGCGACCCTGCACAGAGTTTCCAAAGCTGTAAATCTTTATGAGAGCAGAAAGCGTCATCTTTCTCGTGCGGAGCAGCTGGTAGTGCTGAACTGCTGACCCTGAAGTTAGCAGTCCGATTTGTAACCACTACGCTACCAGAACTCCTTTTTGAAGCTTCTAGAGAACTGAAATTACAAAACAAGAAAACAAACAAAAGCAATGCTTGAAAAAAGGAAAGCATTTAAATTGCTTACTATTATTAAAGAAAAGGAATAATTGAACAAATTGAAGAGTAAGCACTCAAATCATGCTCAAGATTTACTTTTGAAAATCTAGCATTGAATTTCGAAAGATCTTTCTTTGTAAATAGAATCTTTCTTTGTAAATAGAATACCTTATTCTTAGTTGTATAAACTTATATTCTATTCTGGACAGTAATGACATTGAGAAGTCATGATTTTTCAACATCTAAATTTGATGAAATGTTGAGCAGTCATAGATAATTTTGACATGTTTTTCTTACAAAAAAGTGTTCACTGAAGAAGAATACTCTGACAAAACGAAAAATATTATGAAAATATTCCTGAAAATATTTGCAGTAAAAGAGTTATTATTTCAGTATTTTAGTAATTATAAATTAAATACTCTGCAACTAGCAGAAATTGTCCTTACCAGCCACATTATAGAGACAGCATTTCCCAGCCCCAAGTAGTAATATGTTGAGAAGAATAAGTCACAGATGCCAAATATTAAATTTCATTAACCATAAATTCTACTGTGAAGAAGGTTAAAATGGTATAAAAAGCTATAATATTTAGACCACATCAGAACAAAAATACATTCTTCACAAAGAATAGCAATGATACTGTATCAGTGAGAGATATCACCAAAAAGTATATGTATATATATATATATATATGATGAAGGAGCTCTGGTAGCGTAGTGGTTATGAATCAGGCTGCGAAGTCAGCGGTTCAAAACTACCAGCC
>NW_006408524.1:35048295-35059816 GCF_000296735.1 Chrysochloris asiatica | reverse complement strand
CTCCGTGGGAGAAAGATGAGGCTTTCTACTCCCGTAAAGATTTACACCCTCGGAAACCCTGTACAGGGTCGCTATGGGTTGGAACCGACTCGACAGCACTTAACAACAACAATATATATATTTTTTCAAAGAATAATAGCTGTGCTTGTAACTATCATATATGTTCAGATGATCATTATAAAAATTGAGTAATCTGCTTTGATATACATGTTATTTCTATTTTTTTAGAAATAATTGTAATTTTGAAAATGAGTTTTAATAGGACTATGTTGTAGGTCCACCTATTAAAACTGACACAGGAGAAAGATGAAGCAGTCTGCTTATGTAAAAGATTTTCTTGTTGTTGTTACATGCCATCAAGTCCATGGTGACACTGTATAGGGTTTCCAAGGAGCAGCAGGTGTACTTGAACCACTGACCTTGCAGTTCAAGCCTACTTTGCAGTCCAAGAC
Organism: Chrysochloris asiatica; assembly: GCF_000296735.1. Classification (NCBI taxonomy): domain Eukaryota; kingdom Metazoa; phylum Chordata; class Mammalia; order Afrosoricida; family Chrysochloridae; genus Chrysochloris; species Chrysochloris asiatica. The sequence continues at coordinate 35,059,364 of NW_006408524.1, read as the reverse complement.
ACTAACCACGGCACCAAGGCTTCTCTTACAGCCTTGGAAATCCGAGGTAACAGTTCTCTCGCCTATAGGGTTTCTATGAGTGGAAATCAAACTTAGTAGGAGGAAAACAATTAAAATAACAAATAATTTAAAACAACAAACAAATATTTCAATAACAAATAATTTTGTTGTTTTTAGGTCTTATTCCAATTTGAATGAGAGAGACAGGGCCATTGCTTGTACACCAATTTTCAATGCATCTTTATTTTTTAACTTATACAATGTTTTGGCTCTAAATTTAGTTTAAAAAAAGGTGGGGCACAATGGCTCAGTAGGATAAAGACTGCAAACTACAAGGTCAGCAGTTCGAGCCCACCCATAATAGTTCTGCTTATGCTACTCTTTATGATAGTTGAGTGGATTACAGCTGGGCTCCTAGCTGCAGTTGAAATCTACCAGTTACTCCACAGAGAATGATGAGACTCTCTGCTCCTACAAAAGTGTATGGTAACCCAATACAGGGTCACTATGAGTTTGAACAGACTCGACAGCACTTAACAGCAACAGTCAAAAAAAAAAAAAAAAGTGGTGGTGGTGGTGCTTGTGTGCATCGGAGAGTCAGTACCAGCTAATAGCGACCTCGTTTAGAATTTCCAAGGCTGTAAATCTTTATGGGAGCAGAAAGTCTTTTCTTTCTCATTGGAGTAACAGGTAAATTCCAACTGCTGACCTTGCAATTAGCAGCCTAGCTCAGAATACACTATGCTATCAAAATAAGTAGCATAAACAGAATTCTTATTCTTTGTAAATGCTCATATATCTCACTAATAAAGTATCACTGGCATAAACATTATTTAAAAGCCCTTGCTTGTTAAGTGATGTCAAGTCGGTATAGGGTTTGCACGGAATGGCTGGTGGGTTTGAACTGCCAACTCTGTGGTTATCTCCAGGGCCACATCAGGACTCTTAGTTCTGTAGAATGTGAGCCTAGTCCACCTTCTAAGCCCCTGGTCTCAATAATCTCTGGGATAAAGGAGATAGAAAGAGTTTGGATCAGCACCGGGATCTTTTCTTCTTAAGAGAACACATCATGCATTAAAGGACGGACAGCATTCAACTAACAAGGGGATTAAAACATGTGAGAAGAAATGACTCTTTAGGCTTCCAACAATGATGATGGATGTAGGATTTTCAAGGCATAGGAGTTTCTCAAAATGGCAAAGAGCTTTCGTTGGGAAAACTTTTGGTAAATGGTTATTGGTACGTGGGTTATCAATTTGGTAGAAGAGAAGTTAGCAACTACCTATTTTACCCAAATTATCCATCCCCCTGAACAGTCTGGCTTATGCAGAAATTGGATTGCACAGTACCTACAAGGTATTCTTTTATGGCTCCTAACTGACCCAGTGAAACCCCAGCTACGGTTTCCACTTCTAACACTTGTCCGCTTGCATTTTGTGATCTACTTTTTACCTCTATGAGTATTGTAGAATCATTATTTGATTTACCTTTGCCATAAAAAGCAAAAATGTGAGTGTTGAAGTCTGAACAAAAAAGTATTCAAGGCATGGGAAAAGTGAATAGCGATAAAGAATATGACTGAAGGCAGATTGTGCATCATTTCTTAATGGATAACTTCTCTTTTGCTAGTTTTATTGCCATAGGCAAGCAACCCAGTGGTGGCTAGTAACTAATATTTTACTTTATGAATAGCAGCCCCTGAAAACTTGAGCCGTAAACCTTGGTTCACTTCTCTTATGCACTAATGGTGATATTATTCCCATACCAACAGATGTGATTTTCTTGCACATCTGTTTCTGCAAGGGAATAAAGACTTAAACATCATGTGAAAATATATATTATAAATTATGGGATTTGAATTGGCTGCATATTGCATGGTCTTCCACTTTAATTATTCTCCTTTATGAATATAGATAAACCAGTAAAAAGCCAGACCCACTGCGATGGAGTATATTCCAATCAACGCAACCCTATATGGGGTTTCTGAGACTAAAGTTTTATGAGAGCAAATAGCCTCATCTTTCTCCTGAGGAGTGACTGGTGGGTTTAAACTGCCTACCTTGAAATTATTAGTCCAATTCTTATCCCACTGTACTACCAAGGCTCCTTATGAATACAGATAATGGTCTACAAATGTATATTAATGTAACACATTCCCCTTATTTTTATAGACTTTTCCAGAGCCCATATTGACTTTAAATTTTTGTGTCAGTTCTGAGTCAGAAATCTTATATATTTGGATAAAACCCAAACTTCTAACAGTTACTTTCAACTTAGTAGGGTATTTTATACATATTAAATTTTATCCAGAAAGGTTTCTGCTATTGAAAAGCTACCTTACTACTCACATAAATATGTTATTATTATTATTTTTTTTATTACTCTAAGAGGGTGATCCAAACCAACTCCACAGCACATAACAATAACAACAACAATCAGAGGGTGATCCAACTAGACTTTGCATTTCTTGGTGTGAGGGAAACATTTTTATGTCCTTGATATCTGGCAGAGCTGCTGGTTTGTTTGTTTTTTAATGCTAGGTTATAGATTCTTTCAACCATTGGAATTGCTATTGTGTGGTTTGAGTTAAAAGTTTTATGATTCTCAGATTTTGGTCTGAGTGTTGAGTGCCATAGAGTTTGTTCTGACTCATAGTGGCCTTGAATAGGGTTTCTGAGAAGCAGTTGGTGACTTTGAATTGCCAACTTTGCAGTTAGCAGTCCAGCACTTATCCTGATTGTTGTTGTTGTTAAGTGCCATCAAGTTGATTCTGACCCATAGCGACCCTGGAGTTTCCGAGGAGTGGCTGGTGAGCTTAAACCACCGACTTTGCAGTTCAAACGCCTTTGCAGTCTGGCGCGTTAGCCCACAGTGCCACACCAGGACTCCACTTATCCTGATAGGTGGTCACAAAAAGCCACACATGTCCAAAGGTCAAGTTACCATAAGAAGAGGCTGGGCCGACTGTGTCTCCTCTCTAATATGACATCCATTCCTTTGTGAAGCATTAAAATGAAAGAAAACTCAATAATGAAACCGTTTTTGCTGATCGGGACTTATGCTGGGAATTGAAAGGCATAATCAGAAGCCTGGTTAGATGGTCGATCAGTGCCAGATTGAGGTTCAGAACTCAGTTATTTTACTTCCTAACCCAGTGTTTATTCATTTACCTTTTCTGCTATTGTTGTTATTAAGTGCCGTCAAGTCGGTGCCAGCTCATAGCAACCCTATATAGCAGGGTGGGGAACACTTTTCTGCCAAAATTTATATCACTTGCAGGTTATACAAAATTATCAAGTTAAAAATTAGCCTGCTATATTTGGTCAAACATTTAGTTAACTCACCCCTAATACAGGATCACTATGAGTTGGAACTGACTCACAGCACTTAGCAACAAAAACAATGTGATGGCTGGAACTGCATTTACCTTGGCAGGGCCTGATCAAATGATTTTGTGGGTCTTATATGGCCCACAAACCGGACCCCCCACCCCACCCCTGCTATATAGGGTTTCCAAGGAGCGACTGATGCAGGACATTTTGGGGGGAAAGTAAGCAAACTCTGTTGATCAGACTGTAAAGATAGCTCTCATCTGGTAAGTCATGTCAATACCTAGGAAGATTCTCCTACTCTTGATAGCAGACTACTCTACACTTAACAAAACATAGCTTAGGGTTGCAAGGCAGCCAGTGACTTTGCCCTTTCAGATTTATACTGCTGGCATGTTCTGATGAAATGATCTCCCATTTTCCTCTCAGTCTCCTTTCCTGCCTCAAAAAGAAACATCCTCCCAATCCATGGAAGGATTCCAACATCAGCCAGTGCATATATTAAAGTTTTAAGTCAATTCTTGTTCTAGTACACACCCTGAGGTTGAAGAAGAAAGAACATCCAGGACTAACAAACCTGATTGTTCTGGCAAAGTTGCCATTTGATTCATTCTCACATTTTTGGGCTTTTATTTTTCTTCAATGCTACTTCTTTAAAAAAAAAAAAAAATTACTGTCTCAAGTAGCAATTTTCAACATTTCTATTCATTCATTTTCTCCATTAGACTTAACTTCTACCTCCCAGTCACTTAAGGATTTCCCAGGGGGCAGAGTGCCCAGAATTTGCTTACTTAATTGCAGAGACAGCCATCCGTCTGATAGTGAGTTCATTAGAATGAGACTTATTACTCAGTTTATTACCTTCTGAGCAAGGGTGTGACTTAGGCTTTGGAATATGAGCACTTCACGATTTGGCATACTAAGATCAAGAAAAAGTTTTAATCCTAACAGTTAAAGACCCAAATTACAGCTGTATATAAATATTGAATTTTAACCTAATGATACTGAGTTGGACCTAGAATGGTATTCTCATTACTACTGCTTTAGTTGTAATTCCCATAAATTATGATGCATGTTTTTTCTAGGCAAGTACTGGAAGTCGGTGAGGATGGTGCCTATGCCAAGGGGCTGTGCTCTGGCTGGGACTCAGTTGCAAGAGGAGACAGAGACCGTTTCTGCCCTGGCCTCTTTGACAGTGGATGTGGAGCAAACTGTTATTCAGGAAGACAGCAGGTATGAATTCAGCCTTGGGAAACCACTCTGGTCATTAACATCCAGGATTTCCCAAAGCACTTGTGATCTTCCCTCTTGGTTTCCCTTCACCTTCACGTCCCTTCACCTTCCCTTCACTTCTATCCCCTGTCTTCTCCAAAGCCGCAGATGCCACAGAACAGGGAGACTCTCAAAAATTCCTTTGCTTCATCCTTCATGGGAAATACAAGGCTGGAGCATGTGGCTACAGTTCTCCAAGAAATAGAAAAAATGAGATGGATTGTGGGAAAAATCAGTCCTTATTGGGCAACTTAGTGCAGAAAACAAAGAGCTGTAACTTCTTTCTTTAGTTATCTCTATTTTTCCAGATGTTATTTTTACTGCTCTCATGATTTTGAGTTTATGGATATTAATAAAATAATAACAAAAGGAGTGCTGGTGGCATTGTAGGATAAGAACTGGATGTTTCACCACAGGTCATCAGTTCAAGCCCACCAGCTGTTTCACAGAAGAAAAAATAAAGATGTCTTCTCCTGTAAGGTTCCATGTGTGGATCTAGACAATAAGCAATGGACTGGGAACCAAAAGGTCAACAATTCGAATCCTCAAACTGCTCCTGCAAAGATTTAAAAGCCTTGGAACGCGTGTAATGGTTTCCCTGTCACTCTGAGTCAGAACCAACTGGGTGGCACTTAATGAAGACAATAACGTGAGTTGCAGTTGACTCGATGGCGGAGTTCTGCTGTGGCACTGTAGGATAAACACTGGACCACAGGTAGGTTTGAACTGCAAGGTCGGCAGTTCAAACTCACCAGCTGCTCCTTGGAAGCCCTATATAGGGTTGCTATGAGATGGAACTCACTCGACAACGTTAACAACAATGACAAGTGATGGGATATAAAAAAAGAAAACAGAGGATAGTAGAAGCTGGAGGGATTGCTAATCAGCTGAGTAGCCAAAATACATAGAAACTTCTTAAATGACTGTCCTTGAATTCTGAAACATGGAGAAAGACTGACGTTTATGCCAAAGGATGCAGGAAGTAAAGGATTATGTGACCCTGAATCTGATTTGATGTCAAAGTCCTGGTGTGGCGCTGTGGGCTAATACGTCAGATTGTAAAGTCATTTGAACTGCAAGGTTGGTGGTTCAAACTCACCAGCTGCTCCCTGGAAACCCTATACAGGGTCACTATGGGTTGGAATCAACTTGACGGCACTTACCGATAACAACAATCCTAAGATATGGCTTTAATGGGTCTTCATAGCTTTCTGGGCAAAAAAAAGGTTGAGTTTATTTATTCTAACTGTAAGAAATAGTTGTTGGTTTTGTGCATTTTGATGTTTCATTCTCTCCTACAGACAATACTACATCCAGGGTTTCCTTTAAGTCTGTGGTGACCAACACCACCTCAATGTACATTAACATTGGTGTTTTCTATGGCTGATTTTGAGGTCATATTTCCTCAATTTAAAAACAAATCAAGTGAGGGTTTTGCTAAAGCCCTGCCAGCTTGCACTCTTAAATTGCTTCTGAGAAAGAAATAGGACTCTCTCTGTCAATAACATCACCATTAATTACACAGATTCTGCTACTAGTGCATAGACTGGCAATTTTCCCAAGAATGCACAAATTTGAACAGGTCTAGCTTTCTTGCTTTTACTGGATCCTCAGAGCTTAATGGATTTAACATCTTGTTTTGGTCAAGAGAAGTAGATACATTGAATAAGAAGTTTCATTTTTATGCAATTATTTTTTCACCATAACCATTATTATATATATTTTTTACCATTAAAATCATATTACTAATAGAAAAACAAAAATACCAATCAGTTCTACAGTACTGTATTAGAAGGCTTCTTCTCATGGGCATCTGGAGAATAAGAGAAAACTTATTTTACATCTTTGATGATATTAACATACCCCCTACTGTTACCAGCTAAGAACTGAACCAAGTTCATAGTCCAAAGGTGTTGCAATTATTCCCAAAGCCAAATACAGTTACTTGTCTGTCATCAGAGGGCTATAAAACTGAGGAAACTAACATCTGTTAGTGTTGGATATAAAAAGAGCATAGCTATTCTTTAGAATCCATTTAATATAGGGAAACAAAGCTAAATTCCAACTTGAGTGAAATGAACTGGAGATAATTTTGTCCATTAAAATGCAGATTGTAGCATGATGAACAATAAATACATCATTATGTGAACCCCAAGTAGTGTAAAAATCTCAGCACTTCCATAGACATTAGATCTGCATACATGCTTGTTTGTCCTCGTGTAAACACTGTGCTTTGATTCCTGAAAACCACAGGGATTTAACCCCAACTTTAGTCCCTGGGTAGTGCAAATGGTTAACACACTCAGCTGTTAACTAAAGGTTAGAGGTTCAAGTCTACCAAGGGGCACCTCAGAAGGAAAGACTATGATCTACTTAAGAAAAACCAGCCATTGAAAGCTGTATGCAGCACAGTTCTGTTCTCACATAGACGTCTGTATGAGTCAGAACCAACTCTACAGCAACTGTGTGTTTGTTTTCTGTTGTTGTTGTGCGGTCCACAGTGGGAGATTTTAAGGTTAAGTCAGCGACAGACAGTACATAGATTTTCTGATATTCAAGAAAGTATAGTTCCAGCTTTCAGCCTGGGTTCATGTTATTTGATCAGTTTTAGATTGTATGTTTTTTGATTGATTTATTTTGTAAGAAGAAACATATTTTTGCCTGGAATATTTTCCTCTGCTGAACTCAGTATTTCAGCAGAGGTAAAAAAAAAAAATTCTTCTAGAACTGGCTGTTGTATTTCTATTGAACCATGCATAAATTTCACCCAACAGAAGAGAAAGAAAAGATGAAAAGAGAAATCCAAAGCTTTTAAAGCTACAGTGGGAAAAGGATAAACTGTTTTGGAATTCAGAACTCTATCAGAATTGTGCCTCTACTGAACACAGGGAAAATGACATTCAAAATGAGATAGAGACAGACATGTTCTTGGGCTTTTGTTATGAGTACAATATTGTAAGTCCACAGGAAATTGAAAAATTAGAAGAATCAGAGTGCTAAATGGATGGAAAAGAACGAAAGCTAGATTCTTTTTATAGGAAATTCTTGCCAGTTATTTTGGAGGATATATTGGTGTTTGGAGTGAGATGACTCATTTTGTACTGAGATTTTGGGTAAAGCAGCTCTTTTCCTGGCCAACTCATATCTGACTCATTTACCACTAGTGAATAAGGGATAAAATACTCCTGGATAAGGGCCATCATAAGTATTTTTTGTTCATTTTTGGGGAATGGGGGAGGGGGTGAAAACACAGTGCAGTCATTTCATTTTTATAACTGCATTGATGGACCAGGAAGAAAAAAATGGTTATAAAGGCTAATATGTGGGAATGCATTTTGAGGGTAGCAGGCTGAATGGGGTCCTGGTGTGGCACTGTAAGATAAGCACTGGACTGCTAGCTGAATGTTTGGAGGTTCAAACCTACCAGCCACCTCTTATTAACCCTATACATGTTCTCTATGAATCAGGACTTAATCGATGGCACTTAACAACAAGGTTGAAATGCAATTTCAAGGCTTATTTTCCAGGTGTCAATGAACAAAGAGGGCAAGAAATGATGTGTCAGCAAAAATAAACAAAAGTAAATGACAAAACCTGAGTGGGCCAGGTTGAATATTCAAAGAGGACTAAAAACAAAGGCATCAGAGTAAGCATATAATTGAAAAGATATGTGTATAGTATTTGTTTCTTACTTCTTTTCTACTTGTTGATTAGTAAAGTACTCCTTTTTGCACTTGTCAGGGAACAATTTCAAAAATTAAAATGTCCCTTCTTTAGAAAAGTTAGTGCAGAAGTCAAGTTTATTCTTAGAAACCAGTTCAGATTGCTGAAAATCAAAAAAGAGTCCTCTCTGGCAATTAAGATTTTAGGGTGATCGACCATGAAATTGTCAGGAGCACATTTACACTTCAGAATCTCTAGTAAAGTTTTTTCTTTCTCTGTCTTTTTTTTTTCTTTTAAATTTAAAACACAGAAAATTAGTTTTTTAAATATGGGCTGCAAATAGAACTCATGTTCTATTTTCTAACAGTCTGATAAAATGACTTCTGTAAGTCTCAACTCTTGACAACTTGTCTTATGGAAGGAGTGGATTCAAGTTACTGTAAATGCATGAGAAAATATGATTCTGAGTCAGGCTATTTTGTCCTGGCATGGTGTGATAGGATACATTTGTGGTTGTTAAGTGCCATTGAGTCTATTCCAACCCATAGTGACCCTGTATAGGGTTTCCAAGGAGAAGCCGATGAGCTTGAACTGCTGACCTTGTGGTTCAAACTAACTTTGCAGTTCAGCACATTAACTCACAGCGCCACACCAGGATAAGTACTAGACAGCTAAATGCAAGGCTAAACACACTAGCTGCTCCTTGGAAACCCTATACAGGATCACTATGAGTTGGAACCAACTTTATGGCACTTAACAACATCTCATTTATGAATATAAAAATTGTTAAATATGCTGAAAAATCCCAAGTATCAACAGTCTTTACTCTGAATGGTATATCTATCGCTGCAAAGACATTGATCACTCTATTTTCCTGAATATTTATATAGAAATCGAGATCACTGTTAAATACACATTCATGTGTAATGTGTCTCCAAGTGTTTTTAGAAACAAAATATTGGGCAAGGTATGAAGTTTTTTTTTTTACTTTTCTCTATAGTACTATTATTTTGTGCACTGTATATCTCAAGAGGCTAACATTACAATACAGCTTTTATTCTTAATTTTCGTCCAGTATAAACAAAGTGTTGGTTAAAATGTGGGCTGAAATTTGGAAGTTCCTGGTAAAAGTAAGAACAACCCCCCTCCTCCTTCTTATCGACTTTTCTCCAGTCTCCCTGGGGCCATGTTTGAATCTCTATTTTCAGTGACTAACATATGGACTTTTGGTCTGTATAGATAAATTAGGGATTAAGTCTGATACCTGATTAAGAATTTTAGGACACAATTCTGTATTCGTTATACAATAGTATTTAATTTGGAAAAATAAAATAGAACCATAATTAAAATAAAGTAAATGATAACTAACTTCTCACTTCCTTTTGTCTCAATTCCTCACACCTGTCCTACAGAGGAAGTTGTTATTGTTGTTAAGTGCCACCAAGTGAGCTCCAACTCTTGGGGACCCTAAGTAGAGTTTCTAAAGACTGCTCCTTGGAAACCCTATACAGGTTCCCTATGCACCTGAGCCAACTCAATGATGCTTAACAACAATGTAGGTTCAAATCCCATCACCACATATAATAAATATGTGGTCAAAGTCAAGTTATGTCGTCACAGTGGATTTTATTTTCCTTTTCTTTAAAATAAGGGAAATATTTCATTGGATTGTGAGGATTAAATTAGACAATACATAATAAAAATGTAATACAACATCTGACACATAGTAAGTACTCAAAAAAATTATTATTTTTTCAGTCAAGACAAGGTTATCTAAATATATATCTGCATATGGGTTCATAAAAATGAACAGTATAGTAATTAAAACCAAGTAAGGTGCCATTTCACTACGTGTCTGTCAGTTTGTTGTATTGTGGTGGCTTGTATGTTGCTGTGATGCTCAAAGTTATGCCAGTGGTATTTTAAATACTGGCAGAGTCACTGTAAGATAAGCACTGGACTGTTAACTGCAAGGTCAGCTGTTCAAATCAACTAGCTGGCCCTTGGAAACCTTGTACATGGTTGCTATTAACTGGAACTGACTAAGCAGCACTTAACAACAGCAATAACACGGTCACCTATCGTGAACAGGTTTTAGTAGAGTGCCCAGACTAAGGCAGATAAAGAAAAAAGAGAAGCAGACCATTCCTGAATTGTTAGCCACTGAACATCTTATGAATAGCAGCGGAGTATTGTCTGATATTGTTGTTGTTGTTAAGTGCCGTCGAATCGATTCCAACCCATAGCGACCCAGTATAGGGTTTCCAAGGAGCAGCTGGTGAGCTTGAACCACCAACTTTGCAGTCTGATGTATTAGCCCACAGAGCCACACCAGGACTCCATTGTCTGATATAGTGCTAGAATATGAACCTCTTAGGTTGGAAGTCACTCAAAATACAACTAGGATAGAGCTGCCTCCTCAAAGTAGAGTTGACCTTAATGACTTGATTGGAGCAAAGCTTTCAGGACCTTCATTTTCTAATACGACACGCTAAAATGAGGAGAAACACCCACAAACATGCATCAGTAACCAGAATGTGGACTGTATGAAGTATGAATCTGTGAAAATTGGAAGTTGTCAAAAATGAAACAGAGTGCATAAAGATCAATACTTGAAGCATTAGTGAACTGAAATGGACTGATATTGGCCATTTTTAATCAGAAATCATATGGTTTACTATGCAAGGAGAAAACAAAAATTGTAGAGGAATAACTTCACAATCATCATCAAAAAGAACCTTTCAAGATCTATCTTGAAGCACAGTACTGTCTGTGATAGGATAATATACAAATGCCTACAAGGAA
>NW_006408524.1:35046215-35047181 GCF_000296735.1 Chrysochloris asiatica | reverse complement strand
AGTGCTAGAGGTACTCACTTGTTTATGTTAAGAAATTTGTAAGACAATTACCTGGCCAACCTATTGGAAAAGATCCATATTTGTGTACATTCCAAGAAATATGATCCAAGGGAATGTATGATCATTGAGAAATAATATTAATACCACATGCAAGAAAAATTTTGCTGAAGATAATTCAAAAAATGTTGCAATACATTCATAGGGAGCTTCAAGCTGGAATCAGAAAAGGACATGGAACTAGGGACGTCATTGCTGACGTCAGATGAGTCCTGGATGAAAACAGAATAGCAGAAAGATGTTTACTTGTGCTTTATTGATTATGCTAAGGCCTTTAACTGTGTAGATCATAATAAACTACGGATAAAACTGCAAAGAATGGGTCTTCCAGAACATGTTGTGCTCTTGAGGGAAATGTACATGGAACACCAGGCAGTTGTTTGAACTGAACAAGGATTTACTGAATGGTTTAAAATCAGGAAAGGTGTGTGCAAGTGTATCATTTCATCATAGTTATATAGTTATTCAGTCTGTGTGCTGAGAAAATAATCAGAGAAACTGGATTATATGAAGAAGAATTTGGCAACAAGACTTAAGGAAGATTAACAACCTGAGATATGCAGATGATGAAACCTTACTTGCAGGAAGTGAATAGGATTTGAAGTACATACTGATAAAGATCAAAGGCTACAGTTTTCAGTAAGGATTTTTTGTCATGTAAATAATGCAAAAAATCCTCACAATGGAACCAACAAATAACATCATGATATATGGAGAAAATGTTGAGTATGTCACTTTGCTTGGGTACATAATAAAGATTCATGAAAGCAGCAGTCAAAATGAAATATTACATCAGGCAAATCTGCAGCCAGTGAACTTTTTAAGTATTAAGGAATAAAGATGTCACTTTGAGGACTAAAGTGCCCCTTAACCAAGCCATGGCATTTTCATTCACCTCATATGCATGGG
>NW_006408524.1:35002402-35041274 GCF_000296735.1 Chrysochloris asiatica | reverse complement strand
AAATAATACACTACTTTCAAAAATGGATAGAACAACCAGAAAGAAACTTGACAAAGACACAGAAGAACTAAACAACACAATCAGTCAACTGGACCTCATAGATGTGTACAGAGTATTCAACCCAAGAACACCACAGTACACATTCTTTTCAAGTGCACATGGAACATTTCCCAGAATAAACCATGTGTTAGGCCACAAAAAAACCACCATAACTTTACAAATATTAAAATACTACAAAGCATCTTCTCAGACCACAATGCCATCAAATTAGAAATCAACAATAGGAAGGCCAAGGAAATAAAGTCAAATACATGGAAACTGAATAACACCCTGCTGAAAAGCGACTGGGTAAAAGAAGAAATTAAACGTGAACTCACAAACTTCCAAATGAGAATGAAAACACCACATAGCAAAATCTTTGGGACACGGTGAAAGCAGTGCTGAGAGGACAATTTATTGTAATAAATGTACACATCCAAAAAGAAGAAAGAACCAAAATTAACACATCAACACAGCATCTACAACAATTAGAAACAGACCAACAGAGGGAACCTACAGCCACCAAAAGAAAAGAACTAATAAAGATTAGAGCAGAAATAAATGAGATAGAAAACAGAAAACCTATAGAAAGAATCAACAGGGGAAGAAGTTGGCTCTTTGAAAGGATTAACAAAATTGACAGTTCATTGGCAAACCTAACAAAAGAAAAGAGGGGGAAGACACAAATAACATGCATTAGAAACCACATGGACGATATCACAACTGAAACAAAGGAAATCAAATGGACCATAACAGAATAGTATGAAAAGTTTTACTCCAACAAATTTGAAAACTTAGAAGAGATGGATACATTTTTAGGAAAACATGATCTACTTAAATTTACGCAGTGAAGTAGAAAACCTGAACAGACCCATAACAAAAGAAGAAATTGATCAGCTAAAATTTTTTGTTGTTTCCTGGGTATTGTGGAGTGGTTGTATTTGTATTTAATTGATGATTGTGTGCTGATGTGTTCTTGGGTGTAGTTAGAGAGTTCGATCATGTACAGCATTCTCATTCACCTTTCATGCACCTCAGTGTATGTGGGTTTGACTGTTATTGGCTGTTATCTATAGTTAATCATGTGGCATAGGAGCTGATATCAGCTTTTGCCCAGTGGGTGGATCTGCAGAAGGTGCAATTGTGGCTGGGTTGTATGGGCACAGTTGCTATCTCCTGTTGGGTGGGGAAGAGAAAGCCCCTGCCACACACACACACACACACAAAAAAAAACAAAAACAAAAACAAAAAAACACAATAAACAAACAAGGAACCAACAAATAAAAGTGAAAATAATTTAAAAAAAAAAAAAAAAGTAAAACAGGCAGCAGTCAGAAAACAAGAATGTAATAGCTATAAAGACAAAGGGGAGAAAGGGAAATGGAGTTGTAGAGGAGAAAAATGAGAGAGAAAATAAAAGGAAGAAATTTTGAAACCAGTTAAGAATAAATAAAAAGAGAAAACAGGAACAAGAAAATGGACAAATAGTGAAAAATAGAGGAAATAAAAATATGAAATTGAAAAATAAAAAATACTTAGAAAAACTATGCAGAGGAAAAATGAAAAGAGAGAGTATACAGTAGTAAAGAAAGATCAAAAGGGAGGGGAAAAGAAGAGAGGAAATGAGAAACTGAAGACAAAAGAAAACCGGAGATAGAAAGGATAAAATTCAAGGGAATGGGAAGATGTGGAGAAAGAATAAACAAACAAAAACAATGAAACAACAAAAGGAAAAAAAATCAAAACAAAAACATAGTGCAACTGTTGGACCCAGAGAGGAGAAAACTCTGGGGCTCCTGAAAGTCAAGGATTTCATGAGGTGAGTGTGAGAGGGATGTGGCAGCATAGTTCCCAGCCCTAGATTGAGTTCCTATTGGCCTTGGTTTTATCTATGTTCAGGACACTGAAATCAGAAGTAGCTCATGGAGTCCCTTGTTGGAGCTATTTTCAGTGTCTGTTGTTGTTGTTAAGTGCTGTCGAGTCAGTTCTGACCCACAGCGACCCTGTATAGGGTTTCCAAGGAGCAGCTGGTGAGCTTGAACTGCTGACCTTGCAGTTCAAATAGCTTTGCAGTCTAGTGCATTAACCCACAGTGCCACACCAGGACTCAGTGTCTGTTAGGACCCCAGAATAGCTGGAGACAAGGTGACTGGTTAAATGCTGGTCTGGTGGCTCTGTGGGTTCTTTAGGTCTAGAGTTGATGCCACCTGAATCCAGGCTCCAAAGCAGAGCACCAAAGCAGCACAGCTGGCCCCACCTCACACTAGCATGACTCAGAATCATATGATTCCAAACTCTTGGAAAACAGTGTCTGTGCTGGGGAGTTGGATGAGAGTGGGAGATGGCCACACCTCTGATCACCAGGGAGCATGGGGAAAAAGAAGGAATTGTACCTTTCCTGTAACCTGTGAGAATCTTCTCTGCCAGACCTCCTTTTGTTGCCAAAGTTGCTCACAAAATGGTCAAGCCACATCTGGCCAGCCTTTCACCGCTCAGCTTGTCTTCCCAGCAAGCACTCAATCCGCTTCTCTTACCTTTCCTCTGCAGTTCAGGGCTGTAGGATTTTCATCTGTTTGTTTCATTTGGTCTCTCGCATCTTTTTTGTAGAGGGTATGTGTAGTGTACCTACGTTGTCCACCATCTTGCCAGAAGTCTTGATGCTACAACTTAAAAAATACAAAATGCATAAGACCTGAGATATCTCACATTAAACATATTTTAGAAGAAATGTTAAACTTCAAATAGAAATATATTTAGAAGATGCTGCTCAACATATAAGAAATAGAGTAATCAAGTAGCTTCAACATTCAGTATTGTCTTTAACAAAATAGAAAGGAAACAAAGAATACAGACAAGGAAAAGAAAAATGAATCCATAGTTAGGCAGACCTAAAATTGTAGACATGAGCAAACTGAAAAAGATTTTAAAAACATGAGGTTATCTTGTGAGTCTTGAAGTCCCGGTGTGGCACTGTAGTATAAGCACTGGACTGCTAGCTATAGAGGGTATCTATGTGTTGGAACTGACTCAACAGCACTTAACAAGAACAGTTACACGAGTAGAAAAATAGTAATACTCGTGCACATATTAAGCTCTTCACATTATAAATTAAAATACATTTTAATTTCTCTATTTGTTATTGGTAAGTGGTGGTGAGTTCATTCTGGCTCACAGAGACCCTATGCACAACAGAATGAAACGCTGTTGGATCTTGCAGCATCTTCACCATTCTTGCTATGCTTGAGTCCATTGTTGCTGCCACTGTGTCAACCTATCTTGTTGGAGTTCTTCCACTTTTTTGTTGACTCTTCAAGATACCAACCATAATGTTCTTATCCAGGGACTTTCCCCTTTTAACAACATGTCCAAAGAATAAGAGAAGGAGTCCGTCCATCCTTACTTCTATGGTACATTCTGTGTGTACTTCTTCCAAAACATATTTGTTTGTTCTACTGGTAGTCCATGGTATTTTCAATATTCTTCTCCAACACCAGAATTCAAATGCATATATATATATCAGCATAGAAATGCTAAAGAAAATGGAAGAAGTGAGGAAGTAAAAGAGCTGAACAGAAAATTTCAAAGGACAGCTTGAGAAGACAGAGTTAATCATTATAATAAATGTACAAAGACCTAAAGTAATAAAATCAAAATGGAAGAATATGCTCAGCTTTTGCAAGTTAATACAATTGAAGAAAATGTTAAGCCTTGACTTACAATATTGAGAGAGTCCATGGGCAAAATATTGAATGATGCAGAAAGCATAGAAAGGTATATGTAAGGTCATAGTACCCCAAAGAAATGGTTGCTGTTCAACCATTAATAGAGGTATCATATGATAAAGAACCAATAGTACTGAAAGAAGAGGTCCAAGCTGCAATGAAGATATGGGCAAAAAACAAGGCTCTCGGAATTGATAGAACACAAACTGAAATCTTTGAACAAACTCACACAGCACTGGAGGATCTTACTCATCTATGCCTAAAAATTTGGAAGCCAGCTACTTGGTAAACCTATTGCATATTTCTCTCATCTGACAAGTGACTGTACTCGGTGACCCTCATGGAGAGATTAAACCTGAGTAGGGGCAACAGAAGATTAGAAAAAAAGAAAGACACAAAATGAAAATAGTAAAGTTAGAACCAGGTGGGACACAGCACTCTGATGGAGATCCTGTGACTCAGACCTAGATTCAGTACAGTTATTATATATCAAAGGAAGTGCTGGTGGCAGGGAAAAGAGTGCAAAAACATCAGGTATTTTTGATGCATGCAGTAAGTGGGACTTTATCAGAAGAATGTAGTTGCTAGGGAAACAGAGGTAGGGCAGCTAGATGTTTACGCAGACTAAACTGAAGACCATGGCTGCATACAAGGAAAGACTTTGCAAATCCCTTGTTCCCTGAGGCAGGCTTTGCAACTTCCTCAGGGGGCAGCCTGACCTGGGAGCAGCCCGATTTTCTGGACCACAACTGTTTAGTTGCAATCCTTCAGTTAAACTGCCCCCAAGGCTGAGACCTTCAGTTTAGTTGATCCCAACACATATTTGTGCCCATTCCAAAGAGAGATAACTCAATGAAATGTGGAAATCATCTAGCAATATCATTTATATCACATGCAAGTAAAATTTTGCTGAAGAGAATTAAAAAATGGTTGCACCATTACATCGACAAAGAACTGCCAGAAATTCAAGCCAGGTTTAGAAGAGGACATGGAATGAGGGAAGTCATTGTTGATATCAGATGGATCTTGACTGAACACAGAGAATATCAGAGCTTTATAGACCATGCAAAGGCTTTTACATTTGTGGATCATTACAAGGTATGGATAACATTGCAAAGAATAGGCATTCCAAAACACTTAATTGTGCTCATGAGGAACCTGTACAAGAACCAAGAGGAAGTCGATCAAACAGAATAAGGATATAGAAATAATTTAAAATCAGGAAAGTTTTATGCCAGGGTTATTTCTTTCCACCATACTAATTCAATCTCTATGCTGAGCAAACAATTGGAGACACTGGATTATATGAAGAAGAAATTGGGATTGGGATTGGAGGAAGATTCATTAATAATCTGCAGTATGCATGATAGAACCTAGCTTGCTAGAAGCAAAGAGGATTTAAAGTACTTACTAGTGAAGATTATAAAAACAAACAAACAACTGCAACCTCCAGTATGGATTGTACCTCAATGTAAACAAAACAAAACTCTTCACAAGTAGGCCAATAAATACTATCATGATAAGTGAAGAAAAGTTTGAAGTTGTCAAAGACTTCATTTTGCTTGGATCCAAAATCAATACTCATGGAAGCAGCAGTCAAGCAATCAAATGACTGACATAATGCATTATGCAAATCTGATGCAGAAGCCGTCTTTAAGTTGCTCAAGAGCAAAATATTAGGTTGAGGACTAAGGTGCATTTGACCCAAGCCAAGATATTTCCATTCATCTTATATGCATGTGAAAGTGGGATAATGAATAAGGAAGACCACAGAAGAATTGATGTATTTGATTAAATAGTGTTGGAAAAGAATATTAAATGTACCATGGACTGTCAGAAGAACAAAAAATATCTGTGTTTGAAGAAATACAGCCAAAATGCTCCTTAGAAACCAGAATGGCAGCACTTCATCTCTCATACTTTGGACATATTATCAGGAGGGACCAGTCCATGGAGAAGGACATTATGTTTGGTAAAGTTGAGGGTCATCCAATAAGATGGATTGGCACAGTGGCAACAGCAATAGGCTCAAATGAAACAACAATTGTGAGGATAGTGCAGGACTAGGCAGTGTGTTGTTCCTTTGTACATAGAATCACTATGAGTCAGAACCAATTGGATGGCACACAACAATGGCAAAATATATATCTTAAAACTGAGTATATCATAAGTGTCTCAGTGAGTTACATGGTTTATTGAAAGACAAGTATTTAAAGACTTGTCAAGCTCACACCTATTATTTATCAGAGAAATGCAAATCCAAACAACAACATATTTTTTTACTGTCATTTTATACCTATTAGATGATGAACTTTCATTTACGATACAAGATTCATATGGCATATGAGATACCTGCAAGTAGGAGTTGCCCTGAGGGTGAACAATGCAGCATTCTACTTCTGTAAAGATTTACAGTCTTGGAAGTCCTATGGAACAGTTTTATTCTTCTTTTATAAGGTCACTATGAGTCAAAATTGCCTTGATGACAGTGGTATTTATTACTATTAAAACAGAGCCTCAATATATTGTAGGATTCAACAATTGCTGAATCAATAAAAAAGAATCAGTAAGCTAGGTAATGCCAGCATTGGTCGAGATGTGGGGCTACAGAAGCCCTCACAGCTGTAAGAGAGTTAACATAGAGCAGGATATTGGAAAGCAACCTAGAACCATTTAGTACAC
Organism: Chrysochloris asiatica; assembly: GCF_000296735.1. Taxonomy (NCBI): domain Eukaryota; kingdom Metazoa; phylum Chordata; class Mammalia; order Afrosoricida; family Chrysochloridae; genus Chrysochloris; species Chrysochloris asiatica. Next base: position 35,034,831 of record NW_006408524.1, on the reverse strand, counting down.
ACAAAACATATGACCCAACATCCTCTATTGGGAATGGATACTAAAGAGTTTCTCATTTAGGGTCATTAGTGTACTTGTACTAGGAAGTTCACTGCAGCTATACAGTTATTCTCTAATTATTTAACTGAGGTTTATAAAGTATATTCTCTTACGTTAACTCTTTTGATTCTCACAACCCTCAGGGGCAGGTCAGGGATTATTATTCCAATTTAAAAGAGAAAAATTGAGACTCTAAAGACATTGCCTTTTTCTTAGTGAAGTTTTAAAAAGTAGTAGAGTTGAGACTAGAACACAGGACAACTACCTCCAAATCCAGGATACTTTTCAAGTGGCTGTGCTACTAACACTATTTTCATGCTGAAAAGACACAGTGTTAATTATGTGTATGTGAATTTGATGCAATAGAAGGTGAAGAGTGGTAAATGGACAGTCTCCTTAAGCACCCTGTAGGCTAGTATGCAATGATTTTGAAAGGGGAAAAGGGAACGGAAGCATCTGTTGGGGAACTATGTTCTACCTGCAAGTTCCCATGTTTGAACAGAAGAGCTCGTTTTTGTCAATGAATGGGTTGTGGTGCAGACACCCTGTTCAGCTTCCAAGCCTAGAATGGCCACATATGCATCTGGAGAAGGCACAAATCCTCCGAAGGGAGGCTTCTTCCATCTGTGACACCTTGAACATTTTCCACACACCACTATGTCAGGCATTCTGCCATACTGAATCTTGCATATGGGGTGGGGTGAGGCATCCAATGTGGCTTTGGGTTACAAACAGGAAATTTAGTCTCCATGAACATGCTCAGTTTGAGAATTTTTTTAAGTGTATTGTCTACATATTTTCAGATTCAAACAAAATTAGTTTATAAACCTTAATATTTCCCCTAATTTAAAAAGATTAAATACATTATGATTCATTTAAAATAAATTTATCTTATACACAAACTCTAAACACTTTCTCAAAATTCCTTGTCATGAACACTATTGGACAAGCCATGACTTTCTAAGATGTGATTTTTTTTTTTTTTTCTTCCATGTGGACTCTTTAGAAATTTTTCTGTTTTGGGTAACACAATGTAATATCTTGGTGTGATACTGTAGGGTAAGCACTAGACTGCTAGCTGCAAGGTCAGTGGTTCAAACCCATCAACTACTCATTGGAAACCCTATACAGCCTTGCTATGAGTCAGAACTGACTAGACAGCACTTAATAACAACAAGTAATAAATATCTATTGATTTTTATTCTTTAATTTTTAAAAGATGTACTAAAGTCTCTTTTTACTACCATTAAATGGGTAGAATCTTTCAATATTACATAGTTATTATAAAAATGCAAATCTGAAATAGCAACTCCTGTTTTTATTGTTTCAGTTGTTGTTAAGTGCTGTCGAGTCAGTTCTGATGCATAGTGATCCTGTCTGTATATATAGGGTGTCTGAGGTGCGGCTGGTGGAACTGTTGACCTTGTTGGTTATGGAAATCTTGACTTTCTTCCCCTATAAATCTGTAAAATAACATGGTCAAACAGTTCATTTATCTTCATAAACATAGCATTTTGTTTCTAATATGAAAAATTCATTTTAAAGCACTGGTATATAGATAAACAATACAGTGGAAAAATAAAACGGAGCTCTCTCGTAGCATAGTGATTACAAATTGGGCTGCTAGCCACAAGGTCAGCAGTTCAAAACTACCAGCTGTTATGTGGGAGAAAGATGAGGCTTTCTGCACCCGTAAAGATTTACTGCCTAGGAAACCCTGTACAGGGTCACCATGAGTTGGAACTGACTCCACGGCACATAACCACCACCATGATTTCACTACCCAGACACAACCAACATCCAAATGTTACTGTCTTCTTCTAGTAGAATGGGCATAGCTCTGTACTTGTATGCCACTCAATACGTTGGTATGTGTATGTTTGATGACCAAGGGATAAGTATTAAATAACTCATGAGTCGTAATGATAGTTTACAAATCAATTTTGTCTAATTTTTTTTAACCTTCATTCTTTCTGCAAGAAACACATTTTTTTTCATTTTTCTTTTTTTAAAAAACTTCATTCTTTCTGCTAGAAACATATTTTTTCTCAAAGCTTGACACCTGAAATCAGTGTTTCACAGAAGTGTCGATGTTCCCAGTTCTGACACGAGCAAACAGCAGAGCCCAGTCTCAAATTCAGTTTCCCCAGCATCTCAATTCTTACTGTTCTTCCCATGATAATCCAAATACTTTATGTCTTTGTATTCCTGCTGCATTTTGGTCCTTTTGACTAAATTGAAAATGATTCCAAAAGTTTGCTTTAAAACGCCCTCAAAGTGTTACTAAATTAACATTAAGTCTCAAGGATACATTTCTGAGCAATTAGTTTTGGTTTTGCCCCAGCAGAACACCTCACAGATGATGACGAAGAAAAAGTATTTACATACTATTATAGTGCATTTCTTGTAAAAATGTTGGGTCTGTAGCAGCGATTTGCTAATCAAATTCAGAATTTGATTTGAAATGCCTCCGGCAGGCAGCCAATCTTGTTATGAAAGAACAGAAGCAAAAACCAGAGCCCTAGTGAGTTCCTTCCAGAAGCTAAACTGGGTTTTTTGCTCTCATTGGAAACTGGTTTCATAGGAAATCGCTCCTAAAATAAAGTATTGTAGTTATTTTTTTCAATAAATTATTGAACCGTACTAGACACAAAACATGTACATTTCTGAATCTAGAGTTTTAAAATATTCTGACATGTTTTAATATAAACAGGGACATTTCCAATGATTGCTTGGATCTAAAATGTTTTTCCACTTGACATTTGTTTATACTTCCTAGGAAAGAAACTCTATTTATGGATAACTGAATAACACAAATAAACATCAGAGAGAGCTGAAAAATCAGCTTTGATTATGCATGAAAATCTACAATGTCATTATGTACTCTTATGCCGTATTCTGATTGCTTGTTTATTTTTACAGAACTGCTGGTGAGCCTATGGAAGAAGAGCCAACTTTGTGAAGTGCCAAGCCCCCCCTGATATTTCCTGTGTGTGACATCATTGTGTATCCCCTACCCCAGCATCCTCAGACATGTCTTGTCTGCTACCTGGGTGGCACAGATTCGATGGAACATAAACACTGGGCACAAAATTCTGAACAGCAGCTTCACTTGTTCTTTGGATAGACTTGAAAGGGCATTAAAGATTCCTTAAGACGTAACCGCTGTGATTCTAAAGTTACAGTAAACCACGATGGGAAGAAACTGCTTCCAGCATGCTTTAATATGCTGGTTGATCCACTCACGGGCCCAAAGCATGAACTAGAAGGATCCAGTGCAGCATTAGATACTGTTAATTACAGAAGCTATGACAGCCTGCAAAATTTGGGGCAAAACCTGATAAATACACATTTATGACGATCAGTATTTTATTGGATAATTTTAAAAAACCAGTCTTAAATTGTTTACAGGATTTGCTTTCAGCTATGAATGGTTAGCGATTCCATACAGATTACTTTTTTCCTCTTTTGATCTTTTGTTTTAACATACTGTTCAACTCTGGATAGTTCAAGATGGAGCAAGTGAGATGAGGCTTTTTTTTTTTTTTTTTTTTTAGTGAAGAAAACCACATTGTAGCTCAAAGTTCAAATGCCAAAGGAACCTCACACACTGTATATAATGGTGCAATATTTTATGTCACAATTTTTAAGAAAAATTCTTCTGTTTTCTTGACATTCCCCCTCTGTGTTCTCACACATGGGCGGTTTGCAATTGTATTTGAGTGTGATGTCTCCCTCCCCCACATGCATCCCTTGTCCTGATAACAGTAGTTTTAAGCATGTGTTCCATGGGATTTTTAGTGCATAACTTTTCAAAGATGGTCTTAATTTGTTGCAAATTTATCTCTCTCTTTTCATTTTCTGTTCTTCACTGTTTCTTTTCTTCTTACCTTCCATTCTCCCTCCCTCTAGTGAAGCTCAAGATTACCCATAATCTCCCATTTCTCATGACTTTAAATATTTAGTTAATTTTGTTTACTTTCCAGGTTAACAGAGTTGCTTTACCCAATTGTCTTCTTTTTGCTGTGAAACTATTGAGATGAATACGGTTTAAGTGATGCCCTGAATTTACTAAATCTTTGCAATGTGTTAGTGATGGCATCGCCTATTGGAAGTCACGTTGAACTCAGTGAACCTAGAGTTGTGCCTTCGTGTGAAAACAGCAGCAACAACAAATCTTTACGCATGTTGTCCTAGTGTCAAAGGTTAAAAATAAAGGAAATTTCTTTTCAGAAATTAAAAGGAACTTTCTAAATATAAGTTGGGTATCCCTCTATTTCCCTAAATTCTCTCTCAATGTAGAACTCAAGCTTAACGACTTTAAAGTAGAATGTCTTGCATTATTTAATATCTGACAATGCTTTTGAAAGAGTTGATGTTTCTTTTTATATGTTTTCCTAACTCAAAGGATATATTAAAGCCATAAGTGAAGATTGTCATGCTTTTATTCAGAAAGCTGAAAGAAACCTTAATTAAAACAAGGTTTTAGGGAAAGCTATGATATGAAAGATATGGAACAATATGGTTTTAGTTAGAGAGGACTCTAACCTGTAAATCAAAGATGAAAGATTTCACTCAAGTAGAATTATATAACTCCTTTTTTTCATATAGTCAGACCATATTTTAATGCATTTACTTTTTTTTAGGATTATCATTTTAATTTTTAAGACTTTTATTACATATCAAAAAATGTCTCAACACTTGGTTCACCATTTTAGAAACTTGAGACATTCCTTGAAACAAGAAATCCAAAATGGAATGTAACTCAGTATTATGTAAAATTTACTTTCATTGTATAAGGATAAGATCAATCTAGATTACAAACAGTAATGAATTTTGGTTGTTGTAAATTTCATTTTCATGACATTTTCAGACAAATTCATGTTCTTGCTATTTTGCCATATTTGTTCTTTCTATTTTGCCATTATTTCATGGAGAAATTTATTTTAAACAAACCAAACAGCAGAGCCAGAGGCTTAAAATAAAAGACATCCCCCTTTTACAGAAAGTGACATCATATTTCAATTGTAAATGTAATAAGTATTAAAATTAGCTTCATCATTACAATTCATTATTACTCTGCAGGCCTCCCGGATATATTTTTTTAAGATGTTCAATAAGAAAATGAATCCGTGTAGTGCAAACATACTAATTCACTAAAGTTTCCTACAACAATTTAGCCACATACTTATGTTGATCCATCCATCAGATAAGCCAAATCACTAGGACAAGCCCATGGTTATTTAGATTTAAAACATGACACATTAATGAGTTAATCACACATCCTTCCATATGATAGGGTACCCAGTTGATTGCAGTTAGAGTCTTTAGGATACTGAGAGAGGCAGATAAGCCATGGAGAGGATTAATCACAGCTGAATTTAGTTGTAAGAATAGAATGCCAGTGCTTTTTGATTATACCATTACAAGATGTAGCATAGCCCTGGGGACAGAATGAAGGCTTTTGGAGAAAATCAACACTTGATTTGAAATGGGCCAGCACTTTTTGAAAGGGTAGTTTCACTTGGTATAGTTTTCTTCACTTAGTCATTTCATTTTAATTGCTCACAATAATTCTCAATAGGAGATTATTAAGGGATCCCCTCTGTAGGCGTTATCAGCTTGAACTGATTCATTCCAGTTTGACATTGCTGGGAATTTGCATTTCCACTCCAAATATACTGAATCAGAAGAAGCTCTAGAGCATAGTGGTTCTGAATTGGGCTGCTAATCTCAAGGTCAGCAGTTTGAAATGACCAGCTGTTCCGCGGGAGAAAGAGGAGGTTTTCTGCTCCTGTAAAGATTTATAGCCTTGAAAACCCCATGCAGGGTTGCTATGAGTCGAAACCGATTCCACGGCACACTATCACCACCACCACAATACTAAATCAGAAACTGAGGCTCTTGTTAATTCTGATCCGGTATATTTGGAGTGATATACAAAATTTCAGCAGGGATTCAAACCAGCATGAACCCCATTGAAGCTCTGAGTTTATATCTTTCTGATCCATACTTTGAAGGATACCCACATAGGCTCTCTTACTACCTTAAAATAATTCTTCCAGGATGAGCAAATACAACTTTCTGGGAGACAGCTATTTAGTAAATAATGATAACAGTTTTCATTTGTATTTATGTAACTCTAAATAAGATTTAATTCAATAGGATTAAATTAAATAGGGGATAAAAAAAAGAATCCAAAGAAATTTCATTTTATCAATTGTAAACTATGATATTTGAAACAAGAAAATACAGTTTTATTAGATAGCAAATGAACCTCAAATGGAAGTTGTTGTTGTTAGCTGCCATTGATTGGATTCTGACTCATGTCGATCCCATGTGTGCAGGTTGCCAGGACTTTCTTCTGTGGTACTTTGGGTTACGTTTGAACTGCCAACATTGACTCTAGTAGTGAAGCACTTAACTGTATGTACCACCAAGGACTTCTTACATGGTAAATAGAGGTCATGTCATCATATTGTTAGAAAAATATTTTGAAATGAGACATGTGAAGTATTTTAGCAAATTTACAACAGAAAAACAAAACATTGTGGTTGTATCTATTTCAATTCACAATGACCATATAGAATAGATTAAAAATGCTCCATAGAGTGTCCAAGACTGTAAATCTTTTATAGAAGCAGGCTGCCACATCTTTCTGCTGACAACAGTAATGTTGGTGTTAAGTACTGTGGAGTCGGTTTGGACTGATAGTGATGCTGTATAGGGTTTCTGAGGGACAGCTAATGAGGTTGAACCACTGACCTTGCAATTCAAATTGACCCTGCAGTTCAAAAAGACCTTGTGACACAGTGCTTATTCTATAGTGCCATAGTGGAGCTAAAAGTCCACTTTGGTAGACTATAGAGATATTTATGGAAAAATGCAGATCATTACCAATCAGAAGATTGGCTTTTGTTGTTATTACCCTCCAACACAAGACTCATGTCCTCTCCGTCTTTCTCTTCCAATTTCTCTCTCCTTCTCACTTTCTCTCTTTTTCTTTCTCTCTCACACGGTAGTATTGAAAACAAAACATTTCCTCACATCTAAACTGGCACTGTGGGTTAATGTGCCAGACTGCAAAGCCGTTTGAACTGCAAGGTCGGCAGTTCAAACTCACCAGCTGCTCCTTGGAAACCCTATACAGGGTCGCTATGGGTCGGAATCGACTCGACGGCACTTGACAACAACAACAACAAACTCCAGAAACTATAGGACTGGTCTCTCTAGACAGTTCAGGACTGTTTTATTTCTGAAGGTCAATCATAAAGCCTTATGGATTTACTGTTTCTTTAGAGACTCCATATAGAGGTAAAATAGAATGATTAGGTGGAAAGTCTCCTGAGAGAAAAATTCTGTTCAATCAACACTTTTATATTTGTTTCTTTTCCTAGCATTTCAGTTTAGGGCATTTTACTTACATATTTCTGACTATTTACCTTTCAACATATAGTTTCAATTCATTTTACTGAAAGAAGTATTAAATGGCTAATAACCCCAAAACAAACAAGCCAAAAGTTCTCATCTTAAGAGAGATTCCTTCTGAGCTCAAAATAATCACTCAATATGAGATTTACATTGTCATTCTGATGGAATCTATGCTAACATTCTTTTCCTGCATCAGGAATGAAATTATTTGACCTACTGAGAAAATAAGAAAAGGGAAACATAAAATTGAGCACAAGTCAGAAACAACACACCTGTTTGATAATTTTTATAAACAGGCGATTTTCACCTCCAAAAGAAATGAAAACCAGATCAATGCCAAAAAGAAAGCATTTTACTGTTGTCTCCAGAATGATCATCAACATAGTGTCACCATCAAATCTGTCTTGTGTTCTCACAGGACACAATCCTCCATCAGTATTTGGTACTATGATGAAGTATTTCATCACCTTCTTCAACGCCATTGCTGAAATATACAAGTGTCTATTTGTGTGGCTTCTTTTTCAGGACATATTTACATTGCAAATCATAATTCTTACCCTCTACCGGCTTGCTGTTATTCTCTCAAATGCTTCCTGAAGTACAGAATGATTGTCATGTGGCCAAGGTCTAAATTTTTTAACCTGAACGTGGTCTACTCTTACCGAGTTGAAGACCTTCGCTCCCCAAAATCAACTTCAGTCCGTTTTTATATGACACTTAAGGCTCAGTTTATGGGATGGAGTAAGCAACAACTGAGTCAGTTTTTAATATGCAGGAAATAGTTGGATCAAATGATGGAACCTTACACTTGATATGGGACTGTTTAGACTTGATCCCAATAATAGAGTTCTTAAAAAAAATCTTAGCTCCCAAACTGAAGCATGGTAAATTCACTGTACAGTGCCAATCTTTCTAACCAATAATTTCCTCACCACCCTTTTTTCCTTTCCCCCTCTCAACTGCCAACACCAAACAGTCATGCATAAACAATTAGAACAATTGCTTAAATCCTTACTGTGTTTCCGAAGCAAAAATGACGATGGTGTTTTATATTTTGTACAACACCAGTAGGCACACTTTCCTTCATATTATTTTATATAAAAACTGATAGATATTCTTTATTCTGCCTCTTATTTCTTTAAAAGAATGACTTGACTTTTTTTTTTTTTTTTTTAATCTTATGAGACAGATCAAGTTATTGTGTTTGGGTGTATAATAATGACACGGAAACTTTGTTCCATTAATATTGAATTTTTCTCTTTGTTTCAAATATAGTTTTTTGGTTTTGTTTTTGGCCATTCTCTCTACTACCTAATTGTGCTATGCTAGTTATTGCATAGAAAAGATTGTAAAGACCTTTCCTATCATTTAGATGATATCTTTTTAAGTCCAATCCAAAAGCATGAACTCCCATCTACAGGAAAAAATGGCAAAAGAGAAACATGAAATCAATATAATTTGGAAGTAAGAAACTTCCAGACTTGTCAGAAAAATAACTGAAGTCCTTTTATTTTCATGTTTTGGCTTTAGACACATTTGAGGCAAATATTGCAACACTGAATATAATGAGGGTCAAATGTTTTGTGGGACATTATGATCATGTCCTTTTTGGCCTTCACTTTGGTGCCCATTCTTGAACTTGGCACTTCATAGTGATCTGCAGTAATTTCTATTGCTATTGGTTTTATTTATTTAATTTTTAATAGAAATTGAACAATAAAAATGAAACTTAAGAATTCTAAAATCTGGGGAGGAATGGCAGTTCCTTGGGTTTGGAGAGAATGTTTTTAGATAAAACTGTACTACTGCTCTTCCTATTTTGTAAGATTCTCAAGCTCTTTCTGGATAAGTAATGTTCCTGCCTGTTGCCACAATAACTGGGTTACATGAAATTACCCTTTCAGTGGTCATTGGGCATAACAAGAGTGCTGTTAAAAAATCAACAATCATTTGTTAGTCATAACCTGGGTTATTTGTGTCATTTGAAAGTCAATGCCTTGATATTTTAAAATAAGGTGGGCAGGGCAGACAGGAAACCAATATTTATAACACTTGTGATTAAACACTGGGAGACCAGGCTTGTTGATGTATATTCCAATTATCTGAAGTTTCTGGCATAGTGTAACATTTAAACGTCTTTTCTATTGTGGTCTGATAGCTGTTTTTATAAGACCAGCTTGTTGTCCTCTGTGCACCAGTGGTTTTGCCCTTAATTTTTTTGGCTAGCATTCACCATGATCAGTCATACAGAGCTGGTAAGAAAAACACATGTTGCCAAACTTCTTTTTTTAAAACTTTGTTGCCGGTCATATTGTCCCATATGTGAAAAATAATTATCTAATAAACAATTAATATCTACTCAGTATCATTTTTGAACATGCTTGTGGAATGTTCACATTGCTCTTTCTGATAAATTTTGATTTTAAAATATGAAATGGAAATCACAATAGTGTGCACCAAATTATTGTTGATATTGTTAGAGTGATGTCCTTGTTCCTGCTCAAACAGGATGACAGAGCCCCCTTTGTCTTGTGTTTTATACTGAATTAGATTTTCCTCTAGCCCCAATGTGAATAAAGGTGACTTGAAATAAAAGTGTTCTTATTTTTCTGTCACTTTAGTGCCTACCACTAGACTGTGCATACTTAGATATTTACCAAGTATTTTGTTGAATAAAATAACCTTATTGTAAATTAGGAGTCCTGGTGTGGCCCTGTGGATTAATGCACTGGACTGCAAGGTCGATTTGAACCACAAGGTCCGTGGTTCAGCTCATCAGTCATTCCTAGGAAACCCTATATACTGTCACTATGAGTTGGAATGACTTGGCTGCACTTAACAACAACAGCAATTTGTAAGTCAAGGTGACCTGTACTACTACACTTTCAAACAATGAAAGGTTTACTTGTGAGCAAATCTCCCTTATAATGGATTAGAATTCACAAAAGAAGAAAAAGAGCTGAATGTAGTTTGCTGGTCAGTATATAGATTACAGCTACCAATGATTAAGCAACTATGAAGTGTCTATTACTCTATTGAGCTACTGTACTATCACATGAGTATTACATTAATATGGATTATTACTTCCATTTACAGATAAAAACATTGAACACTGAAAAAGTTAACTCACTTGCTTACCCATTATTACAGTAACTGAGAGTCAAAATTAGATACTTACCTACGTCTATGTTCTAAAGGTTATATTCTCTAGTCTGTATTTGCTCCAAATTGTATATGTGATATGCCAAAGATGGTATGCTGTAGACATTCTTTAACTCAAAAAACTAAGCTTAGTATCCAGATTGTATAGCATGTTAACCTTATGATTTGATTAGACTATAATTTTAAATGGATTTGGAAATCATGGCTAGTTTTGTACAGTTAAGTACAAGTTACAAAACAGTTCTTTTCAACATAAAAATCTAGCCAAGAACCTTTAGATGTCTTTGAAACACAGGCTCCCAAAACTCTTGAAATCAATTACAAAACCAATACTTATTCTTGTATTTTATAAGCCCTTGCAATGTTTAATAGTCTAAAACACAACTGCTTCCAAGGAACACCAGTTTGGGTTCCTTCTGAGAAAAGATAATAATATTTTGTCTATTAGAAAGTAAACTTGAAGTAAGCTGGTAGAGTCAGTTTCAATGATAAATACCTTTGGTTTAATCAGTTTTGTAGATGGCAAATGATACTTGGTAGTTCATTGTTTCTTTTACGTTCCCATAGTTAAAAGGAAGTGATTGAAAAAGTGAGTATAAATAAAAATAAGAATGAGTGCCGTATCATTATTTAATTCCAAGGAAATTCTTTTACTGCATAAAGTACCAACGGTGCTAATGACTGAACTCAAACTTTGTTTTGTTTTCGTTTTCGAGCATTATTACTTCTCAACTTTATAATATATATCAATAAGCTGAATGAATTATTATGGTCCTCCATGCTGACCACAGATAGAACATTCCCCAATATATCCTAATAAGTACTTTGAAAAAAAGAATGATAGCTATTTTTTGAAGGTAGTAAGAATAGAGAAACAAGATTTAGGGGAAGAGATAAATGAATAGTTTTGGGTTTTTTACTTTAAAAAAACCTGGAGGAATAAGAGAATAATAAAAGAAAAAATCATATCCACACCAGATCAAATCAAATATAAAGCTTTTAGTATTTTTAGGAAAGGCAGTACAAACTCGATATTGCAAGTTTACACAGTACATTTAAATTTTTATACACTCCTATATGCATATTTTACTTTTTCCCCCCAAATAGTTTTCAAAACCAAGAAAGTTAAAACCTTATGATGTGATAAAGTAAGTCACTTTCAATTATATAGTAAAAGTGAATCTTTTATGCCAAATTAAATATATATTTGTAAAATTTATTCTTAAGAGAATGTGAAGACTTTGTATTCATGTAAGATGAGGTTGTTTCTTTTAAGGGTTGTGTTTTTTTGTGCATTATTTTTACTTTCCAGCTTTGTCAACATTTGTTTAGTTTAGTTTTATTACTTATAAAAATAAAAATATTAATAGTTATTGAATGTTGATCCTGTGCTCTCATTTAAATCTCACAACAATTCCTTGAGAAGAGTAATTTGATAGAAAAGTGAGGCTTAAAGGCCTGAAGAAAGCACATTCAATCCATTTTATTAAGTATAGTTAACATTCAATGAATGCCCACAATATTAATGATATGTATTCATATCGCAATTTGAAAAACAGCAAGAAAATCAGCAATGTTACATAACAGAAATGTAAATTTCCTAAAGTCCCCTATGAAGGAGCTCTGGTAGCGTGATGTAGCTGGAGAACAAGATAACTACAGAATAGATTAGGATATAATTCTAAACAGAATTATGTGATTTTAAGGCTTTAGAGAAAGTGTGATCCCTTTCTTTCTTCAAACTGTCACAGATACAGAATACATTCAAGAAATATTTGCTCTCTAAATGGCATGTAATTAACTTGAGCACAGGCCTGTCAAGAGCAGATGATTTTGCATGTTAATTAATGTAATTTTCATTCCTAAAGGTCAACATTCAATTAAAGATATATAGTATTGAGAATTCTAAAGTATAAATGCTAAAATGTGTAGAGAACCTGTAGATTTTCCCTTAGAAATTACATATTCCAAAACTGAAGTCATCTGATTTTTCCCCATTTTTTAAATACAAATTAATTCACTATGATTCTTAGTGAGTCAAGCAATAGATAATCAACTTCTACTATAATCAGTTCTGCTTTCCTCCTTTTCCTTTTTAATGAACTATCGTTTCCAACCTTTTCAAAGCACTGACCTTTCATCAACCCTCAAATCCTGGCAGGGTGTAACACCGTTAGCAGAAGAGACTATTTAGAAGTGGTCTGTACTTAAGTTTTGAGAATTTAATGGCTGTAGTTTTAAATTCAGTCTTTTCTTAAACAATTTTTTGTAATTGTTTCCTGGTCTGTCTTTCCCACTGTTATTGTTGTTGTTGTTATATACCGTCGAGTCGATTCCGACCCATAGCGACCCTGTACAGGGTTTCCGAGGCTGTAAATCTTTACGGGAGTAGAAAGCCTCATCTTTCTCCCACGGAGCGGTTGGTAGTTTCTAACTGCTGACCTTACAGTTTGCAGCTCGATTCGTAACCACTATGCTACCAGTTGTTAGGTGCCTTCAATTTATTTTCAACTCATAGTAAGCAACACTATGTACATCTGAATGAAACATGAGTGGTTCTGTGCCAGTCTTCACAATTGTCATTTGGAGCCCTTTGCTATTGCCACTATGTCAATCCGTCATGTTGGGGGTCTTCGTCTTTTTTGTTTGCTAATCTCCACTTTACCAAGCATGATGTCCTTCTCCTTAGGAACTGGTCCTCCCTGACAACATGTCCCAAGTACAAGAGATGAAGTCTTATCTCGTCATCCTAGCTTCCAAGGAGGAATCCAGCTGTACTTCTTGCAGGACAAATTTTTTTATTCTTCTGACAATCCATGGTATTTCTATTCAATATTCTTTGCCAACATCACAGTTTGAAAGCACTGATTCTTCTCTGGTCTTTCTTATTCACGGTACAGCTTTTGCATGCATATGAGGCCACTAAAAATATCATGGCTTTTGTAAGGCACAAAGTGGGTGAGTCCTTAAAGTGACATGTCTGCTCTAGGACGCTTTAAAGAGGTCTTTTGCAGCAGAGTTGCCTAATGCAATGTGTCATTTGATTTCTTGACTGCTACTTCTATTAGCATTGATTGTGGATCCAAGTAAATGTTTTCTGCACTTTTCATAAGGTTAGGAGCATGGTGGCTCCGTATGATAAGCACTGGACTGTGAACCACAATGTCCACGGTTCAAGCCCACCAATCGTTCTGCAGTAGATGAGACTTTCTGCTCCCACAAAGATTTTAAAAGCTTCGGAAACCCTATACAGGGTCACTATGAGTCAAAACTGACTTAAAGGCACTTAACAACAACAACAAAAACAACAACATGATGTTATTTATCGATCAAATTGTGAGGGTGATCATTTCTTTACAATTAGTGCAATCCATAATGAAGACTGTAGTCTTTGGTCTTCATTAGCAAATACGTCAAGTCCTCTTGGCTTCCAACATGCAGAGTTGTGTCATTTACATATTTTAGGTTATCAATGAGTCTTTCTACAATCTTTATGCCATGTTCTTCCTCACATAATCCAGTTTCTTGGATTATTTGTTCTGTATACAGGTTGAAAAGGTATGATGAAAGGATACAACTGTGACACATACCTTAGTTGATTTTAAACCATTAGCTATGCCCTTGTTCTGCTCAAATGACTAACTCTTGGTCTGTGTCACCACTCTGTGGAATGGGCATAGATATGAATCTCTTCCAATCAGTTGGCTGTCTTCCAAATTTCTTGCCATAGATGAGTGAGTGCCTTCAGCACTGTTTATTGAAAGATCTCAACTTGTAGTCCATCATCCTGGAGACTTGTTTTTTGACAATGTCTTCAGTGCAGCTCAGACTTCTTCCTTTAATACCATCAGTTCTTGACTGTATGCTATCTCTTGAAATGATTGAACAAGTTCCTCATGAGCACAATTATCTGGAATGTCCATTCTTCTCAGTGTTATCCATAATTTGACTGTTACACAGTTAAATGCTCTTGCTTAGTCAATGAAGCATAAGTACATATTTCTGGAATTCTCCACTTTCAAACGAGACCCATCTGATGTCAGAAATTATATCCTTCATTCTACATTCTCTTCTGAATCTGGCTTGAATTTCTGGCAGCTCTCTGTGTATGTACCACTGCAGTCCTTTTTGAATTATCTTCAGCAAATATTTACTTGCATATAATACTAATGATATTGTTCAATGATTTCAGCATTCTACTTTTCATTGGATGGGGCACAAATATGGATCTCTTCTAATTGGCTGGCCAGGTGGCAATCTTTTCTCCATTAATAGTGATGTTATTAATTGGTCCAGTGGTGAGGATTTTCGTTTTCATTACATTGAGGTGAAATCCATAATGAAAGCTGTGGTATTTGACTTCTGTCAGAAAGTATTTTAAGTTCACTTCATTTTTAGCAAAGAAGATTGTATCATCTACATATTAAAAATTGTTTAAAAAAGTCTTCCTTCAATCCTGATGTCATGTACTTCTTCATGAAATCAAGTTTCTCAAATTATTTGCTCAGCGTACAGATTGAATAAGTATCATGAAAGGATACAACCCTGGCACACACCTTTCCTGACTTTAAGCCATTCAGTATCTCTTTTTTCTAATTAAATGACTGCCTTTTGTTCTATGCACAGGTGCCTCATCAGCAAAATCAAGTCTTCTGGAATAACCATTCTTAGCAATGTTATCCATAGTTTCTCTTGAAACACACAGTTGAAAGCCTGTGCATAATCGACAAAACACAAGTAAAACATCTTTCTGGTATTCTTTGCTTTCAGCCAAGATCCATCTGGTGTCAACAATGATATCCATACTTCTATGTCCGTGTCTGAATCCAGATTAAGGTTCTGGCAGTTCACTATGAATGTATTCTTACAGTTATTTATGAATTATCTTCAGCAAAAATTTACTTGCATGTAATGTTAATGATATTGTTTGATGGTCTCAGCAATATGTTGGGTCACATCTCTTTAAATTGAGCAAAATATGGATATCTTCCAGTCAGTTGACCACATAGCTGTCTGGTATACAAGAGTGAGTGCCTCAAGTGCTGCTTGTTTAAAGATTACAATCTGTATTCCATTCATTCCCAGAGCCTTGTTCTTTTTTTTTTGCCAATTCTTTCAGTGCAAGTTGGACTTATTCCTTAAGTACCTTCTGTTATTGATCATTTGCTACCTCTTTATATGACTGAACATTGACCATTTCTCTTTGGTACAGTGACTTTGTGTATTTCTTCCATCTTCTTTGATGCTTTCTGCATCATTCAATATTTTGGCCATGAAATCATTCAATATTGCAACACGACATTTGAATTTCTTCTTCAGTTCTTTCAGCTTGAGAAATGCTGAGTGTGTTCCCTCCTTTTGGTTTTCTAACTCCAGGTCTTTGCATATTTCATTATAATACTTGACTTTGTCTTCTCAAGCTGCCCTTTGACATTTTCTGTTCAGCTCTTTTGCTTCCTACCTTTGCCCATTTTCTTTAGCATCTCTACACTGAGACCAAGTTTCAGAGTCTCTTCTGACATACACTTTGGTCTTTATTTCCTGTCATTTTAATGATCTTTTTCTGTCTTCTTCTATGATGTTCTTGATGTCAATCACAACTCTTCTGATCTTCCGTAATTAGTATCTAATGCATCATGTCTCTTCTTGAGATGGTTTCTAAATTCAGTTGGGATACTTTCAAGGTCCTATTTAATCTTTCGTGGCTTGTTTTAATTGTCTTCAGGTTCAGTCTGAACTTGCATATGAACAATTGACGGTCTGTTCCACAGCCTGTCCTTGGTCTTGCTTTGTTTGATTTTATTGAGCTTTGCCCCCCATCTCTTCTTACACATATAGAATTCCTGTGTGTTTCATCTGATGAGGTCCATGTGTCTAGTAACCTTTTATGATGTTTACAAAAGATATCTGCAATGAGTAAGTCTTGCAAAATTCTATCATGCTGTCTCCAGCACCTTTGTCACGTAGGCCATATTTTCTAACTATTGGCCCTTCCTCTTTGTTTCCAACTTCACGTTCCAATCACCATTAATTATCAGTTCAAGTAATTTCAGGCTGAAGAAGTTGGTTGATGTTGCTAAGTGCCATCAAGTTAGTTCTGACTCATAGTGACCCTGTATAGGGTTTCCA
This sequence comes from Chrysochloris asiatica, assembly GCF_000296735.1. NCBI lineage: Eukaryota > Metazoa > Chordata > Mammalia > Afrosoricida > Chrysochloridae > Chrysochloris > Chrysochloris asiatica. The sequence continues at coordinate 35,018,070 of NW_006408524.1, read as the reverse complement.
AGGAGAAGCTGGTAGGTTTGAACTGCTGACCCCAGTCACAGTTCACAGTCCAGTGAACTAAAGCACCACACCAAGAGTCTTCTTAAATTTCAGCATCACTAATTTTAGTGATTGGTGTGTAAATTTGAATAGTAGTTGTATTGACTAGTCTTCCTATAGGTGCAGCGATACTATCCTATCACAGACAGCATTATACTTCAAGATAGATCTTTAAATGTTCTCTATGACCATGAATACTATACCATTCCTCTGGAATTTTTCACTCCTGGCATATTAAACTACATGACTGTCAGATTTAGAATGGCCAATACCAGCCCATTTCAGCTCACTAATGCCTAAGACATTGATCTTCTTGCATACCATTTCATTTTTCCACAACTTTCAGTTTTCTGAAATTCATACTTTGTACAGTCTGTGTTATGATTTTTAATGTATGCTTTCAGCTGTTTCTCCTCATTTTAAGTTGTGCCATATCAGCAAGTGAAGGTCCTGAAAGCTGTATTCCATTCGCATCATCACAGTCAACTCAACTTTGAGGAGACAGCTCTCCTTTAAACTCAGGGGCTTTCTAAACTGAGGGGCTCGGCTTCCAAAACTATAGCTGACAATGTTTCACTGCTATTCATAAGGTTTTCAATGAATAAACATCCTTCTTAATCTGTCTTTGTCTAGAAATTCCACAAAAACCTGTCCACTATGGATGGACCTGTTGATACATAAAATACTGGAAGCTTCTAGCATCACTGCACTATGCAAGCCACCACAATATGTTAAACTGACAGATATGTCACATGTATAGTTGCCATTTATGTTGTTGAAAAAAAAATGTATTTGCAATGAAGAAGTAGTTGGCTTTGCAAAATGCGATTATGCAATCGCCAGTATCATTTCAGTCACCAAAGATGTTATTTTCCAAGTACAGATCCTTCCTCTTTGTTTCTAATTTTTGCATTCCAATCACCAGTAATTATCAACACACCTTGATTACATATTTGATTAATTTCAAACTAAAGAATTTTGTAAAACTCCTCAGTTTCTTTACAATTGCCTTTGGTTGCCCATGTTTAAGTTTGAATAATAGTCATATTAACTGGTCTTCCTTGTAGGTGTATTGGTATTACCCTATTACAGACAGCATTATATTTCAGTATAGGTCTTGAAATGTTCTTTTTGATTATGGATGCAATGCTATGCCTATTTAATTTTTCATTCCTGGCATAGTAAACCATGTGATTATCTGATTCAAAATCATCATACCAGTCCATTTCAGCTCACTAATGCCTAGGATATAGATTTTTATATGTCCCATTTCAATTTTGCTGACTTCCAATTTTTCAGATGTTCACTTCTTTCATTCCACGTTCTGATTATCAACAAAAATTTACTGCAGTTTCTTATCATTTTGTGTCCTGCCCCATTACCAAATGAAGATCTGAAAAATTTGCTCCATCCACATCATTATGATGAACTCTGCTTTGAGACAGCAGCTCCTCCTCAGCCATATTTTGAGTGCTTTCCAACCTGAGAAGCACTCTATTTGACATTGTTTCATAAGATTTTCAGTGGCTAAAATTTCAGTTGTTGTCTGCCTCTCTTTCTTCCTAGTCTGTCTTAGTCTGGAAGCTCTGAATTAATTGAGAGCATATATATGATAGAGTGGGTTTCTCATTAACAATTGTCTACCTCAAGGAGCTCTGGTAGCATAGTGGTTACGAATCGGGCTGCAAACTGCAAGGTCAGCAGTTTTAAATTACCAGCTGCTCCGCTGGAGAAAGATGAGGCTTTCTGCTCCTGTAAAGATTTACAGCCTCAGAAACCCTGTTCAGGATCGCTATGGGTCAGAACTGACTTGACGGCACTTAACAACAACAACAACCTCAAGCAGTTTCAATAACTCATCGTCTGTCTCTACATGGGTATTACAACATAAATCCCTGGGTTACTTATATTGGTGCAAAATGACACGGAGCCCATGTCTGACCTCCTATAGCTTTACAAGGGGAAAGGAGAATCACCAGCCCAATGCCAATTCTATGACATGCCTCCACCTGTCAACATTCTTTATCCTATTCTGATAGCAAGAATCATGGCACTCTACTTCTCTGCTGGGTTTGATAATCCATTGCAATGGTCACACACATAACTTCCTCCAAATTCTCAGGATTGGGGGATTTATGAGGGAAGTTAACAGGTTGCAATTCCGAATCAGAAACAATTCACAGTACACTAGCTCTCCAGTCAGGAGCAGCTCTTCTCGGCTCTCTTGTCCTTGCTCTGTAGGTCTCAGCCTCGCTGCCATGCAGCTGCTTGGCCTCTACCCTGTTCAGACAAGTGATACAAGTTCTTTCTTTTAGCACTACAGAGACATTTCCAAAGGAGCTGTTATGCAAGCCATCCCAAAGTGTTTTTACCCAGTTCAGGGGCCATTTACTCAGTTCCCGGGCCAGGAAGCCCTCCTCTGTCTCTGCAGTGCTGCCTTTGCTGCTGTCCTCAGCTGCCACGACTTTTCCACACAGTAACGTCACACTCCCACATGGTTCTTCTTTCTTAATGGTCCTGGGATCATCTGTTTCTGATTCTGAGATGGCTCTTTTTAATCCTGCAGGATGGCAGAAATAACCATCTTCTCCAATAAAGTTCTGTACATCTTATTTGCATTGTCCCACCCAATCATTTGATGGGAGTTACAAAGGTGATAGCTATAAGAGACATCTTAAGTAAATTCTCTCGACCACAGTTGGTAACCATGGTATCATCAGCTCTCCCACTTAACACTTCAATGCCTTTTTTCTTCCTGGTACATGGCGGTTTTTCTAGCTTTGGTGACTCATCTATGACTTTAAAAGAAAACTGCACCTAGCGTGCCTTGATCTTTGTGGTAGAAGCTGTTGTTGTTAAGTGTCATCAAACTAGTTTAGACTCATTGCAAGTTTATACACAACAGAATTAAATACTACCTGGTCCTGCACCGTCCTCACAATTGCTGTTGCGTTTGAGCCCATTGTTGCTGCCATGGTGTCAATCCATCTCATTAGGGGTCTTCCTCTTCTTCCTTGACCTTCCACTTTACCAAACATGATGTCCTCCTCCAAGGATGAGTCCTTCTTAACAACATGTCCAAAGGATGAGAGACAAAGTCTTTCCATCCTTGCTCCTAAGGGACATTCTGGCTCTACTTCTTCCAAGAAAGATTTGTTTATTTGTTCCTTCACCAATACCACAATTCAAATACATCAATTCTTCTATAGTCTTCCTTATTCATTATGCAGATTACAGTCAATTGATTAACCATTACGTGTATGCCCACTTGAATAGTAAGAGGGCTCCAGTTTAGTTGATCCATTACATTAAGCATTAGAAGTGGCCTCTGGCTCTTTCTACCAGACTTCTATGATCCTTTCAGCTTTGACATTTTGTGAATTCTTCACATGTGCCAAATTGACACGTCAACCTGCAAAACTGCTGGTCTTTCCACTGCTTAAGGGACCTCTTCACTCTGAGTAATGAACAACCATGAAACCATTCTGAGGAAAAAGAGTTTCAAGGGTACTTCAAGAGAGAAATAGGATGTTAGAAACACATAGGTCATAGGCAGAGATTTGCCTGTTCTTAATTACTTGGTGTTTATTTTACCCTGGGAAAACTATCTCTGAAAATGTAGTGGTAGTAATCCTTTCTTTGGATGTGTGTGCTTAATCTTATTTAGCAGTAAATGGAAACTGGAAGGTATTACATTGAATGCCAATTGTCTGAACTTAGAAATAAGATAAGGTAGCATGAGCATTATTTACTCTCTCAAAACATAACAGAAAAACAAACACCCATCACATATCAGAGACTAAAAGATTTGGGCTAATGCCTGGCAGGAACACACATAGCTGAGGTTTCATTTCTTTGCTCTCTAGTACATAGTGTGGCCATGTTAAAGTCCAGACTTCACATTCCTTTCTGGTGAAAAAGAGATGTAGTGAATAAGCTACATGTTCCTGTAGCTGCTGAATGACATACATCTTCGTCTTATTTTGGCTGTCCCTTTTTAAATACCTTGGAGATATTGTATGTGGGTATCTTTCTGGCTGCAAAACAGTCATTGAGAAGAAAAGAAAACTATTGCTGTGGGACAAAAACATTTCCCTCAAAAAAGAATGTACAAGCACACAAAAAAGATGTGGGATTTTTATGAATCATATCCTGTAATTTTTCACTTTTTTTCCAGCTACCTCCTTCTTAGAACAGTGTCCAAGAAAACCAAAGAAAACTATTTGTGCTGTGTGCAAAAATTTTGCCAAATTGAATTACATAATTCATCTAGCAGATTTGATGAGTTCCTGGATACAATTTGCTAATTTGCATTTTGGGTACAAGGAAATATTGTATTTGCTATACATGAAAAGTAACATTTGTTACAAAACCTTATTTTGTAACTATTCAACAATGTCTCCCTGTGTGTATGTAAATGCACTCAGGAATGAAACTTAGCTATCTACCACACACTCTTCAGGACATTTGACAGTAAACAGTGAACTATGAACTAGAATTCACAAACTGCTGGCAATTAAGTTTTTTTTTAACAAAAGTACAATATTTTAAATGTTGGTTAACTATATCAATTATATATATGTTTGATAAGCTCTCAAAATTCCCATGTAATAAGTTGTACTTTGAAATAACACACTTGGATGCATTGTGCACTGTGCCTCACCTTTCAAAATAAACAGTCTAAATTTTTGTTAGAACTTTTAGGAAAATGTGGAGTTGGGAACTCTTACTGTGAGTGAGAAGTGTTGGGAACAAAGAGATTGTCAATATAATACCCATTTAACCTTTGACTCTTCAAGTGAGTTCAATGCTCTTATATAAGATGCTAGGCTGAGTCTTCAAGTGAATCATGTCTATGTTTCATTTATAACATTCCAAATATATCTTTAATATAATTGTTTAATGCACCATGGTTTTATACAAAATGTATATAAACATTACAAGTTATTATAAAACTGTAAGGATAAAACAACCCAAATATTCTTATTTATCAATTAAAGTACCTTTAGTATCAAAATGATTGGCATATCTAATAGGAAGAGAACAATACAAAGGAGATCTATCTGGTTTCTGTGTTTAACTATGACATATTTTCAACCATTTTGCATTCCCTTATTATTTCTATAAATCTAATTCCTCCATTGGAAACTGTTGTGAGAATCTGCTGGGAGACGCTGAAAGGACATTACCATTTAGGAATTACCAAGGCAAATTCTAAACCAGACCAGCAGGGTCATTTAGAATTTTGTCCCAAATTATAAGCTACCTAATCATGTACCAGAAATGAATTTAACAAGAAAAAAAAAACATTAGTTTAATAAGGAACAAATCAAATATTCCAAGAGGAGGCCTTGCATTAAATTTTAATCATTTATATGCAGGGCAGTGAGTGTAAGCAAAACTTAAGAAGTAGAAACACCTATGGAAACTTGCTAGAAAATCACAAGAAGAGCACAAAATATTTCAGAAATGAAAGTTGAATGGGCTAAGCACAAACTTATACTGATGCTATAGAACAGAAGAGCTATGTGTTCACTTATGCTAGGATAAATAATCGTTCTTCTTGTAGAAACTAGAATCTCTATTTTTACTTTTCATCTGAACGGAATCACAAATTTTTATTAGAAAAATATCACATTCATCTATCCATATAACCCCCAAACACACCAATAAAAGAGTTTTTACTCTACGGAGACCATAGTGAAAAGGAACAATCTTGCTTTCCAAGTCTCTAAGAAGTTGTGAAACTTTTACAGATTAAAACATGACAGGTATAATACTACAGAGGATCCTTGATGACACATTAGCTAAACACTCACGTGCTACACAAAAAGTTGGTGGTTCAAACCCATCAGTTTCTCCATGGGGAAAACTATTTGGCTGTCTGCCTTCTGTAAATATTACAACGTTGGACACACTTCGGGGGGTGGGGGGCAGTTTTACTCTATCCTGTAAAGTCACTGTGATTTGGAATGGACTAGATGGCAGTGGACTTTATTCTACTGCTAGACTGTAGCTGAAAGTTTATCTACAACAAAATTCTATTCTTAGTTTCCACAGTGGAGTTTTCCTATCATCAGAAAGAAGTACTGTCTGGAATATTATTCTGTTAGCTATTATTGTTGTAAGTCAAATCAGACTAACAGGTAGTCGATCTGGTTAGTTTCCTTAGAAATCAGCTATACAAGGTATTAAAATATCACTGGGGAGAAAAAAAGAAAGAAAGAAACAATAAAATGGTGCCAGGGAACTCAGGTTTCTGTGTGGGAGTCCATACATAATTGGCAAAAGATCCATTTTTTTATGTCCTGCTTTCCATGAAACAGATAGCATTCTACAGTAGAAATAAAACACACTCAACACCTGTACTACCCTGCACTGATAGAATATTTGTGTCATAAATACATGTAATCAATCTGTGGTGCAGCCATGAGTTTTGATGTCTGACATCAACAAATGGATCATTGCCTAAAGTCAACTACTACAGGGAAGGGTTTTGTTTCCATCTAAAAATGAAAACCATTCAATTGTTTTCAAAGAAGTTGATCAGTTTTTTTAAAAATCACAAAGAAAAGACAACAAGAAACATTGGGAAAATATTCTGTCAACATGAAAGCCTACATGACAGATGGCATAGATGGGAAGAAAGGAACTTTAAAACATTACCTATATTTTTATGTGTGTGAGATATAGATACTATGTGATAATTATTGATAGATAATTTGTGAAATAGAAGCAATTCCAACTAATTTTAAATGTTATGTTGTATTCTGTCCAAGTCATAGATTCCTAATTATGAATATAAACTTACAAGTAAATTTATTTATCCTTAATTCTCCTACATAAATATTTAGAAGTATTTAAATAGAAAAATGGTAAACCAAATAAATATGACAAAATATAAAATAAAATAAATATGTAAATATGTAATATTTTCAGTTTAAATGTCATACAATACTTACTATTGTTAAGTTGTTAAGTGTCTTCGCATTGGTTCTGACACATAGTGGCCTTTTGTAGGGTTTCTGAGAAGCGCTTGGTGAGTTTGAACCACCAAGCTTGTGGTTCAAACCAACCTCTTGGTCAAATGCTTATTCTACAGGCCCACACCAGGACTCCAAATGCTTACTGTAGGGTTTTCAAGTTCCAGTCTAGCCCTTGCTGTGAGAACTGATGCTATAAAACACCTTTTTAAAATGTATATTAATGCAGTGACAGTATATTAGCGTAATTAGAATATGACAAGGAAAAAGCTAAATAATTCGCATGCTGCTTCAATATTGACTTCTACATTTTGTAGACTTGGAGTTGAGATTACAACCTTTGGCCACCAGGGGATGATGCATTATACTACCATTTCAAAACTACATGGTTTGCTAAGTATCCAACACATATGTCATTCATGGTTAAGTTATGACAAATCAATTTGATAAAGGAAAAAGAAAAATAAATTTTATAAAACCTCATATAAGGAGACAAGAACTAGTAGTCTAGTTTATGAATAGGCCAATAACAACTAAGTAGAATTAAGTACTACTCAATAGGTATTGTTGATTCCAAGGTTGAATGATAAGGGCAGAGATACGGTCTGTAATGGATCACTTTACTATTCTGTGTTATCTAAAGAGAAAAACAGTCCATGCTGTTATGGGCTATGTTCTCTGGTCTGCCTTTTCACCTTTAGATCTACCAGGCATAAGCTTTGTTTTTGTTGTTAGGAGCCATCGAGTCAGTACCAGCTGGTAGCTACCCTATGCACAACTGAATAAAACACTGCCCGGTCCTGCGCCAACCCGATATTAGCTTGGTGGTGGTGGTGGTAGGGTGCTATGGATAGATATTTGAGGCATTCACTATTAACACCAATGGGGGGGGGCGGGGCGGGAATGGTATTATAGCATAATGTTGGAAATAGGAGGTGTGAAAGCAAGATGAGGGACAGGCATGGGTGGCCAGAATTGGTTGGTTTCTCAGTTTATGTGTGGGAAAGTTAATACCTGCTAGATATGGATGAATATAAAGTTCAGGTTTTTACTACAGTTAGCCCAAATTGTTGCCAATCTTCACCTCAAAAAGATTTGCAAATTGTGGGTTTAGACAAGCCAAGTTTGAAGAGGCATGATGTCACAGAAAGCAAAGTGGTACTAACTTCTCTTGACATAGTGGACACTAGTAAAATTGAACCAAAAAACTGGATGCTGGACTAGGTCCTCACATCCAGAATGATGGCGACAAACCGAAGGATTTTCAGTAGAGGGAAAATGAAATTATATGAACATTGGGGAGAATCAGAGGAACATATTTTATATTAAGATGTATTTCTTGGCTAAGTCATGAACATAGCAAAGCCCTGTCATACTATCCCCAAATGTCTTTTCCCACATGTAATAATTAGATTTTTCAAGTTCTAGAGAAAAAATCCCAGCAAGCAGTCTTTCACCCTTGGAATGTTCTGTAACTTCAAATGTTTTCCTTTCTTAATCCCTTGGAAAATTTATATAAAAACTATAACAGATTTTATATTTTAGCATCAAAGGAAGAAGGCAACGACTTAGCAGTTTCCAACACTAATTTTTAAAAACCAAATGATCAAAAAATAAAACTTACCCTCTAATATCCTAGCACAGTGTTGTACAAATAAGTACTCAATAAAATTTGTTGGATGAATGTTCTTTCAGTTGTCTTAGGTTTCCCTCTGTAAGAATGACATGGGCATGACTTCTGACCCTCTCTGACCTCACCAAATTAAAATCAAACTCAACACCGGCCCATGGCTGATACCTACGAGGTCAGACATGTCTCCACCCTCCAACCTGTTTTACCAATTCTAACACTAGTTGTCCTTGTCAAAGCACCCTCTACTTCTCTGCTGGGTTCAATAATTCATTGCAAATGGCCACACAGAACTCACAATTACGTGGTTTATTAGGGAAGTTGACAGGTTCAGAAATTCACAATCCGAAATGCCCATGATGTAGTTTTTGGATCAGGAGCACATCTTTTCAACTATGCTTATAGGCAAGCCTCTCTCTGTTCCTTGGTTTCCCAGTCACATGACTCCTTGGCTTCTTCCCTGCTTGAGCAATGTCACAAATCTCCTGTAGTGCTGCCGATAAATGCTCAAAGGACACTCTACTTTGCCATATGCCTCAGACATAATGCCTTAGCTTGACGGTGTTTGGCTTTAGCTCCATGGGTCAGCAAACCTAGTTCCCCCAATAAAGTGTTTATAGGTACCCCACACTGCAAGGAGCTTCATGCCCAAAGGCACTCAGCTTTACTTCCTCTTTGGCTAAGGTGCCCACAACTCTATTTCCTGCTCTTGATGCTGCTGCCTCTGCTGCCACCACATTTCTGGGGTCCTAACTGTCTCCTGGATCAAGGCGGTTCAGTGTACAGAGATCTCAGAGTTCAAAGGACACACTGCACTCTTGGAGCTTCTTACTTGATGGCAGTGAGATTCTTTGATTCCTACTTCTGAGATGGCTCATTTTAAACCCAGTGTGATGGCAAAAACAGACCAATCCTCAAGTTCACAATCCACACACCTTATTTGCAGGATCCCACCCAGTCATTTTGAACCACAAAGTTCAAATCCACCATCTGCTACTCAGAAACTCTATACAGTGTCAATATGAGTCGGAATTTGCCACATAGCACTTCACAACAATGACTTAATCAGTCATTTGGTGGAAGTTACAAAGATTATAGCTAGAAGAGTCATATCCAATAATTATCTGTTCTCTATGCTCTTAACGGTCATTTGTTGGTATTAAATAGAATTCCTTGATATGACATGTTCAGTTGGGAGGTCATTTTATTATATCTGGGGAAAAAAAAAAAAAAAAAAAAGGCTCAGAGAAACAGCCAGGTAATTTTTATACCACTCTAGGTCCCATAGCAGGCATAAATCTTTGCTCTTTTCCCCTTCTTCTTGTCTGGAATGAGAACATGAAGTTTGTTGATGCATCATCCATAATAGAATAAAAAACTGACATGCATGAGAATGAAGGCATGGCCATGTAGAAAAGCACAAAGAGTCTGGAACCCTAACAATATCATTAATCATCTGTATCAACAATGGAAAGCTTACCACTGAAATCTTTGCTATGAGAAGAAACAATAACCCCTTAATTGTTTAAGCTGTCATTGGTAGTTTTCTACTTATCTGGAGCAGAAGGTGTTGCCTGTAATTAACTGAAAAAAAATCTCAAAACATGACCCACAAAATATGCAGTTACCAGATCATTTTTATTGGTATTTTTCCCTAACCAAATGCCTAACCCCCCAAACTACGTATGCCATCCCTACCACTGGGGACTAACAAGTGCTGTCTTATCTCAACCTGAGTCCAGCAATCAGTTCAATGCCTGTGGTCTCATACACACACAAAAAGAGTGGCCATGCTTACGGTCTGCAGGCACTTGGTGTATCTGTTCAAGTCTGGGACTAGCTTCTAGATTTCGTGTTAGCAAGTTGATTAAAGATTTTATGACACTTTAGAATGATAAATATATAGAATTCTAGACTCCATGGTAATATTGGCAAACATGACTGTGAATAATCTGAAAAAGAACTTGGGATGATGGAATTCTGTAAGCATTTGACTTATTGAGAGACATCCTTTATTGATTACAAGTTACTGCTGTTAGATTTATGAGTAAGCTCACAGCTTTAGTAGTATCTTCTTCACAAAACATTAGCAAATTTATTTTTGATGTGCAATCTGACTTGCATGAAATAATTTCCAGTCCAAGTATTTATTCATCCTTAAAATTTCCACAGAGCAATTTTAAAATGTGAAAGAAATAAGATTTGGAGCAAGGACATTCTCTATATTAAGAAAAGTTAAGAAAGTAAAAAAATAAATATAAATCTGAGAAACAGATCCCTACTGGAACAAAGTTAGGTTTTTGGTTGTTAACTGAAAGCTTAGTGATTTGTGTCTCTATTGGAGTCCTAGTGTGGCACTTTAGGATAAGCCCTGGACTACAGGGGCAATTTTAACCTCAAGGTAAGTGGTTCAAACTCACCACTCACTCCTCAGAAACCCTATTGTTGTTGTTAGGTGCCATCGAGTCAGTACTTACTCATAGCGACCCCATGCCCTCAGAAGGAAACAATGTCCGATCCTGGGCCAACCTCACTACTGTTGCCACGCATCAGTCCATCAATGCTGCCACTTGGCCATTCCATCTTGTTGGTGGTCTTCCTGTTTCTCTGACCCTCCACCTTACCAAACATGATATCCTTCTCCAGTGGCTGGTCCCTCCTGACAATATGTCTGAAATATGACAGACAAAGTTTGGCCATCTTGGCCTCCAAGGAGAACTCTGGCTGCACTTCTTCCAAAATGGATCGCTTGGTTCTTTTGGCAGCCCATGGCACTTTCAATATTTTCCTCCAACACCATAACTCAAAAGACCATTCTTCTACGGTCTTCCTTATTCACTGCCCAGCTTTCACATGCATATAAGGTTATTGAAAATACCATGGCTTGGGTCAGGTGCACCTTAGTCCTCAAGATGACAATCTTTGCTCCTCAACACTTTAAAAAGGCCTTGTGCAGCAGATATGCCTAATGCAATACGTTGTTTGATCTCTTGACTGCTGCTTCCGTGAGTGTTGATAGTTGATCCAAGAAAAATGAAGTACTTGACAACTTCAATTTTTTTCCCCATTGATAAAAAAGTTGTTTATTGGTCCAGTGGTGAGGATTTTTGTTTTCTTTACATTGAGATGGAATCCATACTGAAGGCTGTGCTTGTTGATCTTCATCAGTAAATATTTTAAGTCCTCTTCACTTTCAGCAAGCAAGCTTGCATCATCTGCATATCGCAGGTTGTTAATGAGTCTTCCTCCAATCCTGATGCCACATTTTTCTTCATAGAACCCAGTCCTGGATTATTTGCTCAGCATACAGCTTGAAGAAGTATGGTGAAAGAATACAACCTTGTCACACACCTTTCTTACTTTTAAACCATTCAGTGTTCTTATGTTCTGTTCGAACAACTGCTTCTTGGGCCTGGTACAGATTCCTCATGAGCACAATTAAGTGTTCTAGAATACTCATACTTCACAATGCTACCCACAGCTTGTCATCATTCACACAATTGAAAGCCATTGTATAGTCAATAAAGCACAGGTAAACATTTTTCTTATATTCTCTGCTTTCACCCAAGATCCACTGAACATGAGCAATGATATCCCTCATTCCACATCCTCTTCTGAATCCAGCTTGAACCTCTGGAAGTTCTCTGTCAATGTATGATTATAGTCATTTCTGTATTTCCTTTAGCAAAACTTTACTCGTATGGGATATCAAAGAGATTGTCCAATGATTTCTGCATTCCGTTGGGTCACCTCTCTTTGGAATGGGCACAAATATGGATCTTTTCCAATCAGTTGGCCAGATAGTTGTCTTCCAAGTTTCTTGGCATAGATGAGTGAGTGCCTCCTGTGCCACCTCATTTTCTTGAAAGATTTCAATTGTTATTCTACCAATTCCTGGTGCCTTGTTCTTTGCCAATTCCTTCAGTGAACCATGGACTTCCTCCTTCAGTATCATTGGCTCTTGATCATATGCTACCTCTTGAAATGGTTGCACATTAACCATTTCCTTTTGGTACAGTGACTCTGTGTATTCCTTCTATCTTCTCTTGATGCTTTCTGCATCATTCAATAATTTGCCCAGAGAATCTTTCAATAACGAAAGTAAAAGTTTGAATTTTCTCTTCAGTTCCCCAGCTTAAGAAATAGAAGGTCACTATATCAGTTTTGTTGATATATTTCCCTAACCAAATACCTAAATCCTCAAACTATCTTTGCCATCCCAAGCACTGGGGACTAACTTGGTAGGAACTGACTTGATGGCATTAAACAACAAAAACAACAGTGACTCTATAGGAGAAGATCTGGTAATCACCATCCATAAAGTGTGTTGTTGTTGTTAAGTGCCATTGAGTGGGTTCTGACTCATTGCAACGTTATACAGGGTTTCTGAAAGCACACAGCCAAGGAAATCCTGTGGGGGCAGTTCAACTCTGTCACATGGGATCAACAGTGAGTTGAATCAAATTGACAGCACCCATAACAAGAAAAGTCTTATGATACTTCAATTAAATTTCAAAATGCCTCGCAATAAGGATAAAACACATTTATGGATATTTTTCCTGTTAAGAGTGTCTACCCATTTGAGTTGATATTTTTAATAAACATTTTGCACACGCAAACTATTTCCAAAAATAAAAATACTGATATTAATGTTGAAGAAAATATTAGTATGTGAACACAGCAAAGTATATGCACTAAACTTGATACATTTATTTTATCATTTGTAACTAAAGAAATTTAATTATTTAAATGGGTGTAATTTAATGCTTTGGCATCCTCAAATTACAGTACAAAAATGACTTTAATCTGGGCTTTGACTGAGAAGTATAAGAAAAACCAATAAGGGAACACAGCCAAGAGTAGAGTGTTCTACTGGCTTACAAAATATCTCAGTGTCATCTTCTCAAGGAATACTTGTCTACACACATTATTTACCTGACACTTTTGCAAGTATTTTGCCACCTGTTTACATCTTTTATTTTTTTTTTTTCTTAAATCAGATCATGTTGGAGTCATTTGAAAGCCAAGTTACCTGTTGGAAAAACTGAGTCAGAAGTCTGTAAGTGGATGCTTTTGGCAGTAAGATTACTAGCTGCATTGTTTCAGAGAAAGAATTGTCAAGATGGAGTATGGGATTTCCAGATGTGTATGCCTATGTGTATCACACACACACACACACACACACACACACACACACACTTCCTTTTCAGTAGCCTCTAAGTGAAATTCTCTGAAGCTCTGAAGTTAACATTGTACTTAGTCAAATTGTTGCTTATAGAAACCCCCAATCATGAAGCAATGGGAAAATATATAAATAAGGAACACTTTACTTTATGCCAGTTCTAATAGTTTGTACAATTTTGGAATGTGAAAGCCAGGGCAGCTAACTGCTTTCTAGAAATTGCCAGTCAATTTCCTTAAAGCAAAAATAAATATGGAAATAAGGTACAGCTACTCAATTAATAGTTTTACCCTGCTTGATGAACTGGATGTGGTCCCATTCATATAATAACTAAAAAATTTTAAACTATGTGGGATGTGTCTAGCATTTTGGCAAGAATGGAAATGACCCAAGTCAATTTCTATTAATAACAACTCATTTATACAGCCATCTCAAGCACTTCTCAACTGCTTTCATATACACTTAATTGGTGCAGTTTCTAACCAAAGAAAACTTGCTCTGTCATTCAGAGAAAATTATTCCAAATCTGAAGAGCTGTTCTTCATTTTGCCATTTATTCTAGTATTAGTCAAGTCAAAAAATACGCTAAAGTGATTGATATAAAAACCTGAAAGCTACTTATGGTATTTATTTCTACCAGTGAGACAAAATACTTTGTCTTTTCTTTCATTCATTTAATCAACAAATATTTATTGAGCTGATACTGTCTGACAGGTACTGTAGATTATTTAAATTGAATAAATAATCTTGCCCTAGTGAAATTTATATTGTAAAATAGAGACCCAGCCAATAAAAAATAAGGGCAATAAATAAATATATACATTGACCACTAAGTTATTAGGTGGTATTATGTTTGGGGAGAAAGGTAAAATCCGAACAGGATAACGGGACTGAGGATTTGTGGAGATAGAGGATAGCAACTCAATTTTAAATAGTTGGTATAAATGCTCCCACTGTGGTCAATTTCATGCTACCAAAGTTTGACAAAATGTTTACAAAATTCCTGAGGATTTGACAATCAGCTATCACAATCTGGTAATAACTGAGGCCAGCATAAATTTTACCAATATTGGAAGAAATTAAGTCTCAACAAAGCAGACATTTTAGAAAATCCTCCAAGGGGAGCAGTTATGCCATGGGCAGTACCTTGAAGAACTGCAAAGACATGAGTGTGCTTGTGCATTAGGAAAGAAATGCCAAGTAGTAGAGGAGAATTGAGATTCTGTAGGGTCTTAATACACCCTTAAATTGTCTTCAAATTTTTGTTCTTATGTGCAAGAATTTATCTTGAGTCTATACCACAGAAAGAAACTGCTGACTCAAAGAATATATGCATGATCAATTTTAAGAAATAATTCCAAAGAGGTCTGTAAAGTGGTTGTACCATGGACGCTCCCAGCCAGGGTAGGTGGCAGTGTTAGTTGTTACACACACTGGCCCAAAGTTTCTTGTTTTAGAATATTCACCTTCAGATAGCCCTTGATTTTGTCTCCTGCCCTTCATGCCTTTCATGGCCATTACAAGTAATGACCAGTGTTACCAGAATGTTGCAAATGCCATTAAGGTAAAACCAGCTTCAGGGTTGTGCCTATCCAAGTTCCTGCTTCATTTAATTTTTGGCTTCTGACTATTCCTTATTGACTGCTCATTGCTACATTAGTATCATTTTAACTTTTATTCAACATTTTCAGTTGTTTTTTGCAAGAACATAGCCCTAAGTACCTAGACCACTAAATTGATAGAAAAGAGTCACTATTAAGGAGAACGAATGATAGATTTCTGCAAGACAAATGTTTTGTTTATTTCAAATACCTTCTTTAGACAGCATAAGAGA
>NW_006408524.1:34950747-35000269 GCF_000296735.1 Chrysochloris asiatica | reverse complement strand
GGCGTCAAGTGTGGCAGCGGTAGTGAGGTTGGCCCGGAATCGGACATTGTTTCGTTCTGCTTTGCATGGGGTTGTTATGAGTTGGTTCCGACTCGATGGCACTTGACAACAACAACAAGAAGACATATACAAGGGTGAATCAAAAAGTACTGCCACAAAACCAGAGAAACTTTTTCCAAACAAAAGCATATTCATGTAGGTCTACAGACTTTTGAAGCTAGCGCTTTCTTCTTTCCAACACTTCACTTTGGCTTCCATTACATCAAAATGACTGTTTCTGCATCCCCTAGGAACTCATATCATGTTCTTTTTAAATGTTCTTTGAGTTTGAAGAAACAAGAGAAGTATAAAAGGGCAAGATTAGGGCAATAAGGTGTGTGGAATAAGGTTTCCCAATGAAATTCTCATAGAGGTCAACCCTTGATACTCTCAAACAAATGCAGGCACATGGTCATGATAAGGGGGGAAAAAAAATCTCTTCATGCAAATATTCTGGCCTTTTCCCACCCATACAGGCTTCAATTTTCTTGAAATTTCAAAATAATCTACCATGGTTGTCATGTGTCCTTCAAGGAAATCTATCAAAATCACCTATTTGGAATCTCCCAAAAAACAGTTGCCATCACATTCTAAAATGACCTCTCTGCCTTGAATTCATCATTGATGGTTTTCCAACCTTGCTTTAAATGCCTGCTTATCTAAAAACTGTTATTTATGAGGGGCAGAGGTTCCATAAATTGAATGAATTGTTAAGATGTCCACTTGAGTTTTGCTAAAAGTTTTATATTAGCCCTGAAATAAAATTTGTTTTTTCTCATAACACAAAAATATTATGGTTTAAAAAAAACAAAAACAAACAAACAAAAAAACAAGACTAAGACAAATATTATTTAGTCTTTTCTCTATATTACTGAGAGAACTTGTCTGCAGATATCCACTGACAGCAGAGATATATTCAAACATGTGTGGAATTGACACTATTGAGCTGGAACCTTGATAGCAACATTTTGAGGGCTTACTCTCTTATTAGGTTGGGTGAAGGGGAAGACATATTTAATAAAGGGGGAGTCAGAAAAAAAAACCAATTAAGGCAAAGGAGGTTACTGGAAGGAATTAAAAAGTTAAAGGTAACAGATAAATTCTATTATATACAAGCGTAGTGGTTACGAATCGGACTGCGAACCTTAAGGTCAATGGTTCGAAACTACCAGCCGTTCCGCGGGAGAAAGATGAGGCTTTCTACTCCCGTAAGGATTTACACCCTCGGAAACCCTGTACAGGGTCGCTATGGGTCGGCTCCGAATCGAAGGCACTTAACAACAACAACAACACAATAATAGTAGTAACAATAATCAATGTGTGGATTTATAGATAGATGTGCAAACAGAACAGATGTAGGAGGGACAATGAGTCTATACTGACAGATATCTATAGATTTGGTGTTGCTAGGCGCCATCAAGTTGGTTCCAACTGATGGTAACTCTGTTCAGGGTTTCCAAGACTGTAAATCTTTAGAGGAGCAGAAAGCCCCATTTTTTCTTGAGGAGCAACTAGTGGGTTTGAACTGAAGACCTTGTGGTTAGCAGTCTAGTGCTTATCCTACAGCACCACCAGTGGTTCTCAGATAAATTTAGCAGAAGATATCTGTTTATATATATTTACATATAGTACAAATATACCCATGAAAAAATGTAATACAGCAAAGATGGGATAAAGTTATGAAAATTTTTAGTCTTAACCAAATACCTTGAGGGAAAGAATTGATGGGGCTAGAGGCTCAAGACCATAATCTTGGGGAACATCAAGTTCAATTGGTACAACATAGTCCACAAAGAAAATGTTCTATATTCTACTTTGGTGAGTAAGGAGTTGGGTCTTAAATGGCCATTTCAAAGTATCTGTCTTTATGAATGGCCATCTAAGGTGCAAAGTATCGGTTTCTCCTCATCTGGAGCAAAGGATAATGAAGAAAACCAAAGGCACATGGAAAAAATTATTCCAAATGACTAATGGATCACATGAAACTCAACTTCCAGGACGCAAAGACCAGAAGAACTAGATGAAACCCGTCTGCCGCTATCAACTGCTCTGAAATGTAATATACTAGAAGGTCCTGGATAGAGTGGGAGAAAAAAGTGAAACAAAACTCAAAATCCTTAAAGAGACCAAGCTTTCTAGTCAAACAGAGACTGATGGAACCCCAAAACTATTACCCTTAGTCATCCCTCAAGGCAGGAACAGAATTATCCCCATAACTCAATTTTCAGCCAAACAAAAGACAGATCTATAAGGTGAAAAATAACACTAGAGAGGTGTGTCCTCCTTAGAATAATCAACTAATTGAGATCAAAGGGCACATTTACCCAAGGACAAAGTTCAAAGGCAGGAAGGGTTAGGAGAGAAGGAGGAATGGGAATCAGATACACAAGAGTGGAAGTAAGATGACTGAAGTCACATTGTTGGGACTACAATCAATGACATGAAACAAAATATGTATGAATTGTTGAATGGAAAACTAACTTACTCTGTAAACTTTCACCCAATTCAAATTTAAAAGTTTCTTTAAAAAAGGAGAGGGAGGACTCTCTCAGCACAAATGTAAGTTTAAAATAGCTTTTTAATGGTGTTCCTTATTTTGATGTTTAGTAACATTTGAGAAGGATGACGTTCTAAGAGAAAGACATGTAAAAAGCATTATTAATTGTGAAACATAGATACAACAGGCAAAGTAAAATAACACTACGCTTTTTTCAGGATTTTATTTCAGCAATTCTACTCTAAATTGATTTCCAGGTCAGTTCAGATATAATAAATGGATTTATTAGATAAAGCATCAAAACTTGTGATAAGGCGTCTCCAAGTGGATATGATCACGTGAAAGTGATTTAAGTCTACGACTCTTCAAGTATTAAATGCAAGTTTTACCCCTTAAAAGGTGATTATTTCTCTCTTTTTAAAATAATTAAGTTACTTTGTGTAATGTTTTCATAAGTATAAACATGCACAGTCCCTATTGTGAAAAGTTTTGATATGGCACTGTAATAAAAATTTCTAACCTTATAGCATAAAATCCACTACATGATTCAAAGAGAAGTACTAAATATCTCCAGGAAAAACAGACCCTAAAAATTAAGGTTGTGCCAGACAGTAGCCATTAAACACAAAACAAGCAAGCAAAGAAAGGGAGTAAATAGAAATCTGGAATCTCAGAAGCTCAACATATACTGTACTTGTTGCAGTTTGGACTGTCTGGGGGCAGAGGTGAGATGAAGTTTGTCATCAGAATTTATCTTAGGAATTAACACCTATGGAAGGGAGAAAGAAAAAGTAGAAAGGGCCAGATGAAAAAGTAAAACTGGGATGCAGGAATGAGACAAACTTGCTAATTCCTTAGTAAAATCTGGAATTGAAATGACTCTTCTGAGTCCTCCAGTACTGAGAAGAAATGGCCAATGGCTAAACTTTTATACATCAACTTTCACGAATAACTGGATATGACTGCCCCAAGAAAGGTGTGACTTTAGGCAAGACATATCGGGTAGCTGAAGGGGTTAATTGCTTGAGGCTGCCTGCTGGAAGGACCACGATTCCTCCCTTGACAAATGGTCAGCTTGGCCCATCTCATTGTCCTCCAAAATTCTCATATTTGACTCCAGACACCATGTTAAGCTATGGATGGTTAGGCTATAATGTGTCATTTTACATTAGGAAATGAAAACATTGATTTGGGTTTTATTTTTACTTATGTATCTTGTACACTTGGAGTTTCTGATGAAGCCACACTCCACAATGAGTACCAAGACTCAGACTGAGCTAGAGACAGGGATCCCACACCACATAGACCCTGCTCCTGTTGTACTGACAATCATTAAAGGGCTCGTCTTGATTTGTGTTATTCTCAACAAGTGTATGCATGTGTATACACTGGCAAAGAAATGAAATGCCAGAGAGATGCATCAGTAGCATTAGCCGTAGTAGCATTCAGAGTTCCTTGTGTTGTTATGTCGTCGACAACAATTCAGTGTGTTGTGTCTGTAAGTGGTTGGTGGGTCTGAACTGCTGACCTTGTGGTTAGCAGCCCAGTGCTTATCTTACAGCAAGCACTGCATCAGGGCTCACAACTGACTGGAAGTAACAGAGAGTCCCTAGGTGGCGCAAATGCTTAATCATTTGACTGCTAACTAAAAGACTGACAGTTTGAATCCAGCCAGGAGTGCCTCAGACATAAGGCCTTGTGATCTAATTCTGAAAAATTAGTAAATGCAAACCCTGTGGAACACAGTTCTATTCTGACACATGGAGTTGGAATGAACACAGTGGTATCTGGTTTCGTTTTTTGCTTTAAAAAGCACTGATTTTTAATAACAGAGGGAGAGAGAACATATAGAGATATTGTTGTTTCCAAGCGCCATCGAGTCGATCCCAACTCATAGCGACTCTTTTTAGGGTTTCTGAGGCTTTAAATCTTGCAGGAAAAGAAAGCTTCATCTTTTTGATAGATGTAGAAGTCCAGAAATTAAGCAGATACATATTACTCTTGTGGAAGGCTGGGTTCTCTGGAAGCAGGCTGAAATGAAATTTGTCACATAGTATGTTGTTGTTGTTGTTGTTATGTGCCGTGGAGTGGGTTCCGACTCATAGCGACCCTGTACAGGGTTTCCGAGGCTGTACATCTTTATGGGAGCAGAAAGTCTCATCTTTCTCCAGTGGCACGGTTGGTGGTTTCGAACTGCTGACCTTGCGGTTCACAGCCTGACCCACTACGCTACCAGAGCTCCTTGTCACATAGTATAGTTTGCAGTTATTAGCACCTGTGGAAGGGAAAAGGTAAAAGCAGAAAGTGTCCAAGAATTAGAAAAGGTTACTTTTCCAAATAAGAGAAAATTTGTTCCTCATATTCCTTAAATATAATTTTTCTCATTCACTTACTGAGATTTGAAACATTATCATACTCATATTGAGAATTCATACAAACCAGAGCAAGCAGTAGATAGCTCCTGAGAAGAAAATCAAGAAGTTCAATAAGAATGCCATCGTTGCATGTAATATCAGCAGGTCCTTCTTTAGTAATACAAGCCAAATTTTACTAGTCCATATTAAATAAAAGGCTCTATTTCTAACTTTTACACTCTTTTCCAATAATAGATGTGTACTGGTATTTAAAAGATGCAAATATTTTATGATTCTTCCTCAATATTTGGCAAAATTGCATTAATAATTATTTTGCAGAACGTGCTTATCTTCTAGGTTCTTTGTACGTGTATGCATTGAAGAAACATGGTCTGCAATTATTTCCAGGAAGGGAAAAAAAAAAAAAAAAAGTATTCATATATTAAAACCTTTCCCATAAATCTTTGTCTTTGAAAATGTTCTTTCCTTTTAGTCAAAAAACTGGAGTTTGTATGCAACATGTGTCAGAATCAGCAAGATATGTTTGTCTTGTGGATTCTCCCCAGACTATACACATAGGTAACTCAAGATAGTCTAAGTCAATGAAACACAGGCTTTTAGGTGTAGCCACAATCTTAAACCTGTTGTTGTTAAGTGCCTTGGAGTCAGTTCCAACCCATAGGGAACCTGTATAGAGTTTCTGTTGAGCGGCTGGTGAGCTTCAACTGCCGACCTTGCAGTTCAAACAGTCCAATGCATCAACCCACAGAGTCACACCAGGACACCTGTAATCTATGCATTTTGGATACCTAATTCCAGGCTTTCAGTGATTTAAGAGTCTCCAGTATCTACAGATGTTCATAATAGCAGCAATAGTAGTATGTCAGTCTTCAAAATCTACTTTCTGCCAAAAAAAGAGTTTCATAGTTGAAAATGCTTATTACTATAGATTATGTGGGTATTCGTAAGCTTACCATTTTTCTGTGAAATGTTTTTTCTCTCCTTTGATGTTCATCATTTCCATATTTGCTCTCCCCACTCCATCTTGTCTAATTTTTTAAAAATCATAAATTGTTTTATGAGTTATATCAAAATGAAATAATAATAATAATATGATGATGATGATGAATTATTCTAACACCTACCAAATTTTGGCTCTTTTAGAAGTTATTGTTGGTGTCTCTATATGTTATTTTGTGTCTAACTGTATGTCATACTCTTAGTCAAAATGTAGTCAACTTTATTGATTTGCAACCAATCTAACCAAAACCACAGTCCTGGCAACCTTTCCCAGTTTAACTTAAAAATAGAGTGTTAACTGAGAAGCATAATTTTAACCATTCAATGATTGGATCTCTGTTATTTTATCCAAAGAGCACTATCCAAGGAGGAGGAAATGATTCCTATTAACCTAAAGGACACACTTAATTGGGGAACTGTCTAATTGAGACATCTTCTAGATATTCCATTTAAACATAATGATGCATAATGGCAATAACTGCCACTTAATTAGGAGAGTAATTCTGCTACACTGGAAAGTCACCAAACCATTGTAGAGTGCTACTTTCCAATTAAAAGGGTAAATCTCCTGTCAGTTCAGAAGTCATATTTTATTAAAGTCCTTTGATGCTAGAGATACTTCTAAATATTTTAGCCCCACTTCTATCCTGAAATTCCAATTAGTAATGACTATCTGAACTGATTAGAACTATTTTTACCTGCATTGTTCTCTGTAAAGTAAAAGGGAAGAGAAAGAGAATTTGCAAAGTGTAAATTAGGGGCTATATTATGCACCTAGACATAAAATATCTCCACCCATTTTCACAAACTATTGTTGCTCCTAGTTTTCAAAGGGAGAACCTAAGACACAGGTTACATAACTTGCTAAAAGTTATGTAGCAAATCAAATTAGTGAGGTCCAAGCTTTAATTTATTTGATTCCCTTTAATAGCTGTGGCTTCTTCTGAATTTTAGCAGGGGAACCAACTCAATGGCACTTAACAACAACAACTGTACGTTAGCATTGAGACACATTTTAAAGTATCCATGATAATTAAATAAGAATAGCAAATGTGGTGCTTTAGGATAAGCGTTGGACTATTAACCACACAGCTGGCAGTTCAAATCCACCAGCCACTCCTCGGAAACCCCACACAGGGTCATTATGAGTCAGAACTTACTGGACTGCATGTAAAAACAACAACAGATCTGAATGCTACTCCTGCTCTCTTTTCTTTTATTAGTACCCGGTATATTTGATGATCCAGTTGCAGAAACAGTTCATATTTCCTTGCACCGTACTCAATTCTATATGTGAAAGTAATATTAGAGGTATATGACAAATAGGTTGAGAAGTAATCTGCTGCCACCATTAGAATTGAATCTTCTAAGAAAGAAAACATAGAGCCACAAAAATAACTGACCCAACACTTGTGGGTTATAATCTTAGCGCAGGGCATTTTCTGTAGGTTTTATTCATGCCAGTAATCGTTTTCCAGTCTCGTTTCCCTGACACAAGAAATGATGTCATAGGTTATGTCTGCAAGTTTCCTAGTCTAAAGAATGCTCTTAATATTAACTTCTAAGGAAACTCTCTTTTCAGCTGGGGATCTGGGACTATGCAATTGTAAGACGTTTCCTTGATAAAAAAAAAACTTTATCTATCCATTTTACATTTATAAATATATGTTTCACTCCACC
Organism: Chrysochloris asiatica; assembly: GCF_000296735.1. Classification (NCBI taxonomy): domain Eukaryota; kingdom Metazoa; phylum Chordata; class Mammalia; order Afrosoricida; family Chrysochloridae; genus Chrysochloris; species Chrysochloris asiatica. The sequence goes on along the minus strand of NW_006408524.1, from coordinate 34,992,679 downwards.
ATTCACCTGCCAATTTGTCATAGTGTGGTGGCTTTCATGTTGCTGTGATTTTGGAAGCTATGCCACTGGTATTTTAAATACCAGAAAGGTCACCCGTGGTGGACAGGTTTCAGTTGAGCTTACAGACTAAAAGAGACTAGGAAGAAGGAGAGACAGACTACTTTCAAATATTTAGTCACTGAAAACCTTACGATTAGCAGTGGAACATTAAAGCCAGTGATGATGAAATTGAAGACTTTTATTAAATTCTTCAGTCTGATATTGATCAAACATGCAATCGCAATGTCATGATAATTACTGGTGATTGGAATGTAAACATTGGAAGCAAAGAGGAATGTTCAGTGGTTGGGGCCTTAGTGACAGAAATGATACTGGAAATCACCTGATAATGATTTACAAGACCAATGACATCTTTATTGCAAATACCTTTTTAAAACAACATAGTGTCCTCACCAGATAGCATACAGGGAAATCAAATTGAATACATCTGTGGAGAGAGATGGTGAAATAGCTCCATGTCATCAGCCAAAGCAAGGCCATTGGCAGACTGTGGAAAAGACAATCAATTAACCATATACAAGTTACAACTGAAGCTGAAGAAAATGAAAGCAAGTCCCAGAGAGCCAAAATATGATCTTGAACATATCTCACCTGAACTTAGAGACCATCTCAAGAACAGAATTAATGCGTTATGCACTTAAGACTGAGGAGTTATGGGATGACATCAAGAACATCATAAAAGAAGAAAGCAAAAGTTATTAAGAAGACAAAAAGAAAAAAAAGTCCAAAATTGATGTCAGAAGAGCCTCTGAAACTTGCTTTCCAGCATAGAGATGCTAAGGCAAATGGAAGAAATGAGAAGGTAAATGAGCTGAACAGAAAATTTCAAAGGGCAGCCCGAGAAGACAAAGACAAGCATTATAACAAAATGTACAAAGATCTGGAGTTAGAAAACCAAAAGGGAAGAACATGCTCAGCATTTCTCAAGCTGACAGAACTGAAAAAAAAAAAAAAAAAATGCAAGCCTTGACTTGAAATATTGAAGGATTCTATGTGCAAAATATTGAATGATCCAGAAAACATCAAAAGAAGATAACAGTAATACATAGAGTCACTGTACTAAACAGAAATGGTTTTTACTCAACCATTTCAAGAGCCAATGATACGGAAAGAAGAAACCTAAGGTGCACTGAGGCATTGGCATAAATCAAGGCTCTGGGAACTGATGGAATGCAAATGGAAATCTTTCAATAAACTGATGAGGCAGTTGAGACACTCACTCATCTATGCCAAGAAATCTGACAAACTTATTGAAAATGGTCCATATTTATGGCCATTCCAAAGAAAGATGACCCACTGGAATGTGGTAATCATTAGAAGTATCATTAATAAACCATGAAAGTAAAACTTTATTAAGGATGATTCAAAAATGACTGCAACAGAGAGCTGCCAGGCGTTCAAGCCAGATTCAGACATATAACAAGAGATATCATTGCTGACGTCTGATGGATCTTGGCTGAAAACAAATAGCATGAGGATGTTTTCCTGTGCTTTATTGACCACACAGCTTTCTTTCAGTTGTGTGGATCATGACAGGCTATGGACAGCATTGCAGAGAATGAGTATTCTACAACACTTAATTGTGCTCATAAGGAACCTGTACAAAGACCAAGAGAGAGCTGTTTAAGCAGAACAAGAGAACACTGATGGTTTAAAATTAGGAAAGGTGTGCATCAGGGTTGTATTCTTTCACCATACATATTCAATCTGTATGCTGAGCAAATAGTTCAAGAAGTTGGATTATATAAAGAAGATCATGGCATCAGGATTGGAAGAAGACTCATTAGCAACCTGTGATATGCAGATGATACAAACTTGCTTGCTGAAAACAAAGAGGACTTAAAATGCTTATTGATGACTTAAAATACTTACTGATGAAAGCCAAAGACCACAGCCTTTGGTATGGGTTGCACCTCAATGTAAAGAAAACAAGAATCCTCACCACTGAAATTATAAACAACATAAATTAGAAAAAGGATAAGAACCACATGATCATATCGATTGATGCAGACAAGGCATTTGATAAAATCCAACATCCATTCCTGATAAAAACATTAACAAAGTAGGAATTGAAGGGAAATTCCTCAACATAATTAAGAGCATATCTACAAAACCAACAGCTAACATCACTCTCAATGGAGAGAGACTGAAAGCCTTCCCCTTGCAAACAGGTACCAGAGAAGGATGCCCTTTATCACCACTCCTATTTAATATTGTTTTGCAAGTCTTCGACAGAGATATAAAGCAAGATAGGGAAATAAAAGTCACCTAAATTGGCAAAGAGGAAGTAAAACTCTATATTTGCAGATGATATGATCTTATACTTAGAAAACCCCAAAGACTCAGCAAAAAAAACCTACTGGAATTCATTGAAAGAGTCAGCAAAGTGGCAGGGTCAATATACAAAAATCTGTTGGATTCTTCTATACTGATAATGACAACGCTGAAAAGGAAATTAGGAAAGCAATACCATTTACAATAGCCACCCAAAGGATGAAATATTCAGAAATAAACGTAACCAGAGAAACAAATTACCTATACAAAGAAAACCACAGAAGTGTACTACAAGAAACCAAAAGAGACTTACAAAAGATGGAAGAATATACCATGATGGTGGATAGGAAGAGTTAACATTGTGAAAATGGCAATACTACCCAAAGCAATCTACACATATAACACAATCCCAATCCAGATTTCAATGACATTCTATAGAGAGATGGAAAAAAAATTACAAACTTTATATGGAAAGGAAAGAGACCCAGGATAAGCAAAGAACTGCTTAAGGAAAAGAACAAAGTTTGAAGCCTCTCACTCCCTGATTTCAAATTTTACTATATGGCTATAGTGATCAAAACAGCCTGGTACTGGTACAATGAAAGATATATAGATCAATGGAACAGAATTGAGAATCCAGAAATTAACCCATCCACATACAGCCATCTGATCTTTGACAAAGGGCCAAAGTACATTGAGTGGGGAAGACATAGTCTCTTCAGCAAGATGGTGCTGGCAGAACTGAAAATTGATATGCAAAAGATTGAAACAAGACCTCTATCTCATGCTATATACAAAAATCAACTCAGCATGGATTAAAGACTTAAATGTGAATACCAGAATTATAAAGGTCATCAATGAAAAAATAGGGATAAATTTAAGGGCTCTCATTCAGGGCACAAAGCATCCTGGTGTGGCACTGTGGATTAATGCTCCAGACTGCAAAGCCATTTGAACTGCAAGATCGGTGGTTCAAGCTCACCAGCTGCTCCTTGGAAACCCTATACAGGGTCGCTATGGATCACAACCGACTCAATGGCACTAAGCAACAACAATCGAGGGCACACAGACTACCAAACTTTGCAAAAATTATACAAACAAAAGAAGACAAAATAGATGATTGAGACATTCTGAAAATTAGAAATGTATGTGCATTAAAAGATTTCACCAAAAGAGTACAAAGGGAGACCACAGAATTGGGAAAAAATATTTTGCAATGACATATCAGAAAAGGGACTAATTTCTATTAAAATCTATAGGAATCTACAACACCGCTACAAGAAAAAGACATATAACCCAATTAAAAAATGGGCACAGGACATGAACAGACACTTCACCAAGGAAGAGATGTGGGTAGCCAACAAACAAAGAAATGTTCATGGTCATTAGCCATCTGTTGTTGTTGGGAAGTGCTGTTGAGTTGATTCTGACCCATAGCAACCCTGTATAGAGTTTCCAAGGAGCAGCTGGTGAGCTTGAATCACTGACCTTGCAGTTCAAATGGCTTTGCAGTCTGGCACATTAACCCACAGCGCAACACCAGAACTCCATTGTTGTTGTTGTTATGTGCCGTGGAGTCAGTTCTGACTCATAGCAACCCTGTACAGGGTTGCCAAGGCTGTAAACCTTTACGGGAGCAGAAAGCTTCATCTTTCTCATATGGAAGAGCTGGTAGTTTTGAACTGCTGACCTTGCAGTTCGCAGCCTGATTCATAACCACTATGCTACCAGAGCTCCTAGGACTCCGTTAGAGAGATGCAAATCAAAACAACAATGAGATATCATCTCACACACAGAAGTTCAAAAATGCGGAGGACAATAAATGCTGGCGAAGATGTGGAGAGACTGGGACCCTCCTACATTGTTGGTGGGAATGCAAAATGATCCAACCACTCTGGAAAACAGTATGGTGCTCCCTCAGAAAGTTGGAAATAGAAAAACCTTATGATCCAGCAATTCTTCTATTTGGTATAGATCCAAAGAAATACAAGCCATAATATGAGTATATATATGCACACCAATGTTCATAGCAGCACTATTGACAATAGCAAAAAAATGGAGACAGCCTAAGTGCTCACCAAAACAAAATAACAGTCTGATTGGCTACTACAAGAGTAAGTACGTTGTTTGCCGGAAAGCCATCAAGGCAAGCAATCAATTACCTTCAGGACACACCCTCCTCTAAGACTGAAACTCAAAGGGAACACATAAACAGGAATGTAAGCTTTTTGGCGACCACATTGTTCTACTGGTGAGTGGAAGTGGGGGAAAGGCAACAATGAAGAAATGGGCTGAGTTAGCCACATTCCATCGACTCCCATTGACCTGGAGATGAGAGAGAGAAGAAGAAGGGCTTTTTGGTCCAAAATGTGGTGAGACCTGGGGAAACCTGAGCCCATGGACAAGGACATAGCCATGGTGGGCTAGAGTTGAGAGTGAAGCATCCAGCAGACATGAGGGGAGACGTACAAGAACACCCATATTTGCATATAGTACTCATTTGACCAGGAGTCCTGGTGTGGCACTGTGGGTTAATGTATCAGACTGCAAAGTCGTTTGAACTTCAAGGTCAGTGGTTCAAGCTCACCAGCTGCTCCTTGGAAACCCTATATAGGGCCGCTATGGGTCAGAATTGACTCAACGGCACTTAACAACAAACAACCCATTTGGCCTATCCTTGATGGCTTGATAACCAGAACTCGACTAGAGGAAGATTTAAAAAATGAGAGTAAATTGCTACAATTTGATGAACTTGACCTATACTCATGGAGGTAGTAGCTCAAAATATCAACAGAGAGGGAAGGAGTCTTCACATCAAGTATCAATGCTATCCCCTCTGTATACAGAGTAGATAGGGGTGGCCAACTAAGACACTGGCTACCTAAAATGAGGAAGCGATAAAGGCACAAAGTGACTGGCTTACTAATTTTTGAAGAGGTAGTATAGTTTAAAAGCAGGGAGAAATAGAGTCCCCACTGAATAGTTTTCATCTTGTTTAGATGGGTCTGGTAAAAAGAGATGGGGATAAGATTCGTGTGATTGAATAGTGCATAATTGTTATCATGACAAATTGCGACTGTCACAATTGTAAAGGTAGAAGTTTTGTAACAAAAATGGGGGAGCAGTTAATCTTACAGTCCAGAAACAGAGGACCCTAGAACCATCAAGGGAGAAGAGCACAAGCGGAATGTGGGACCCTATCCAGAGAAGCAGTGATGCCAGAGATGAAGGTAGAGATGGGGACATGGAGAGAGGGAGCAGCTGAGGACTCTAAATTCATGGAATTAGAGAGTCTGAGAACTGGCAGCCAGGAGGAAGGCTTGTAGAATGTGTCCTTTGGTGGTGTAAATTATTATATATGCCTGAAAGTTAAAATATATATATATAAAAGAGCTAAAATGAATAGAGAGAAATACTGTTAACTGATGGTACATGAAGGGGATTATAATCATTGTAATGAAACAAAGTATATGATTTGTTTAATGTAAAACTGATTACCTGAACACTCAATTCATAATAAATTTTTTTTAAAAAAAGAGAGAGAAAAAATCATCTGACTTGCTTGCTTTGGACATGTCAGCTGCAGGGATAAATCACTGAAGGAGGACATCATGTTTGGGAAAGTAGAGTGCCAGCTAGGGTGTGGGAAACCCTGGTGATATTGATGGCAGAACTGCAACAATGGCCTCCAACATGTCAGTCATGTGAGGAGGATACAGGACCAGGCAACACTGTGTTCTGTTGTACATAAGGTTACCATGAATGGAGCCAACTCTTAGATGGCTATCAATCAATCAATTTATGTAATGTTCCCGACAAGCCTCAAAAAAAAAATGACAATAGAGCTAGAACATGGGGTGGAGTGAACTCAAAAGATTGATGAGGAAATAGATTCCATTTGAAAAAGAAGTATAAAGACAACTCGGAAATTTCTGTCTTAATAGCTGTGTGTTCTGTATAAGATTATTGAAAGGATAACCGAAATCATTATCAATTAGGTCTAGTTTTCTATTTTCATGTGAGTCTCAAGATTCTTACCTATAAATTCCAAGTCAGGAAGTCCTTGGTATTCTGTGATTAGAACAGAATGATCTGAGTCTCAGAGAGCATTTAATTGAATCAATTTAATTTTCACATGGAAAAATCAAAACCTTGACTTCTGAAATAATTTACCCCACACCAAGCAGTCAGCACTAGAAGCTGTATTTTCAGACCACTGAGTCATCAGGAATTTTTATAGTTAAAGGAAAATGACACCTTAAATTTTTTTATCTGGAGAAGCCAAGAGATCTATTTCATACTAAATGGTCAGAATATCTTTGACCAATGTAAATGCTCCATAGTGCACATTTGAATTCACTAGGTATATCAAGCTTAGATGAACTAAAATAGACTGACTTTTCCATATGAATTGTTTTAAAGAGGAATGTCAGGCATCATCACATGTGCAGTTGAACTCCCATTTCATGAATTCCATCTGCAGTCACTCTTGCTTTTTCCTATAAGCATAGGCCACATTTTTTCTCCTTAAATGTATTGCATACACCCTGGTTTACGATGTGTGCATACTATCTCTGAAGTATTGCTATGCTGGTCCATTTCCATGCTCCAAGCTCCAGTTAATAGGCCACAATAATGGTGCAATATGTAATCCAGAAAACACTCGAGTCTCCACATTAAAAGAAAGAAACAGGGTGTGGAAAATTCAAAATGGTGACTAATCCAAAAGTCATTTAAATGTGTAATGTGCTTTTGTGCTAACTTTAAACATGGACATAATTATGTTTTGAAAATTTTCTTCAAACAAATGAAGTCACTCTATAAGCTTGTCACTTTTCCTTGGTTTTGTTGTTTAATTATCCATAGCCTATCACATATTCTTCTTTTGGTGTATTTCATGATAGTTATGTCCAAAACCCTCAAAAGAACATTTTTCAGGAGTATAAAAACATAATAAGTAACATAACAGATATAGCAAATATTTCCTTCAAATGTAGCTATTATCTTATCCTTCACTCTTATTAAACAACTCTTCTCGATTGGAGCACTTTTGATCAATGAGTCTAAATTCTGCTTCAGAATCCTTCTCAACACAGCACTCCCTACAACTGTGTGGGACTGACACAAGAATCAAAAACATATTTAACACCTTTAATTTAATGAAATTTTCCTAATGATACTCACTCCTTATTCAATAGCACACAGCACAGAAGGTTAGCTATACAGCTAAACCCCAAATGCAAGACTTCCCATTCCAAATCTGTTATGCTTTTTGAATCAAATTTTTGTTTTCCATTTAATACTAATACTTGTTCACATTTAATACTAATTACCTAAGCTGATTCATTTAATAGACATCAATAGAATGTGTGTAACATAACTGTCAAGTATTAAAAGTATGACAATATGGTTTGATGTTAAAAATCTATAGTCCAGATGATAAGAGTTAACCTATACTTTTTGTTCATCTTAAATCACCTTTAATGTGCTCATGTCTTCATATATTCAAAGAGCATTAAACATACTCATTTCTTACACTTTTAAAATTTAAGTAATTTTGTATTTTAATTTTGAAAGGCTTTAAGATATTTAAAATCCAGACTCCATCATCAATCACATGCATATATCTAACTGAAATATAAGATTGGTTGCAGCAGAAATAGTTTGTTACCAGATCTTTTAACTCTTCACAACTAATTTAGTACTATTCAAACTGCCTGTTGAGTACAAGAAACAGCCTATCAACAACAAGCCAATTACAAATGGATTGATTTGGTAAATGCCTTGGAAACTGTATACAAGATTGCTATGAGGCAGAACCGACTCAATGGCACACCACCACCACCACCACCAAAGCCATGGACTTGTGATATTTTTGTTATAGCAGCACTAGATAACTAAAGTAGGCAGTGGCTCTGTAGGATAAGTTCTGGATTTTGAACCACAAGTTTGGTGGTTCAAGCGCACAAAATGCTCTGCAGTAGAAACATAGGGTCTTGGAAACTCTATAGACGGTTACTACAATTCAGAACCAACTTCCATGGCACTTAGTAATAACATCATTGACCTATATTACTGCTGAATTATGCTACAATCTCTTATATAGTAAATTCTAACAATGTAATATGGGTGGAAATGAAGCACACCATTTAAAGGATTGACCAGTAAAATTTCCCATGCACCATCCACAATTAGTACCAATGGAAGCAGCAGGTAAAACGACAAACAACATATTGCATTGGGCAAATCAACTACAAAGACCTCTTTGAAGCATCATAAAAACAAAAATGTAACTCTAAGGGTTAAAGTACGCCTGACCCAAGTATTATCAATCCTCTCATAGGCACGCAAAAGTTGGACAGTGAATTAGCAGGCTGAAGAATCAATGCTTTTGAGTTATGGTATTGGTGAAGATTATTGAATACATCATGGACTTCAATACTGCAGAGTCAGTTTGAACTGCAAGGTCTCAGTTCAAGCTCATAAGCCACTCCTTGGGAACCCTATACAGGGTCCCTAGGGGTTGGAACTGACAGTACTTAACAACAACAACAACCAGAAAAACAAACCAATCTTTGTTGGAGGAATTATAGTCAGGATTCTTCTTAGAAGCATGAAGGGTGAAACTTCATTTCTCATACTTTGGACATATGATCAGTAGGGACCAGTATCTGGAGAAGGTCATTATGGTTGGAAAAATAGAGGTTCAATGAAAAAGAAGAAGACCCCCCAGTGGGATGGATTGACACAGTGGCTGCCACAATGGACTGAAATATAGCAACAGATGTCAGACTGAGCAGTGTTTTTTCTACGATATATAGGATCACTGTCAGTTGAAACTGACACAAGACACCTAGCAACAGCCATAATTTCCCTATTATACAGTGGCTTTGGAAGTCATGTGGATAAAGATGGTAGAGTAGGGCAGAGTCAAGATCCCTAAATTATATCCTAGAAACATTAGTACTGGATTTAAGTGTGCAGGAAGTAAACTTTGAATGTTTTAAATTACTGGTGCTGGGAAGATTCTCCATATTAACAGCTAGTATTGCCTAATTAATACACTGTGTTTATCTATTAAGACATTTAATCAGAATTTGGAGTCCTGGTGGCCCAGAGTTTAAAGCACTCAGCTACCAACTGATAGGTTGGCAGTTCTAACCCATCATCAGCTCTGCAAGTGAAAGATGTGGCAATCTGCTATGAACCACAAGGTTGGCAGTTCACACCCACCAGTTGTTCCTCAGAAACTTTACACAGTGTCACTATGAGTTGGAACCTACTCAACAGCACTTAACAACAACAATTCTATCCTACAGGGTCATTATGAGTCAAAATCAACTCAAATGCAGTGGGTTTGGGCATAGGAATCAAATTAGTTTATAAATTTAATAACTTTATTTGTAATGATTTTCTTATTTCATAAAATTAACATTAGGTCAAGTTTTAATATAATAAGTTAAAATTTTAGACACATCCATTGAGCTAAAGGGCATTACAGTAAATCAATCAACAAAAGTTTATAAAATTTATTAAAGTTTTTTATAGCATGCTTTATAGTAAGTTTTATTTATTTATTTATTTTCTTTAAGTTTTTATTGTGAATTGAGTGAAAGTTTACAGGGCAGATCATCAGTTTTACATTTAAGAAATCATACACCTTGTTTCATTACAATGATTATAATCCCCTCCATGTACCATCAGTCAACAGCAGTCCTTTCTATTCATTACACTCTTTAAAGAAAAAAACAAACACTCAGGCATATATATTAATTTAAACCACCAAAGGGCACATTCTTCAGGCCTGCCTCCTGGCCGCCAGCTCACTCAGTCCCTGTATTCCCATGAATTTAGAGTCCTCAGCCGCTCCCTCTCTCCATGTCCCTATCTCTGCCTCCATCCCTGTAAAGTGTTTTTAAATTTATATATTAAAATTATTTATTATAAGTATCATATTTTACAAAATTATTTTTAGCTCTAAGTTTTTTCAATTTTCTCAAACAGGTCTTTGTTGTCAATTTGCAACTAGAAGAAGCCAATTATAAATGGATTAATTTAATACAAGCCCTAATTATTTTTCTTCCAAAAGCACTCTGAACAATAAGCACCAACAAGTCTGTCTCCAATACCTAAGACACCATCTAAATCCTGGGTGGCACAGCAGGATAATGCACTGGGCAGCAAGGTCAGTTTGAACCACAAGGTCAGCTGTTCAAACTCACCAGCTGCTCCTCGGAAACCCTATACAGTGTCGCTGTGAGTCAGAACCAACTCAACAGCACTTAACAACAACACAGATATGACTCTAAATGAATAATTAAATGAATGTCATCACTTTTTACATATACATTGTCTATGTCATTAAGTATTTGAAAAAAATATCTTTTAATTTACACATTTACCTTTGGTTTTTACTCTTGGAACCTACATGTGTACTTGTGCCACTCTGCCTTATGTAATACACAGCATCTCTTCTTGATATTAAAACGTCCATACAGAGAAGATAAAGGGCTACTTTATTCTAGAAGTTGTACCTGTTACTCATAGTATTCACAATAACAATAGCATCATTTATTGAACATCTAGCTTATAGAGGGTGCCAAGCTGCCATCTTTCAAACAGACATTACCAATCCTTATAACAACTCTATCAAACATATAATGCAAATAAAGTTCGGTAATCTGTGCTCTGCAGTCCAGAATTGTTCTACCGTCTCCATTGATCAAGCATACTGACTGAAATGCACTTGTCACATCCTTAAAGTGATTTCACTGCACAAGTTGTCTATAGTCAACCAAGTTGACTGAATGAACTATTTTACAGCTGCTGAAGCAGGCTATTTCCATGGGTCTTCCATTTGATGAAGACTTACTCTTCAGTGGAGGGACCAGGGTGAGTTCTAACATTTAGCATAGGGATCTTGTTGTGTACCAGTGATATGAATCTTGAAAGAGACAATAATTCTGCTTGTGACAAGTATGGCCTTTCAGGCAAAAAGAAGAATGTGTTCTGAGTGATTCTTAGGCTTTTAGATTGTATTTTAGGCAAAACATGCACACACACAATGGCACTGTTGCTATGGTATTTATTCGGACTCCTGGTGACCTCATATGTGTCAGAATAGAATTGGACTCCATATGGTTTCCAATGGCTGATATTTCAGAAGCCGATCGCCAGGTCTTTCTTCTGAGGTGCTCTGTTAGCAGCATAGCTCATTACCTCATTAGCAGTTTGCTCCACCCAGAGACTCCTCCCAGGCTCTTAATACTGTTGAGTGTGTGCTGTGCCGCGAGTGGATTCTGACTCACAGCACTCAACAGTATTGGACAGAGTAGAAACACTACAAAAGGTCTCCTAGGTTATAATCTTTATGGGAGCAGATTGTCAGATCTTTTCTCCTGTAAAGTCTCTAGTGGGTTTGGACTGATGACCTTTTGGTTAGCAGACAAGCACTTAATCATTGTGCCACCAGGGCTTCATCCCAGTCCCTAAGAATCGTATAATGATTAAGAGTGTGATAAAGTCAGGAAGAATGGGCTCCAGGCACAAGCTATCCCATCTACTGGCCATGTGGCCTGACCCAGTTTTGTAAACTTTGTGACCATCAGTTTTCTCTGTCCCTTATTAATTGAATTGACCAAATAATTAAATAAATGAATGCATATAAACCAGATAACAGAGTGAGTGGCCATGGTAAATGGTAAATTAATACTAGTTATAGCTGATCTAGACTTCTTGTTTCCAGTTTCCATTCTTTCCCTGGAAATGGCTCTGTATATTAGGAGGAAGGGTAAGATTATGGTAGTGATTTTCACCAGGAGACATTTCCTGTTTGGGTGAATACATGGATCATGGAACTAATATCTGGTTAAGCATAAGAGAAAAACACTTGGATGAAGGAAAATACTGAGGAACATGGTAGTGGGCATCTACAGTTGTTTATGTAGTATGTGAATTGACATGCAATTTCACAAACATCTACCATCCCAAGTTAACATTAAAAAGCACAAGTACTAATAATTAATTAAAAAGTGCCCCAAATCTAAATAATTATAGTTTTCTGGTCCAGATGTGGCTAAAAAAAAAATCTAGAGTTTACCATCTGAAGCCCTAACATGCTATCTTTCAAATTCTGCTTCTTTTTATCTTTAAAAGTTATATATTTTTTATGTTGTCTCCCTTTTATAATAATATAAGGAGGCTTCAAAAAGTTAAAGATAATGTTATATAATATTATTTGATTTGAATATATTTTATGTCCTTTAAAAACTATATTCTTTCTTCTTCAGGGGGCAGAAAATTGAACATTATTTAAAGTCACTTGCTAATTATATTTTAGAGAGTTCTCCTTATAGGTTGCAAATCCATATTACAATACAAAAACTAGACAGAAACTGTTCTTCAAGCTGAGTATACAACGGCAAAACAAAAACAAAGAAACTGACAAAAAGCAAAGCTATGTCAAAACCTCACAGTTGGCAATGTACTAACACTTAAACAGGATCCACCCAATGAAATGTTTCATAAAACAACATTTTTAAACAATAAATTCTGTCATTTGGGGAAGATAATTGCAAAGTTTCCTGTCTCCTCCACATTGTACGACTTCATGTTCTCCAGTGTGGGAGGAAAGAGTCAAATAGGAATTTTGTTTATAACCTTAAGCACGTCTAAATACAAAACATTTTTTTTTGTTTTTAAGGAACATGGAAAACTTGAAATTCTCCATGTAACCAGGTGCTTACTGCATTTATGAAATTTACCCTTTAGAAGCCAAAAAAACAAAAAAAGTAATTCATTTATTTGAATTATCTAAAAAAGTTTTACAGTGCATCAACTCTAAATTGGTTGGTCACAGTAGAACAATTGTATATAAATCACTGTTTGCTATAGTACAATTTGTTGTTGTTAAATGTCTTGAGTTGGTTCCAGCTCATAGTGACCCTGTATAGGATTTCCAAGGAGTGGCTGGTGAGTTTGAACTACCAATCTTGCAATTCAAACTAACCTTGCGGTTCAGTGCTTATCCTACAGCACCACACCAGAAGTCCATATTATGATTACTGTATCTTTTATTGAATGACATATAAATACATTTGACATAACAAAATGAGGAGGAAAATACCACCAGAATCATATTCCTTTTCTAAGTCTTTTTCTATGCACACGAAGAAAATGCTTTATTTGTGATTGAGTCCTGATATGGTGCTGCAGGATAATGAGCTGGACCACAAGGTCAGTTTGAGCCACAAGATCATTAGTTCAAACTCACCAGCCACTCTTCAGAAACCTTATACAGGGTTGCTATGAATTGGAATCGGTAAGTGTTTATATATACAATTTTGCAATATGCTTTCTTCACTTATCTATCATTGTTATAAAGTATCGTCCAGTTGGTTCCAACTCATAGCGACCTTGTGCAGGATTTCCAAGGAGCAGCCGGTAAGTTTGAACCACCAACCTTGTGGTTAGCAACCTAGTGCTTATCCTAGAGTGCCATACCTATCATGTGTACTTTCAGTATTATTACAAATTATTAATTTAATAGATACATAATATTCCAACATATGAATGGATGCCACACAATCGACTTTCAATCTCCACATATGTATGTGAAAGCTGTACAGTGAATATGGAAGACTGAAGAAGAATGAACACAATTGAATTATGGTGTTGGCAATGAATAAGCACTGAACTACTTAAGCACAAGGTTGGCAGTTCAAATTCTGCGGGATAAAGATGAGGCTTTCCCCTCCCTTAAAGATGTATAGCTTTGGAAACCCCATATAGGTTCGCTACACTGTAGAATAAGCACTGGACTACTAATGTCACTAACTGCTAGGTCATCATTCAAAGATTCAGAAATCTTATACAGGGTTGCTATGAATCAGAAGCGAATCAACAGCACACAACAAGAACAAAATGAGTCAGAGTCAATGGGATGGCAGTGGCTAAGTTATTCTTGATGTTGCAATTAATTAAATTCCAAATACCTTTATGCATAAGATTTTATTCACATTACAGATGGTTTCCTCAGAAAAAAAAAAATCAATAACTATAACTATTGGTCCAAAATGGAATGTGTTAACATCACTTACATATTCATCAATTATATTTGTCAATATTTGTTTTCAACTGAGTCACAGCTGAAACTTAGTTTGAATTTCTTTGATTACAAACCAGATATATGTCATTTGTACTTTCATCATCACTTCAATGTTTATAACCTTGATTCCCTTATCTTTACAACTTGTGTTCATCTAAAATACATATATTAAGACTATTAAGCTTATGTCATATTTGTTTAATATGTCTAAATTTTGCCCTTTAATTTCACTCATGATTTAGATAAACAGAACTCACACAGACAGTTTTATGTACTTATGTTTGTTCGTATTTTCTTTTGTAATTATTTCCAATCATCTAAGAAAACCCTTAGGGATCAGATAGATATTCACATTCCTTTTCTTTTTCTTTCTCTCTTTGGTGGTTGTTGTTAGGTGTGTCCAGTCAGTTCTGACTCAGACAGATCCTATGTACAACAGAATGAAATATTATTTGGTCCTATGCCATCCTCACAATCATTGTTTATGATTGCACATTATTGCAGACACTGTCTCAATCTGTCTCACTAAGGACCTTCCTCTTTTTCGCTGGCCATCTACCACTTTACCTGGAGATGTTCTTCTCCAGAAACTGGTCCCTCATGATAACATGTCCCATGTATGTGAGACAAAGTAATACCATCCTAGTTTTTAAAGAGTATTCTGGCTGTACGTTTTCCAAAACAGATGTTTGTTCTTTGCCAGCACCATAATTCAAATGCATCAATTCACCTTCAGTCTTCCAAATTCAGTGTCTAACTTTTGCAAGCTTAAGAGGAGGTTGAAAACATCATGGTTTGGATCAGATGCACCAGAGTCCTCAAACTGGCATCTTTGCTCTTTAATATTTTAATGAAGTCTCTTGAAGCAGATTTGACCAATGGAATGCGTCATTTGATTTTTTGACTGTTGATTCTATGGGCGTTGATTGTGGATCCAAGTACACTGAAGTCTTTGACAACTTCAGTCTTTTCTCCTAATTTTATTCATTGGTTCAGTTGTGATTATTTTTGTTTTCTTTATATTGAGGTGCAATCTATACTGAAGGTTGTACTCTGATCTTCATCACAAATCATCTTTGCTTTCAGCAAGAAAGGCTGTGTCGTTTGCATATCACAGGTTGTTAGTGGTCCTCCTCCAATCCTAAAGCCACATTCTTCTTCATATAATCCAGCTTCTCAGATTATTTGCTCAGCAAACAGATTAAATGTATGGGGAAAGGATACAACCCTGATGTACACCTTTCATGATGTGTAACTATTCAGTATTCCCTTGTTTTGTTTGAACAACTGCCTCTCTCGGTCTATGCACAGGCTCCTCTTGAGCACTTCTTTTTGGAATGGACACAAATATGGCTTTCTGCCAATTGGTTGACCAGGCAGTCATTTTCCAAATTTCTTTGCATATATGATTGAGCTCCTCTACTGCTGCATCACTTTGTTGAAACATTTCAATTTGGATTCCATCAATTCCTTGAGGCTTATCATCAGTGCCTTCAGTACAGTTGGACTTCTTCCTTCAGTACCATCGGTTCTTGATCATATGCTACCTCTTGAAATGGTTGAATATCAACCATTTATCTTTGGTCCAATGACTCTGTTTATTTCTTCCATCTTCTGTTGATGCTTCTTGTATCATTCAATATTTTCCCCATAAATTCCTTCAGTATTGTGACTAGAAACTTGAAATTTTTCTTTAACCATGAGAAATACTTAGTATGTTCCTCCCATTTGATTTTCTAACATCAGGTTTTGCACATTTCATTATAATATTCACTTTGTCTTCTTGAACTGCTCTTTTAAATGTTCTGTTCATTTCTTTCATTCCTCATTTCTTTCATATACTTTAGCTTCTTTATGCTCAAGATCAAGTTTCAGAGTCTCTTCTAACATCCATTTTGGTCCATTCTTTCTTTCCTGTCTTTTTTGTATTTGTTTGTTTGTTTATTATTTAAAACTTTTATTGTGACTTGAGTGATAGTTTACAGGGGAGACCATCAGTTTTGCCCTCAACCAATCATATTTTTGTTTCATTGCAGTGATTACAATTCCCTCCATGCATCATCAGTTGATAATATTTGCCTCTATTTCCTCTTTCATTTTTTTTTTTTGGATGTACACAAAAACACACAGACATATCTAATAATTGAAACAACAAAAGGATACATCTATAAACTTATCATATATGCTTCTAGATATGTGCAAGTGTTAAAATTGTATTTTGAAAATTTTATTATAAATTAAGTTTATTGACTTAATGTCCATACACTTCTACAATTTATACATATATACACGTGTACATCAAAAAATATGGATACAACATCATGTAAACCTTTATCAAACAAAATTATGAAAATGTGAAACTATTATTTCTTGACATATCCTCCACCTAGGTCTACACAATTCTAAAAGTGATGTTTCCATTTCTGTAACCCATACCCCAAAGAATTCTATGCCGTTGGATTTATACCACATCAAAATGTCAGTTTTGACATCCTTGAAGAACTCAAATTGTGTTCATTTTGAATGCTCTTTGAATCTGGAGAACAAAAAGAAGTCAGAAGGGACAAGATTGGGACAGTAGCCAAGAGTGTGGGATAAAATTCTTAGTACAACAGAAAGGGCAGATGCATTATGATAAAAAAAGAAAGAAAGAAAGAAAACTTCTTCATAATAAGCACCCATGATCTTCCTTTGAGAAATTCTATCAATATTACCCCTCTGGATCCCAAAAAGCATTCGCCTAAGCCTTTTGAGCTAACCTCTCTGTCTTGAATTTAACTGACCCAGCAGATCCCCTCAGAATCCACTGATTTTATTGAATCTTTTTTGAAGACACTCTAATGAGACTAAAACAAGTGTATTACTTACAGAACTTTTCTGCAGTCATCCAGCAATCACAGACATATGTTTAAACAAGTTTTGTTTGGAATAAATATATATATATATGAACTGGAACTCAACAAAACTTTTTTACTTACTCTCATATAATGTGTATTGTTTCATGTTGTTAAACTCTTTCTGAGATATTTCAATATATGATTATCCCATAACTTAATTCCTTATCATTGGAAATTTTGATATTTGGTTTATTTAATTTTTTCATTTCTTCTATAAAACTGATATGATCATATATTCTTGTGGAATTCATTGCATATATACACTATTAATTGCATAATATACAATCCCAGAGATAGACTTGTTGGGGAAATGCATGCAAACTTTAAAGTGATTTTACGTTGTGACCTTAAAAAAAGAATGCAATAATGTACATTTCCAGGAAGTGTGTTTGAAAGAAATTGTTTCCCAGCACTCTTGTAAAAAAAAGCAATAAAGGTGATATTTAATAAAGTCTTACTTCTTTCCAGGCACTGTTCTATGCAATTGAGTGTATTAACTCTTTAATACTAACAATAACTCCTAAAGTAGTGATTATTAGCCATCATTCTTGCTGAAGTGGAAAAGTAGACATGAGATAAAGTAACTTGTTCAAATTAACCTGTCAAGCTAGTAACTTGTTTTTCTTAGGTATTGACTCATAGCAACCCTATGAACAACAGAACGAAACACTATCCAGACATACACCAATCTCACAATCATTGCTACACTCAAGTCCATTGCTGCTGCCACTCTGCCAACTGCCACTGTGCCAATTGCCACTGTGTCAATCCATCTTGTTGAAGGTCTTCCTCTATTTTGCCGACCCTCCACTTTACCAAGCATGATGTCCTTCTCTAGGGACTAGACCCTCCTGATAATATGTCTGACGTGTAAGAGACAAAGTCTGGTCATCCTGGCTTCCAAGGAGCATTCTGGCTGTACTTCATCCAAAACAGATTGGTTTGTTCTTTTGGCAGTCCAAGGTACTGTTAATATTCTTTGCCTCCAACACTATAATTCAAATGCATCAATTATTCTACGGTCTTTCTTGTTCACTGTCCAACTTTCACATGTATGTGAACCTAATAAAATACTATGGTTGGCCCTAGGTGCATCTTTGTTCTTATACTGACATCTTTGCTCTTGAACACTTTGAATAGGTCTTGTGCAGCAGATTTGCCCAATGCAATACATGGTTTGAATTCTTGACTTCTGCTTCCATGTATGTTGATGTTTGATCTGAGCAAAATGAAGTCTTTGACAGCTTCAATCTTTCCTCCATTTGTCTTGATGTTATTTATTGGTCCAGTGGTGAGTATTTTTGTATTCTTTACAGACCAAGACTGTGGTCTTTGATCTTCACCAGTAAGTAATTTAAGTCTTCTTCACTTTCAGCAAGCAAGGTTGTATCATCTGCATATCGCAGGTTGTTAATGAGTCTTCTTCCAAACCTGATGCCACATTTTTCTTCATATAATCCAGCTTCTTGAATT
This sequence comes from Chrysochloris asiatica, assembly GCF_000296735.1. Classification (NCBI taxonomy): domain Eukaryota; kingdom Metazoa; phylum Chordata; class Mammalia; order Afrosoricida; family Chrysochloridae; genus Chrysochloris; species Chrysochloris asiatica. The sequence goes on along the minus strand of NW_006408524.1, from coordinate 34,973,869 downwards.
ATGTGATCAGCATACCGACTGAATAAGTATAGTGAAAGAATACAACCTTAGCACACACCTTTCCTGATTTTAAACTATTCAGTGACCCCTTGTTCTGTTTGAATGACTGCTCTTGTTCTATGTACACATTCCTCATGAGTACAATTAAGTGCTCTGGAATATTCATTCTCCACAACATAGTCCATAGCTTGTCATGATCCAGATAATCAAAAGCCTTTGTGTAGTCAATAAAGCACAAGTAAACGTCTTTCTGTTGTTCTTTGCTGATCACCTGACATCAGCAATGATATCCCTCATTCCATGCCACTATCTGAATCCAACTTAAACCTCTGGCAGCAAACCGTTAATATACTTCTGTGGTAGTTTTTGAATTGTGTTTAGCAAATCTTTACTTGCACATGATATTAATGATATTTTCTAATGATGTCTGCATTCCATTGGGTCACCTTTCTTTGGAATGGGCACAAATATGGATCTCTTTCAATCAGTTGGCCAGGTAACTGTCTTCCAAATTTCCTGGCATAGATGAGTGAGTGTCTCCAGTGTTGTCTCAGTTTGTTGAAATATTTCGATGTGTATTTCCTCAATTCCAGTGTCTTTTTCTTTGCCAATGCCTTCAGTGCACCTTGAATCTCTTCCTTCAGTATAATTTGCTCTTGATCATATGCTACCTCTTGAGATGGTTAAACATTGACCATTTCTTTTTGGTACAGTGACTCTGTGTATTCCTTCCACATTCTTTTGATGCTTTTTGCATCATTCAATATTTTGCCTATAGAATCCTTCAATATTTCAAGTCAAAGCTTGAACTTTTCCTTCAGTTCCCTCAACTTGAAAAATGCTGATCATGTTCTTCCCTTTCGGGTTTCTAACTCCAAATCTTCATATTTCATTATAATATTTAACGTTGTCTTCTTGAGCTGCTTTTTGAGTTTTCTGTTCAGTTCTGTACTTTGTCATTTCTTCCATTTGCTTTAGCAAGTCTATGCTGGAAACCAAGCTGCAGAGCCATTTGTTACATTCATTTTGGTCCTTTTTTTCTTTCTTGTCTTCTTAATGGTCATTTGCTTGCTTGTTGTAAGATATTTTTGATGTCATTCCATAACTCTTCTGGTCTTCAGCCACTAGTGTCTAATTTATCAAATCTGTTCTTGAGATGATCTCTACATTCAGTTGGGATATATTCAAGGTCATATTCTGGCTCTTGAGGACTTATTTTAATTTTCTTCAGCTTCAACCTAAACTTGCATATGAGCAATTGATGGTCTATTCCACAGTCTGCCCCCCGGTCTTGTTTTGGCTAATGGTAGGAAGATTTTCCACCATTTCTTTCCACAGATGTAGTCAATCTGATTTCTGTGTATTCCTGGGTATAGCCATCTTTTATGTGGTTCAAAAAAGGTATTTACAATGAAAAAAATGATTGGTTTTGCAAAATTCTGTCAGCATCATATCTATCACCAAGGCTATATTTTCCAACTACTGATCCTTCCTCTTTGTTTCCAACCTTTGTGTTTCAATCACCAGTAATTATCAATACATCTTGAATGCATGTTTAATAAGCCTCAGACTGAAGAATTTGGTAGAATTTTTCAATTAAATCATCACTAGCTTTAGTGGTTGGTAAGTAAATATGCATACTACTTGCATTAAGTAGTTTTCCTTGTAGGTGAGTGGGTATTAACCTATCACAAACAATATTGCATGCACTTCAAGACAGACATTGAAATGTTGGGTTTTGATTTTTTTTTTTTTTATGATAAATGTGAAGTCATGCCTCTTCCATTTGTCATTCCTAGCATAGCAAAATATGTGATTGTCAGATTCAAAATGGCCAATACCAGTCCTTTTCAGCTCACTACTACCTATGATTTTTATTGTTATTGTTAAGTGCCGTCGAGTCGGTTCCGACCCATAGCGACCCTGTACAGGGTTTCCGAGGGTGTAAATCTTTACGGGAGTAGAAAGCCTCATCTTTCTCCCGCGAAGCGGCTGGTAGTTTTGAACCTCTGACCTTAAGGTTCGCAGCCCAATTCGTAATCACTACGCTACCAGAGAGATGTGCATGTATTCCATTTAACTTTTGACGATTTCCATTGTTCCTAGATTTATACTTTGTACGTTCCATGTTCTGATTTTTAATGGATGTTTACTGCTGTTTCTCCTCATTTTGAATTCTTCCCTGTCAGCATATGAAGGTCCCGTGCACATCATCGTGGTCAGTCTTCTTGAGGAGGCAGCTCTTCCCTAGTCATATTTTAAATGTCTTCCAATCTGCGGGGCTCGTCTTCTGGCATTATGTCTGACAACATTCTGATGCTGGCAGTGCTCCACCAATAGTCATAAGGTTTTCAGTAACTAAATATTCGGAAGTAATCCATCTCTCCGTCTCCCTAGTCTGTCTTAGTTTGGAAGCTCAGCTTTCACCATAGGTGACCTTGCTGGTATTTAAAATACTGTGGCATAGCTTCCCGCATCACAGCAACATGCAAGCTACCACAACATTGCACACACAGATAGATGAGTGGTGGAGGTAGCATGGAACAATCATAATTTAATTCTATGTACTTTGATCCTAAGTATTTATATAATTGTTATAAAAATATGTATCAATTGCTGTTATAAATCATACCATAAGGTTCAACATTGTAATACTTATGTATCCGTTTAATGTCTTCATTTTTAATGTTTCTCTTTTTCTAAACAAGTTTATTGAGATATAATTTACACACAACAAAATATAGTTATTCTAAGTATCAATGAATCCTGATAAAAACATTCAACCATATGATCAGAACCACAATGAAGATGCAAAATATTTTCATTATCCAAAAACTTTTCCTCCTACTTTTTGTTGACAATAACTTCATCCCTAAACTTAAGTAAAAGTCCTGGTGTTGTGCTGCAGGAGAAGCACTGGAATACTAACTACAAGGTTGGTGGTTCAAACCCAAGTAACCACTGATCTGCTTTATGTCAATTTAAGTTAGTTTTGCCCACTCTACAATTTAACGTAAATGGTATCACACATAATATGCTCTTCTCTGTTTGCCTTCTTTGCCTCTAAAAATATGAAACTTGAATCCATATTTTCACATATGTGATAATCCATTCATTTTTTGTTGTTGTTGAATGCGACACTATTGTGTACTCATGTCACAATTGTTTTATACAATCACCCATTGATTGACATTTGATAGTGCAATAGATTGAGTCCACTTTAATGTTTAACCATTGATGGCTTTCAAGTTTCACTTCTTTCCCTTCTCCCCCTACCCCATATTTCCTGAGGATGATAAGAAAGACCAGGAGCTCCCTCCTTTGGTCACAATAGAAATTTCAAGCCATACAAACCCAAGCCAACCTGCAGGAACATCTCCTCCATGACTCCACCCTCTTAAACTTCCAAAACACCCCAAAGTTATCTCCTTTTCATATGCTTTCAAGTCAGTTTGCCCTTGTTTGGGAGCCTGTACTTTGCCCAGAAATCTTCAATATGAATAATAAATCTTTTCATTACTGTGTCATTATCAGTCTTGACTTCCAGACCAAATTTTGCATGAAGGATCCATCCTGCAATTTGGTTGTAGTTTGGGGCTATTTTGAATGCAGCTGCATCTAAACTTTGAATAAATATATGTGTACAATTACAGGCAATAATTTAGGAATATATGTAGAAAGAGAGAGGCCTGGTTGTGTAGTGGATTATGCGTTAGGCTGCTAACCGCAAGGTCAGTAGTTCGAATCCACCAGCCACTCCATGGGAAAAGAGGCTTTCTGCTCCTGTAAAGATTTATAGCCTCAGAAGCTCTACATTGGGTGGTTATGAGTCTGAGTCCACTGGGTAGTAGTGAGTTTGGTTGGGTTATAGTAAAAGAATGATTCACTCTAGGTGAAACTACAAAGCTATTTTTTAAAGTAATTGAATCATGTGACTACATTCTCAATTAAAATTTATGAGGATTCCACTGGCTTCACATTTTCACCAACGCTTTGTGCAGCTAATATAAATATTAGCCATTCTAGTGGATACGATATGTTAAATGCTATTAAGTCTGTTCCTACATAGATCATTGTTGTTGTTAAGTGCCGTCGAGTCGGTTCCGACCCATAGCAACCCTGTAACAGGGTTTCCGAGGGTGTAAATCCTTACGGGAGTAGAAAGCCCCATCTTTCTCCCGTGGAGCGGCTGGTAGTTTCGAACCGCTGACCTTAAGGTTCGCAGCCCGATTCGTAACTACTACACTACCAGAGCTACACATAGATCATAGTGACCCTGCAAAGGATTTCCAAGGAGCGGCTGTTGGGTTTGAAATACTGACCTAGCCGTTAACATTTCAGTACTTATCTTACAATACTATTCCAGGACTAACTAGGGTGTCTTATTGTGCCTTTAAATGATAATTTTCTTAATAATAAAATTAAATATCTTTTTGCATGCCTATTTGCCATTTGGAGTTCTGGTGTGGTGTTGTTGGATAAGCACTGAATCTAAAAGTTGGTTTGAACACACCAGTTGCTCCTCAGGAACCTTATAAAGGGTTGCTACGAATCAGAACTGACTTGGTGGCACTTAACAATAGCAAAAACATTTGACATTTATAATATATTTGTAAAATAGTTTATCTATTGCTATTAAGTTGATTTAGCTAAATGATTTTCACAGTTCCTTATATATGATATATATAAATGTTTTGTCACATATATCTATTACAAATACTTTCTCTATTCCTCTCAGATATTTTTTATGAGAACAAAATCTTAAATTATATTTAATGCTTCTGTGGTGGTGGGGGTTATGTGCCGTGCCGACTCATAGCGACCCTGTACGGGGTTTGCGAGGCTGTAAATCTTTATGGGAGCAGAAACTCTCATCTTTCTCCTGCAGAGCAGCTGGTAGTTTCAAACAGTTGACCTTGTGGTTTGCAGCCCAATTAGTAACCACTGTGCTACCAGAGCTCCTTAATGCTTCTGTGATTTGACTAAAAGTTTGCCATATTAAGCATTTGGGAAACATATTTATAAATATGTTATTTTATCTCCCCAAAATAGGTAATGCATTGGGTTAAAATGTTTAAGCACATTGCTTTATCTGAAGGTTAAAAATAAAAAACATAAAATTAACTTTAAAAATCTACTTTTCATCATACATAGCAATAATTTTGAAAGCTAAAGACAATTCTGAAAGCAACAAGCTTAAGATAATGTATCACTTGCAAGGAAACCCAGTAAGATTAATGCTGATTTATCACCAGAAACAATGAAGACGGAGAGGCAGTAAGATATCCAATGCATCCAAAGGGAAAAACAAAACCAAAACTGCCAACCAAAAATCCTATCCCCAGCAAAGCTATTTTAAAATAAATAAATAAAGGTGGCATAAAGAACATTCACACATTAATAAGACAGAGAGAATTTGTTGCTAGCAGACTCTTCCTACAAAATACTAAAATTATACAGATTAAAAGCAAATGACATCAGATGGTAATTTGAATCCACACACACACAAAAACACCAATAATGGTTTAGCATGTTATTGTAAAAGGCAAAAACAAAAAGAAAGCGTATTTCTTATATTTGATTAGTTTAACTGACTTTAAAAGTATTTACATAAAATGAAGTATATATTGTATTGTTGGGCCTATAACACATGACAATGTAACTTATTTGCCAATAACAGCACAGAGGAGATGGCATTAAAACCGTATTAAGCTAAAGAAATGATTCCAGAACTCACAATTACAGGAACAAATGAAAAAGAATCAGAAATGATAAGCAAGTTTAAAATAGCAAACTAATAAATATGTATTTTTCTCCATCTTACAGCTACTATAAAAGTCATAAAATTATAAAAAGTAATAATTATAACACTGCATTGCTGGGTTTGTAGCATTCTTAGATGTAGTTATGTATACCAGTATTACAAAAAGGGGAAAAGCTGAATGGATTCAAGAGTGATTTGACTTCTGTTGTTGTTGTTGTTGTTAAGTGCCTTCAAGTTAGTTCTGACTCAGAGCAATCCCATATAGGATGTCCAAGGAGTGGCTGGTGGATTTGAACCACTGACCTTACAGCTAGTAGTCCAGTGTTTATCCTACAGTGCCACAACAGACCCCATTTAAACATCAATTTCATGTACTACAATATGCCAATAGAATTGAAAAAAATTAAAACCATATTATCATCTCAATAGAACACACACACACACAAATCCTCTAACAAAATCCTTTCTTGATAAAAACACCTAACAATCTAGAAATTGAAGAGAACTTTCTCAAGCTGTTAAATACTTCCTATGAACAAAATATCACAGCTCACGTCATATTTAATGATGAAAGGCTGAATTTTTTCCCCCTAAGATTAGGGACAAGACAAGGATGTTCACTCTCTTTGCTTCTGTTCAACATTGTACTGGAGGCTCTAGTGAAGTCAATAAGGTATGAAAAATAGAAGTAAGTAGATGACATCCAGATTGGAAAGGAAAAACAAAAGTATCCCCAGTAAGAGATAAGATCTTGTATATAGAAAATTCAAAGGACTCCACTAAAATAAATCAAAACTAATGCACAAGTTTAAGCAAGGCTGCAGGTTATAAGATCAAGACATACACACAAAGTGTATGCTTATATACTTCAAATGAATAATGCAACAATGAAATTAACAGAAAAAAGGTAAGACTGGTTCCACAACTTGAATCACACAATCAATATTATTTAATTGTATAAGTAAAAATGGTTGAGTTGGTGTATGTTTTGCTGTGTATATTTTAACAATAAAATATAATATAAATTATTTCAAAACAATTTTAAAGGAAATTAATAAAACAATTTCTTTGTAAGGTGCAGTATATCTGCAACTGGGGATATTTTTATTTTTTTCATTCCATCAGGTTGCCTTCTATTTCACTTCTATTTTCTATTAAAAATGAAATTAAGAAAACAATTTACTTCTAGTACCATCAAAAATGATAAAATACTTATGAAAAAACAATGATAAAACTTATGCTCTGGAAACTATAAAGTACTGTTGAAAGGAATTAAAGAACATCTACATAAATGTTCATGGATCAGAAGACTTACTATTGTGCAGAAGGCAATACTCTCTAAATTGGTAGACAGATTCAGTTAGAATTCCAGCTGATTTCTTTGTAGAAATGTACAGGCTGAATTTTTAATGTTTATGGTATTACAAGGAACCAAAAATAACCAAAACAGTATTGAAAAAGATAAAAGACAAAACTTATTAATTTCAAAACTTACTACATAACAACATACGACACTACACTGTGAATTAGCATATGGATAACAGCTCAATGGAATAAAATTAAGAGTCCAGAAGTAAAACTGTGTATCTATAGTTATGGATTCCTGGTGTGGCACTGTAGGATCAGCACTGGACTTAGAACCACAAGGTCAGCAGTTCAAACCCACCAGCTGCTCCTCAGAAACCCTATACAAGGTTGCTATGAGTGGGAACTGACTAGAAGGCACTTAGCAACAGCAACAAAGCTATAGTTAACTGATTTTCAACATGTTTGACAAGACCACTTAATGGGGAAAGAATAATCTTCTCACAAATGAATAGTTATATGCAAAAGAATGAAGTTGGACACTTATCTTATACCATGTATAAGCATTAACTCAAAATGGATCAACACCTAAATATGAGAGTTAACATTGTAAAATTACTGGAAGAAAACAGGGGTAAATCCTCATGTCCTTAGATTCTTTGAATGATTTCTTATATATGATAACAAAAGTACAGACAACAAAAGAAAAACTAGATAAGTTAGACTTAATTGAAATGTAAAACTTTGGTGTTTCAAGGTACATTATCAAGAAATAAGAATCCACATAATGGAAGAAAATAATTGCAAATCAAATATCTGACAAAGGTCTTATATTCAGAATATACAAATTACTCATACAACACAATAGTGGAAAGACAACCTATTTTTTAAATGTGTTGTTGTTGTTGTTGTTAAGTGCCGTCGAGTCGGTTTCGACCCATAGCGACACTGTCAAGGCTGTAAATCTTTACGGGAGCAGAACACCTCATCTTTCTCCCGAGTAGCGGCTGGTAGTTTCGAACTGCTGGCCTTAAGGTTCGCAGTCCGATTCATAACCACTACGCTACCAGAGCTCCTTTTTTGTGTAAAGGAACAACAAAAAAAGTATACAGTTCCAAAGAAATAATATGAATGGACTTCCACCATGAAGCACATGAAAATAAGGCCTATCATAGAAATGCAAATCAGACATTACACTGAGATGCCATTTCGCCCCTACTAGAATGGCTGGGGTTAATGCACCAGACTGCAAAGCCCTTTGACGACCCCTTGGTCGACGGTCCAAGCTCACCAGCTGCTCCTTGGAAACCTTATACAGTGTCACTATGGGTCGGAATTGACTCGACGGCACTTAACAACAACAAGGATGGCTGGAATTAAAATATCAGATAAGTGTCAGTAAAAACTTGGAGAAGCTGGAACTTCTCTACTAGTGAGCATCTAAAGTGGTTGCAGACACTTTGGGAAACATGTGCAAATGGCTCAACATCGAACTACCAAGCTGATGTTGTTTGGCATCAAGTAGGTTCTGACTTATAGCGAATCTGTATACGGTTTCCGAGGCTGCAAATCTTTACGGGAGCAGAAAACTTAGTCTTTCCCACAGGGCAGTGGTGGACTTGAACCACTGACCTTATAGTTCAGGTCCAGAGTTTACCCTACAGAGCTACCATGCTCCCCAAGAGTTACCATTGTTGTTGTTGTTAAGTGCTGTCAAGTTGGTCACGACCCATGGCAACCTCGTATAGGGGATTCCAAGGCACAGCTGACCTTGTGGCTCACAGTCCAGTGCTTATCCTACAGTGCCACATGATCTACTAATTCCATTGCTAGGTATACATCTAAGAATTAATAAAACACATTTCCATGCAAAAACATGTACATGAATGTTTACAGAGCATAAGTTATAATTTCTCAAAGGTGGGAACAAACCCCAGTCTCATCGACCGATGGATGAATAAACAAAATGTGGTGTTATCTATAAATGTACAATTGAGTATGTTTGGTCACAAAAAGGAATAAAATACTGATACATGCTACAACATTGATAATCCTTGAATAAAAGCAAGAGAAGTGAAATAATTCAGTCATAAAAAACATAGTATATGATTGTTGTTAAGTGCTGTCGAGTCGTTTCTGATCCATAGCGACCCTGTATAGGGTTTCCGAGGAGCAAATGATAAGCTTGAACCGCCGACCCTGAGATTCAAAGTGACTTTGCAGTCCAGTGCATTAACCCACAGCGCCATACTGGGGCTCTGATATTATGAAACATCCAGAACAGCCAAATATACAGAGACAGGAAGTATATTAATAATTGTTCTATGAGTTGGAACTGATTCAACAAACAGCACTTAACAACAATTAGAACTGGGTGGGATGAGCAGATCACGGGATTTCTTTCTGAGGTATGAGAAGGTTTTTAAATTGACTGGCATTCTTGGAACACATATGCAAATATGCAAAAAAATATTGAAGACTTTAAATGGACACATTGTTAATGTGAACTAAGTTTCAAAAAATCTACTTTTCAACTTATCAGTTGTAGAACTGAACAATATTTGGAAAATCTGAGAAAGCATATCATCAAATATTTTTTCCCTTTGAAGTCTGGTGCTAGTAATACCTCTGTTTCTGATTCATTTCCATGTGATTCATCAACATGGTTTATAAAGAGGCATTTGATGACTAAGGGGACTGATAAATCTGTTTATTTGGTGAACCTCGGTTGAATGTTTTTCTTTTTCCCTCTGAACCATGATGTGGTGCTTGACAACATTAGTTTTAACTTAGTTCTGGAAAGGTTCATTTCCAGTTCCAAACTCAGATCTCAAGAATTGCAAGGGAGTCCTACATTTTGTAAAAATGCGGAACATATTATTTCCTCTAATGTGAATGATGAAGCAGATTACATGTGACACTGATGAATAAGATAGCAAATTGAAATCCCTGGAATTTTTAGCTATATGTAAAGATATACATAGCACCCAACACACATTTTTGCATTAGTTCTCTTTCCTATGGTACTGAGGTTGTTGACATTGTTAAGTGCTGTCGCTTCCGACTCATAAGGTTTCCGAGGAGTAGCTGCTCAGTTTGACCAGCCAACTTGTGGTTCAAAAAGACTTTGCGGTCAAGTGCTTCCTCTACAGCCCCATACCAGGGGTTGCTGTTGTTAAGTGCTGTGGAGTTGGTTCTGACTCACAGCGACCATGTATAATGTTGCCAAGGACTGGCTTGTGAGTTTGAATCACTAACCTTGTGGTTCAAACTAACCTGGGGTCCAGTGCATTATCCTACAATGCCACAGCCGGGTGTGGGTGGGGGGTATACAAAAACCTACTGCCTACAAGAAGCAGGAGGGACAAAGTGAGGGCTTCTACTGACCTACTCTTATTTCCTGGCTGTCTGCTGTAACCCTTATCTGAGTTGGGTCTATGGGAGCCTAATGAAAGTGAAATGTACTAGGGAGTCAGGGAGAACAGTGACTTCAGTATTTGAGGAGGAAGAAAAAAAATACAATTATTAATCTGACTTTTAATTATAGAATTTGAATGCCACAAAGACACTGTAAAAGATCATTAGAGTGACTCTTTGTCTCAAATGGATCCTGGTGTGGTGCTGTAGATTGAGCACTGACTACTAATTGCAAGGTTGGCAGTTCAAACCCACTAGCCTCTGCTTGGAAACTATACAGGGTCTCTATGTGTCACAACCAACTTGACAACACTTAACAAGAAGAGAACAACAACTTTGCTTCAGAATTTCCAGAATGATGGTATTGAACACAGTTGTTACCCTGTTGTTATATGCAATCAGGTTGGCAGCCAACTCCTAGAGCCCTTTATAGGGTTTCCGAGGCTTCAAATCTTTGACGGAGCAGCAAGCCTAATCCTTCCCCTCAAGGAAAATGTTTCACAGAATCATTTCACATGAAGTGCTCCGTCAGCCATTTCTGGGAACAGCAAGCTATCCTTAGATCATGAAAATATGTGCTAATTGTCCAAAAAAGATAGGCAAAACTGAGGATTTTATTTTGTTAGCCTTAAGATCTTGAGTGACTGGTAGTTAAAAGAATAAAAAAACCTTAGGAAATAATTTATCAAATATGCCTTGAGTGACTCAAACTGGAACCAGGAGGTAGAATTTTAGTAATGTCTTTGACTATAAACCAAATTTACATCAGGAAAAGGAAGGTGGGAGGAAAAAATCCCCAGTTTAACCTATCTTTCTAAGGTAGTTTTCACAGTTATTAATTGAGTGGCAAAAGAAAGCTGAGGAATTCTCATCTTCAAACAACCACAGAACTGGAAAGGGAGAAAAAAGAGTAAAGAGAAATATGTTTTCTTACTTTTTAGAAAAAAAGGTTTGTTTCATGTGTTCTGTGAGGTCAATAGTAACCACACTATTATCCAGACAAAATAGCTATTAGAAAATATGATTGTACCAGATTATACATAAATAATCCCACTTAATCTGTATATCTTCTTGTGATAAGTACTATTATTACCCCACCTAACAAAAGTGAAAACTGACCTTGAAAAATGAACACCTTGTGCAATATCCTGAGCTGGCACAGGGGGGATTTGAACCATAGTTAGAAGACCAGGGGCCTCACTAATATGTGACATCACAATGTAAGTGGGTCTGGGGAAGGTCTACCAGACACATGGCCTGAACATTTTACTTCAATTCTCCAAGGGTTTATTGAAAGCCTTCTGTGTATAATGCACACCATAAACCAAAAGTGTATTTTCAATCTCATGTTAAAATCCGATCACTAGAACTAAATATGGAGGAAAAGAAAAGTTAATTGACCTGATTTCAAAACTTATTATACTTATAACTGGGAAGAAATGTTTTCAGTTATGTACACAAATATTTAATAGAGAAGGCATACAAATTCAAGTAAAACTAGATACCAGTTTGATTGAAATTACATGAAAATGACTATGATATTCTATATTAAGTAGCATAAAGTTAAAAGAAGCAAACAAGTCTCCCTGCTTAAGAATCATAGCAGAGTTACAGACTAAAAATAGATCAACCATATGATTTAAACAACTCCTCTAGAGGATGGGAAGGGAACATGAAGAAAAAACAATATCGAAATATTTTAAAATCTTCCTAGAAACTTGAGAACAAAGGCGGCTTTAACAATGTGGGCACGAAGCCCAAAACTGCCAAATTGCCTTTGGGGATAAAGACATTTAACTGTGTTCCTGGTTGTATAACAAAACAGACTGCTTTCCTCTTCTCCAACCTCCCCTGTAATAAATAGTCAAAGATGCTCTGTGTAAAAATACTGCATTTGGACTTTGAGAGCATATGCTGACACTGTGAATCTGAAGTGGGCTGACTCATGGGCCATGTGATTTTTTTTCTTCTTCTTCATTGTCCTTATTAATAAGGTTAGTTGAAGTCACATTATGGGAAAACCGGTTGAGAAATGATGGATGATTTTTCTTTCTTTTCAGGCAATACCACCCAGCTTTTTAATTATGTATGCTGTCTTTACAATAACAACAACAACAGAAAAAAAACAAAAAACAAAAAAAAACCTTCAATATATTTTTTCACTTTGGTGAGTAGTGTTCTAACAATATTTCAATTTTCAAAAAAAGCAGACTTTCTCAAAGTATTATCAGGTTACAATTAGTTACATCTACCTTAACCTTTGGAGTCTTGGTGTAGAGCTGTAGGATAAGCACTGGACTGGTGGATACAAACCCAACAGCTGCTCTTCAGAAACCCTTTGAGTCTGAACCAATCTGAAGACACTTAACAACAACAAAACACCTAACCCATTGGCATCCTGGTGTTGCACTGCAGAATAAGAACTGGATTGCTAACCACAAGGTTGGAGATTCAAACCTACCAGTTGCTTCTCAGAAACCCTATACAGAGTAGCTACGAGTCACAACCAACTCAATGGCACTAAACAATAAGCACACCCTAACCCACTGAAGTCCTGGTGTGGTGCAGTAGGATAAACGCTGGGCTCCTAACCATAAGATCAGTGGTTCAAACTCACCAGCCACTCTTTGGAAACCATATACAGGGTCGCAATAAATTGGAACCGACTTCATAGCACTTATCATCAACAACAACCTTAACCCATCTGAGTGTCCATTTTGGCTAGAGACAAAAATGGGATGGTAGGAAGTCAGGGGCTCTGAACTTAATAGCCTTTAATTAAAATTTTGGCTCTGTTAGTTAATGGGTATGGGATTCTGGATAAATGATTTAACCTAAATTTCCTTATTTATGAAATGGAGGTCATATATATCACACCGTGAGTCATTTTAAAGATTAAAGATAATGTATATGTAAAAAGGGGGCTTCAAAAAGTTCACATAAAAATTTCCATTATTTTTTAAATCCATTTTTTCCATGAAATCCTTGAAGCCCCCTGGTAAACATCCAGTATATTGTTTTATCTGATGAACTTACTGGCCCACAGATGCAAATAATAACTAAAAAGTTCTTTTACCTGACTGACACTGCCTGAAGAGGTTTTGAAGTATTGGGTAACGAACTCTTTCAGCTAAACATCTTGGACTCATAAGAGAGCAAGATATGTTTTCTTGCTTCCATAATATGCAAATGAAAGATATAATATACACATGAAAGATGTAATACACAGTAACTTAGAGTCCAAATCCTTAACTCCCATGGTCCAGGAACAACTCAGTAACAATACCAGTAACATATGTCTAACAGGCATCACTGTGTTACAAATGGTTAACATGGTCAATTGCTAAGGTTAGATTTCATCCAGAGGCACCTTGGGAAAAGGTCTATGTGATCTACTTCCAAAAAATTAGTCACTGAAAACCCTATGGAGCACAGTTCTACTCTGACTCAAAACCTCCAGGAGTCAGAATGGATCCTTAATGGCAACTAGTAGTTAATAGCATACAACAACCTTGCTACTTATTAATCAAATATTAACTTAGCTTTCACTCTATCACTCACATGTGGATTATGGAGATGATAGACATAGACAATGTCCTGCCCTCAGTGAACAGTTTTGTTTATGGAATGAGGGTTGAAGAGGCAAGAAACAAAGATTATGGAGGACTATAAAGCAGAGTTAAGAGATGGGATATGGAGGGTTTGGGTAGATTGATCTCAGAAACAAACAACTGTTTGAAGTAGTTCTCTCCTTATACAATGACAATATTGTTACTTAGTTTTGAAATTTTATTATATCCTGGGTGACTATGTCTACTACTGAGTTACTATTAGTTTGTTTTTGCTTTAATGCTTCAGTTAGGCGTTTGGTGTCTTTGGTTTTGTTTTGTTTTCACTATTGAAAAGTTCCGTCAATATATCTCCTGAGAATCTCACTTCTATCAGAACTATAAATCAAATACATTTTTGGTTTTCCACAATCTCAGGAAAACTGAGAAAAGAGATTTGTTGCTCAAGATATTTGAGGCAGAATTTTTTTCAGTATTCTTAGGAAATAAAAAAGTTTCCAAAGTAAGATGAAAGCAATTCAATCCATCTTCTTGTTTATTTTTCAGGTTCCATGACTTCAACCATAATAAGGATATGCAATTATAAACAGTATTTGACATTCCTGAAAAAACTTCAGACATCATCCTCTGGGCCCAAACATGTACTTTTCCTACCCATAGCCCTCTTGTTTTCTCCTTTTTGGCTGAGACTTAAGGTATCAGACTAGGATTAGACCTTTCAGATTTCTTCTTTATAAAAGAGAAATATTTTTTCTAGTATGCAATATTCTCTTTATTTTCAGTTAAACTATTCTGGGGGAAATTTTCATTTTTATTTTTGAGATTTCACTGGAATGTAACATTAAAGTAATATATTTTAGTGGGGTGCTGGATAAATGATTTTAGTAAAGATTGAAAAAGGTTATGCTTATGAATTACTAACATTTCTTTCCAGCCTCTCTCTTACACACACACACTTTCTCATACACAGACTTCTCTCCCCTGCACTATCTGAAAAAATAAAAATATAAAAGAGGCAATGGGTTAATAAACAGCATCTGTCAGCAGGGAATTATTTGGGATGCTATCAGTTCTTTCTCACTGGTATTTCAGAGTTTAATACAAAGTCAGAATATTTGGACCAGCAGAGCAGGAAATTCCTGACAAGCCCCCACTTTCACATCTGCTGCCTCTTTTAAGTCCATTGGAAGTAGTTCAACAGTGTCCCCAAATTTCTTCAACTAACTCATTCATTTGCAATTTCTTATTGCTGTTGTTGTTTAGTGCCGCCGAGTTGGTTCCAACTCATAGTGATCCTATACAGGGTTTCCAGACAGTAGCTGATGGATGTGAACTGCCAACCTTTGGTTAGCAGTTCAGTTCCTATCCTACAGCACCACACCAGGTCTCCAAATGTCTTATTAGTGGCCCTATAGTTTTTGGTGGATCAAAGACCCCCGAGTCCTTTTTATTAGAAAGACTAAGACTACAAAAAGTGTTTGCAAAGAGATAGTGAGCACACTGTATGTATATTCATACAGTCTGTACCACAACATATCCATACCATTAGCGAAATAGTGCATTTGCAAAGTATATTATATTCTTAAATTTCTTTTTAACCATCGTTTTTGATGTTAAGAGTCATTGAGTCCATTCTGACTCAGAGCAACCGAGTATATAGTGGCGGGTGAGTTTGAACCACTGACCTTGACATTCAAACCCACTTTGCAGTCCAGTGCTTATCCTACAGCACCATACCAGGACTCCTGTCATTCTGTGGTATCATTTCCAAGACAACTGTTTATATAAGTAGACAGTTATTGTCCTAGTCTTGGTCTTTCTGGGAGGTGGGCGAAGTAAGTGGTAAAAATGCTAATTGACTTAGTCAACCAATAGACAAAACCTAGAACCCAGGTGCCTTGCTCTTCATCTAGTGCATTCCATCCCATACAAGTACATAGTGCTTTGCTTATGTGCATACAGCACAGATGGTTAATTTTTTTGAAAATTTGAATAGATCAGTTTTTTGGTGTGTGTATGCTTCTTTTCTTTCCCAAAATCTGGTGGTTTGAGAGAAAGAATTGATCAATCAAGTGAAAAGAGCTACTCTGGCCACATACGCAACCACTGCCTTAGGGGTTGTGGTCTCCCTGACACAGGTGTGCTCTGTTATGTTAGTGGGATTCAGAGCAATTAATGTTCTCTTTCTCCTACCACCTATTTAGCACACAGCAAGGCTACCCTGTTTGGGAATCCTCATGTGATCCTTGATTACATTACAAAATATGATCAAAAGACTCCACCTCAATGTGCATGATTGTGTTGCTTGCTAAACTCAATGGCAATTTATTTAAATATGATACTCTGCAGGAGAACTCCTTCAAAGAAAAGACACAACAGGCCGTTTATCATTTCCATGCAAGGCATTTGGAGTTATTGCCTCTTGAAAGCAATGGGGGGAAACAAGGATAATGCTGGTGGAAGAGTTAAAAAGTGAGATGATCATAAGCCCTGCTCTCTATGCACAATGTTCGTTATGTCCTAGAGTTAAGAGCTTGGTGGTCCCTTCTTAACACAAATCATCCTTCCAGAGAGAGGAAAGAGATGGGTGTGGGTGGTAAGGAAATTAGGAGCATGGATTCTAGACAATAATGCATCTGAGATAATCTAGTGATGCAAGCACATTACTATTCAGAGTGTGGCAGAGTGCCGCCAATTCACTGAAAAGCTAACTCAGGCAAATTTAAATTAAAGCATGTGCTGGATTGGATTGTAACAAAGAGAGAAAGCAATTAGCATGGCAGTATGTACACATCTGCAATAATCCTGTTTGATGCATCTTCTATTAATTAAGTTTAATGGAAGAAAAAAATCAGGTCAACAGAAGGAAAGGCACAGCTTTTGGCCACTACAAAGCATTTCCAAACATTGACTAAGTTTGCCACGTAAATGTGTCAAATGTCTTCCTTTAAGCCCAGAATAGAAAGTCAAACTGAGTCTAATTTGTAAAATTGTGATTTTTAAGCTTGCAAAGTTTGATTTTTAAAAGTGTGTTATAACAATTTTCATTCATGTAATCATTTGTCTCCCTTGAAATAAGCTTCCCATTTTTATGAAGAAAATTATGTTTAAAAGGAGGTTGAATAATTTATTTACCCAGTCAAATCTGCGATTTGGAATATGTAAAATGAAAAATTATAATTATGTTCCTGAATATGGAAAAACTTCATTTGTATAAACCTTACAATTCTACAATATGTTTTAAAATGTTGTATGTGCAAGCAGAAAAAGCAAAACTTTAGCTCTAAACTACTATGTAACAATTAGTATAGAAATTCTGTTTTAAATGCAATAATGAGTCCTTTCCAAATCATAAGACCAATTGAATTCTGAGCATGATAGGTTGTTATGTAGATCTCGTGAAATGTCTATTTTACCAATATTTCTGAAATCACAGTCTGGGCGGGTAAATTATTCATTTCTAATAAATTGAATTGGATATTGAGAAATGGACATTTCTTAAATATATCATCTATTATATCTCATTTTTATATAGTCTGCTTTGAAAGCAGAGAAAGCTTTTTCTTTCTCTTTCTTTAATGTATCTGGAGAGGGTATGTCTATGTCAAAACCCTCAAATGGTTTTCTTCTTAATTAAAGTGGGAAATTTATGTAAACTCATTTTTCATTTTCTTATTCAAAATGTGGTGTTCATTTTAAATAACGAAAATTGTATTACCATTTTTCTTTTTAATTTACAAAGAATGTCTTAGTATAGCTATAAATTAAGCAAAACCTTCCTTCACTGAGTACTTATCATTGCTTAGTACTTTTGAAAAAGTACTTTTAAAAAAGTATACAATGAACCATTATGAGATGATGCACTTTAAATAATACCATCAAGGGGATATCTAGCGCAAAGTCTGTCAACTTTTCTATTTTTATTGATTATAAAAATATAAAGTATTGTGTTCAATTCCATAAATTAGAAGCAATCTTAATCCATTGTGTGTTTATAATTTATTAAAAATAAAACTATGTATAATATAGATGTTCTTATTAAAAATTCAAAACTATATCTTCTGCACCAAATAATAAGCAGTTAACATTACAATGTAAACAAGTAGCTTAATTCTTGAGGGAAATTATATATAATGTAAATAGATTCAATTCATTGTAATAGTAAATCAGATCAAACATATTCATCGATAAAAGTTTACAGTGGACATAATTGTAAGTATCTAATTTGTGAATATCAGTTTCTATAGGAATATATGTGTGACAATGCCTGAAAAGCAACACTTAAGACATATTCTATGCAAACACTTGAACGTTTGCCTTCTTTGTTATGTACATACAGAAGACTTTATTTCCCGTGACCTAATGTATGTGAACAGCCTGAATCTCTAGCATCTTTAAGAGAAAGATCAATAAAATACATGGGTTTGAAAACATTGTTTCTCCCATATACCATATGCACAGATTGTGAAAGTGCACTCATTCTAAAACTCATCTGAGAAGTCCATTTTTGTTAAGTTCATACTGTTAAAAGCATCTATATCACAGACTAAAATCTACCTTGTCATTTTAGAAGTCTTTTAAATGGATGGTTCTTATCCATGTATTAAGGATAGACAAGAATTGGTGTTCATGAAGATTATTTTATATTAAATAAATGTGCAGCTGTGTCTAATATAAAATTTACTAGCCATATGTGCCCTCTCAAGACATTAGCCTGCCAATACTCTTTGTTTTTTCTTTTTACATATATGTAAATTGATTACTACCTGTCATTCTTTGGACATCCCAACGTCCCTAGTACACAGTGCCAGGTCAGGGTTTCAGCATTAATTCCCAATTTCCTAGCTTTTTGAGGGCTTTGGCAGACCCATAGTGTTTCTTTAACGTTGGTTTTTTTTTTGTGGTTTAATATTTCTAAAAGCAGTAAATTATTTCCAGCATATGTAAAAAAGACAAATTTCTCTGTGGTTAGTGACCACAAAACAAAACAAGAAACAAATACTTCAGAGTATAGATCCTAAGTTTCAAGCTTAAAACACTTATTTTGATGTCATATGTGAAAAGGAAATATTTTGATGAAAAATTATGAATCAATATTTAAAGAACTCTTGTAGATGATGACATTTCTGTACCTATTATCTCCATTATCAACAATAAACATGGTTATTGCTCCATAAACACAAACACACACATCTTGACTCTCATATGTATGTAACATGGCTATGAACTATTTTAAAAGATTAATATTGATCAATAAAATGATTTAAGAAGAAAGAATCTTAATCCGTGATTCAAGGTTTTAATTAACAATACTTTCTTTTAACAAAAACAAACGTTGAATCAAACTTTTAGAAAATGACTTTTAATAGCAACGTGATGTTATTGATTTATCACTATTTTAGTTTTTGCTCCCAGAGCTCAGGATTTTGTCTTTGCTTTTTAACGACAGAAATTTGAGGTACTGAAAATGTTTGGGGGTATTTTAAATAGCTTGTTTATCTTTCACAGCTTCAAATTTACAATTTTGAAAAACAAAAATATTTTATAGATTAAAATCCATGCATCTGAGAAAGAGAGAAAAAAATCTTGACAAGTTAATTTTAAATGGTAACTTTACACTGTATTTTATAGAATAAACTTTATCAGGCATATGGGATCACAGTATGACAAAATGATAATGCTTAGTGATATGGGGAGAAACAGGATTCTGTAGGATAAGCACTGGACTGGAAGTTTCAAAGTGGGTGGTTCATGCCCACCAGCTACCCAGTGAAAGAAAGATGAGGCTTTCTGTTCCCACAAAGATTTAGAGTCCTATACAATTCGTGAAACCTTATACAGTGTCACTATGAGTTTGAACCCACTCAATGGCACAACAGTCATATAATCTCCCTTTAACCCCTCCATTTTAGTTAACCTGGTGTCCAGTTATTATCAATGAATGGCAAAGGAACACGTAAAAATAGCAGAGTTTGAACTACGTTTATGCTTCTTTTTCCTTTATATTCCAAATTACCCCAACTTCATATCAGCAATGGAACTTTCTTTTAGGTAAAAATGCATAATACAAGATTTTGTAGTGCTCTGTAGGATATGCACTGGACTGAGAACCACAAGGTCAATGATTGGAACCCACCAGTCATTCCAAGGAAGAAAACTGAGGCTCTCTGCTCCTCAGAAACCCTAGACAAGGTCGCTATGACTCAGAGCTGACTTGACAACATTTAACAACAACATACCAAGGAAAAGGGCAACAATATGAATCTGAAAAATTTGCAAAACACAAAGAAGAGCAAAAATGTGCTTGAATTATCTAAGAAAGATGGAAATATTCATAAGTATCTTCCATTGTTTCAGGTTGCTAAACCTTTTCCTTTTTCCTCAAATTTGGCCTACAGAGAACAATAGAGATTGTGTGAAAGAGAGAGATTAATAATGAAAATAAAATGCAGTTCAGATTCTGGATTCTCAAACTCAGGCAAAGTAAGATAATCAAGTTGTTAACTTTTTTTTTATCATTACCCCTGCATGTTTATGCATATTTCTTTTGGAGCAGATCAAAATTTAGCTGAGAACCAAGACAGTATGTACAGATTAAGGAAATGGGAATATCAATTCAAGATTGCTACCTCCTGATACAGTCAAACTAGCAATGTATCTGTAAAAGCTTTTTCCAAATTTTCTAAGTAACATGTCTTGGTTCTGAAAAGTTCTAAGCTTAGAAAATTAGGAAGACACAGATCCAGGATTAAAACCAAAACCCACAAATGGCTCTACATAAAACGGCCTAATGATGGGTAGCTCTGGTTTGGATGGCATTAGAATTGTGGCAGTGATGCAACTTCTTTTTTTCTATTTTTGTATATGATCCATTACTGTAAGAAATATGTAGTAATTGAACAATTGAAATTGAAGAAAAATAAAGGAAATGAAAATAAAAACAAATGATACATTGTTTTGTCTCAAGTTTTACGTAACCTCAGATGAAAACTATCATTTCCTTTATTTTGTAATCCTATCTATTAAACATATAGAGAGTGAATATATGCAGTGGACTGGTAATCACAAGGTTGGTGGTTCAAACCCACCAGTAGCTTCTTGGATATCATATATAGTGTCGCTATGAGTCGGAACTAACTTAACAACACTTAGTAACAACTATTAGCTCCCTTCACTGGAAAAATATTCAGAAGTTCTGTATGTCATAAAGCATAATTGGAATCCCTGTCCCAAATGTGACAATGAGTTTGAAAGCTGAAAGTAAATTACAGTATCGTGTCCAAACACAATATTAAAACATATACATTAAATGCAATATAGTATAGTAAGAATTGTTAAACACTGAACTAATAGTAAATCATGTAATGATACCAAGGTGGAATAATCCAGTCTTTGGGGATATTCAGTTTAGTAACTATGATGTTGAGGCAAATTATTACATTTAGTGATAATGAGACAAAACAAAATCCCCAAAAAGAAAATTATTGTCATAAATGAGTCATTAACGGAAAAATGCTTTGAAGTTGTAAAATGTGCAAACGGCTTAAGAATGTGTGTGTATGTGTGTGAAGACTTCAAAAAGTTTGTTTAAAATTTCCATTATATTTAAATTCCATTTATCCATGAACTTTTTAAGGCAAATATATGGGTACATATGTCATATATAAGGAGCTTTGGTAGCATAGTGGTTATTAATTGGGCTGCTAACTTCAAGGTCGGCAGTTCGAAACTACCAGCTGTTCCGCGGGAGAAAGATGAGGCTTTCTGCTCCCGTAAAGATTTACAGCTTCAGAAACCCTGTGCAGGGTCACTATGATTCAGAACCGACTCCACGGCACATAACAAAAACAACATATCATTTATATATTGTTGTTGTTATAGGCGAGTCGAGTAGTAGTTCTGACTCATAGTAACCCATACCAAAAATGAAACACTCCCTGGTCCTATGCCATCCTCACAATTATTACACTTAAGCCTATTGCTGCTGCCACATTGGGGGTCTTCCCCTTTTCCACTGAGCCTCCACTTTACCTAGCGTGATGTCCTTCTCCAGGGACCAATCCATCCTGATAATATGTCCAAAGTATGAAAGACGAATCTCACCATCTTGGCTTCCAAGAACCATTCTGGCTGTACTTCTTCCAACACAGATGTTTGTTCTTCTGGAACTCCATGTTGACATCATATAGGCAAATGATAGCTATGGGCTCCTTACAGAAAGGCACTCTGACTTTTAACTCAGGTTAAAAGAAATGCCTGAAATAAAATTTCATAATATGTTTCTTTTGAGTGTCTTTTAAGTTTGCACAGGTTTTTATTCTAAACATACACATAAACTTAATATGATATATATATATATATATATGTTTGAGGCCTGGTGTGGCACTGTAGGTTAACATGCTGTACTGCAAGGTCGGTTTGAATCGCATTGTTAGCGGTTCAAGCTCACCAGCTGCTCCTTGGAAACCCTATACAGGGTCGCTATGAGTAGGAATAGACTCGAAGGCACTTACACAACAAACAACACACATACATCATACATGTATGTGTGTTGTTTGTTGTTTAAGAGGAAGAGAGCGTCCTGGTGTGGCACTGCAGAACCACAAAGTCAGTTTGAACAGCAAATTCAGCGGTTCAAATCCACTAGCCACTCCTCAGAAACCCTATACAGGGTCACTATGAGTCGGAACTCACTCGATGGCACCTTACAACAGATATATAGATATAGATATAGATATAGATATAGATATAGATATAGAGAGAGACAGTGTGTATGTGTCCTTGTGTGGCAGCACTGTGGGCTAATGAGCCAGAATGCAAATTTGTTTGAACTTCAGAGTCGGCGGTTCATGCTTACCAGCTGCTCCTCGGAAACCCTATACCCTATACAGGGTCGCTATGGGTCTGAATTGACTCGACGGCACTAACAACAACAACTATATATATATATATGATGTTGTATATATATGTGTATATATATATATTATATGATGTGTATATATACATATATATACGCTGTTGTATATATATGATGTGTATATATATATATATATATATACATAAACCA
>NW_006408524.1:34933271-34950577 GCF_000296735.1 Chrysochloris asiatica | reverse complement strand
TTTCTCCCGCGAAACGGCTGGTAGTTTTGAACTGCTGATCTCGAGGTTAGCAGCCCAATTCGTAACCACTACGCTACCAGAGCTATATATATATATATATATATATATATATACACATATCACACTTTTCAGGAATGACACTCAAATGCTATACTTCCGTTTTTTGTGTGTGCCAGTGAAATTGCTTTTATATTTTAAACTCACTAATTTGACTAGGAGCTCTGGTAGCTTAGTGGTTACAAATCGAGCTGCAGTTTGAAACTACCATGGGAGAAAGATGAGGCTTTCTGCTCCCGTAAAGATTTACAGCCTGGGAAACCCTGTACAGGGTCGCTATGAGTCGGAACCGACATGACAGCACTTAATAACAACAACAATTTGACTAGAAGCTATGCATTTTTTCTGTAGACGCAATGTTACTCAGTAAGATAAGCACTTCAAACCACAAGGCTGGCGATCGTATCTACCAGTGGCTCCGTGACAGAAAGATGAGGCTTTCTGCTCCCGCAAAGATTTGGAGCCTCTGGAGCTCTTCGCAAGGTCACTATGAGTTGGAACTGACTCAGTGACACTTAACAACAACAACAACGAAGGTCCAAACAGATAACTTTGACATTTCCAAAGGTGGTAATAATTTCTTCCACGCACTGGGATCCTTTTCTTATATACATGAGGGCACTATTTCTAGAAATTTCTTTTTGAAAGCAGGAGCGGATAAGCAGGATGTCAAAGAAACACAGCCATCCTTAAGGTCTGGTAGATAGGCTTGGGTTTGCAGCAGTAACAAAGACTCCACTATGTGCCCTCAGGTGAGTCACTTAGCCCTGTGTGTCCTAACTGCTCCACCTGTAAATGCAGTAATCACCTTTGCCACCATCTTCCTCTCAAGGTTGTTTTAAGAATTGTCATAACTGGTCATTTATTTGATCCACTGGAGAAATGCCCAATGCCCTTGTACCTCTGAATGTGTGTACCCAAGTGCAAGCTCAGTTATAAAACTATATCCAACAGTATTTCCTTACTAAAAGAGACAAAGGACAGCCAAGTGAAGAAGGCCAGACCCAAATGGCATCTTGAAGGTCTTTGAGATTCTCAAATGAAAAGTTTTATATAAAAATAAAACATTATTACCTAGGTAGAGAAAAATGGAAGCATTTTCTGTCAGCATTAAAGAGCCAAATACAGTGTTTTCCTCGGCTTTTCTTTGACATTTCATTTGCATTTATTTGGATGACAATATAGATAAATCCTCTACTTTGTGCCATTGAAACTGGGTTTCATTTCAGTGTGTGGAAAATGACAAAATGAAAGAGAGAAGCCTTTGAAAGAAAGTGAAAATAAATGTAATAGCCAAAAGCCAAATAATAGTCATAGTATAGTTAAAGTCTATTAAGGAGTAGCAGTCAGGGTATCATATGCACGCTCTCTCATCCTCTGTGGTCAGCCTACTCTGTGGACCACCTGCCTTAAATTACACAAGTCCACCACATCCCTGGAGTGAGGGGGAAGGCAGAGAAAATAAATGAGAGTGGAAAAGCAACTTTCTCCATTCATACTAATCACTTCACATTTCCCTTTTTTTAAAAAAAATTTTTAGAATGCCTCTTTTCATTTCATAATCATTTGTATTTCAATCTACAAACTGACACTATTGGGTTTGGAATAATATATACATATGATCAGCACTGGACTGTGAATCACAAGGTTGGCAGTTCAAACCCACCAGCTACTCCTTGGAAATGCTATACAGGGTCGCTATGAGTTGGAACCGACTCGATGGCACTTAAGAAAAACATATGCAATAAATGTCTTGAATTTTCTAAATTTTTTTTTTTAATAGATAGTCATTGACATGTACCATTCAGAATCAGTGACTGTGCTATTTTTGGAGGTGATAGGGAAGTATGTAGCTGTCTATAGGACAGAATGTGAAGAAATGGATCCCCAGTTGGCTAGATCAGAACGGACTAATCTGTAAAGACTCTCCCAGTGTGATGAAGAAGCACATGTGAGAAGTCTGTGTTTGGAGTTTTCATAGATATCAAGTGGAATCAATTTTACAGACATGAAAAGACACAGATAAGAGCTTTCTTACTAAATTTAACCAATACTGCCTCTGCCACATGTGGTTGTATGGGACATTCACTGAACAAAGACACCTGCCCATTAGCCCATGGGGCAATAGGAAGTGGAATCCAGTCCTGCTCTCCCAGGCTAACCATAACCCAGGGGAAAGGGGTCCCTTTACTTATTCACACAAAGAGATCATATGGGCAAGTTATAGCTGTGGGCTCCCTACAGAAAGGCACGCTGACTTTTAACTCAGGTTAAAAGAAATGTCTGAATTAAAATTTCATAATGCGCCTCTTCTGAATGTCTTTTAAGCTTACTTGGTTCTCATTCCAAACATGAACTTGAGAGCTGAGAATTATACATCCCTGTAGTGTTACATTATGGGACAGTCATGCTATCATTTTCCAGTTCTTTTAGATGTGGATTCTGAATTCCATGCCTTGATTTTTTTATTAGTATAATAGTAATGTTTATTCAAACCAACAAATATGCCATCTGCCAGTCTTTAAGCAAGGTGATGGAGTTAGATCAGTGAAGTGGACAACTGCTTGTCTACAAAAAAAGCTTACTTACTAATAAATGACTGTTCATCTATAAGATATTACTTGTTGTTGTTAGGTGCCATCAAGTCGGTACCGACTCATAGCGACCCTAGTTAGGCACAGCAGAATGAAACACTACCCGATCCTGGGACAACCTTACTACTTTGGCCACGCTTGAGTTCAGAGTGATAAATGTATATTGAATGGAAATAAAAGTAGAAAATGCAAAAATATCTTGGTCTTGGGATCATTTTACTCTTAGTTCTAAACCTTAATCTCTCAGAATTCTAAAAGCAGGTAGAGGGTGATGTAGCTTCTGTAGGGGTCTCCAGAGCAGGAAGGTGTATAACTGTATAGGTGTAAATTATTCACAAGTGGAGGCAGCCTTCTAAGACTAGAGGCTCCTTCTCTGGATGAGCATGGCATAGTCATCTCTGAATAGCACTAGCCCTTAGCAAGACCCTCAACAAATGGTTGTTAGCTGAATATGTCATTATTTGATTAATTAAAGACAGTGCTGTGGTGACCATCTATGCAACCTGTCACTTGAGGAACTGTACATGGGGAACAGTGAACATTTCTTAATTGTTTCAGAAGAGCTACATGATTTTTTAACCTTAACCCTACAGTCAGACATCTGAGTAGTTCTGTTATAAGAAAAAATGAGAGTCACCTATGGCTGTACATTTGAATGAGTCCACAAAGGTTTTACATAAGTAAACATGTTTCTAAATTATGCTATCTACAATTGGATTACCTTTAAAAAAAAATTTTTTTTTTCATAAGAAACTCATGAAAACAAAATCCACGAGGACAGAATGTCAGATGTAAGAATAGCATCACAGATTACAGATTGAAAAGGCCTTTGGGATTGTTTGCACAGAGTAAGAAAATCCTTTTATGATTAGTTTCCTTTGGTTCTGCCTCATTCCATAATCACTCCATGGGGCAAAAGGCACTCCTGGTTTTTCTGCCCCAAATAGTTTCTGTACATGCTACTTACATTATCTTTTTTTTTTTTTTTTTTCCCCATCAGTCGTTAATTCATAAGAGTATTCTTAGAGGTAATTATCCTTATAAAAGGCAAAAATAATGGTCCCAGGGCATTTTTCCATAAACAAGGCTTTGTATCAGAAATTGTAAAACTCAAAATAAAATTAAAAGTATTGTGAAAGGTACATGTAGCCAGAATATTACTATTACAATTTTTAGTGGAAATAAAGACTCAGTCTTATTTTTAGGAGACATGAAGGCATAATAACTAAATAATAAATAGCCAATTCCATAGTTTGTTTTTAGGTGCCATCGAGTCTGTTCCGACTCATATCAACTCTGTATAGGGTTTCCAAGGAGCAACCAGTGGATTTGAACCATTGAACTTGTACTTGAAAGGACTCCTAATTCTATAGCTAGGCCTTTACTATTTATAAGGTGTTAAGGCTATACACAGAAAAGTGTTCAACCTCATTTAAAAAAAAAAAAAATAGCCTGTCCTTGTCTTGTCATCTGGACTTGGCAATTAAAGAGAAAGGCAGAGGCTTGGGAAATAGCTGTTGAGTTATTGAGGGAAAAGGTTGTTCTGGTACTCAGACCACTATGGTGTTTATTATCCTGCCTGAAGTCCTTTCCCATGTGTCCAAGGAGAGGAAAAGAAATGGAATAGGCCAAATTAGTTTGGGCAAATACCTTAAACACTTTGGCCTTCAGAGTCCATGCTATATATTAAATGACTGAACTAAAATTCAATGTGAGAGAAATAAAGACTTTATTCTAAAAAGTGGAGGGTTTATTATCGATAGCCAGTCAAGAAAGACATGTGAAATTGTCACCTGGTCAGTAGACTGGAAAGCGCTTATCTTGGGAGGCAGATAACCCAGTACCCAAAAGAACTCCTAAAGTTATTGTTTAGTGAACTATAGAAAAAATAGGAAACAATGACCATGAATTCAATCACTATCCGTGTTTACCAGAGGACTGGTCAGAAAGCAGCATCAGACAGATTAACCTGCAATCTGCCAGCTGAAGTTTGAGTGTTATTTAAAAGAAATCCAATATCTTATGGTGGTTATAAACGGAAAAGAAGCTGCAGCTTTTAAGTGGAAGAAGTATCTCAAAGGAGTCTACTTAAGAGTTTGTACATTATTCCAAGTCACACATCAGTTTTACTAGTCATAGCCAACTACAGAAATGACATCACCAATGTGGCCTTTCTGTGACAGGAGCTATATCTTGGCAAGGCAAACCATATAGTTTGGGAAGAAATTTGGATAAAATACTTCACCAAGCAATCAATGTTGCATGTTAAAAAGCAAAAATGGTTAAGATCAATGTCCACCTTGTCTGGTTCCTACTCTCCACTGAAACAGTATTTGCTATTATAGACATCCCAAGAAATTTATGCAGAAAACAAATGCCAAATATGTAGGAGTTCAACATGAATTTTTCCTTACCTAGAATGCAGGTGAGGCCTTGGTCCACCAACCTGTCTTTCATGCTCCGTTTCTGAAACCCTGTCAGGAAGAATAAAAGTTTCTGTGGCTTATGGAAACTTTTGGGGCTATAAGGTCTTGACCAGCAAATATGAAAGTATATTATTCAGTTTCCTTTCAATATCAATACTTAGTATCACGTTTTGGGTATTGTAAGTGCTCCCATATGTTTCAGAAATAATTGAATTTTTATTGACATTTTGGCCTGCCTCCTAAAGATGAATATCCTTCAGCTGTTAAACATTTGATAGGTTTGAAGTTGGGAATGCTTTTTTCTTTCATATTTTTATGCTCTTGAATATATACAGACAGAAAGGACAAGAGAGGACCTCAGTCTTCTGATGTAGTGATCTAACGCTAGGAAAAGGGCAGTGTTGTCTTTCAAAAACTCTCAGGCTACCCTTTGGGCAATTGGAGGGGGGAAAAAAATCCGTTTTTTGTTTGTGTGTGTGTGTGTCATATGATTAGCCTTATCGAATCAGGACCAATTCTACATAAACCAGAAACTCTGATTTGGTTCCTCGTTTTGTAACTTTATGAAGAATGAGGAACGCTAGTACATTAGAAAGCAAGCTTATTCAAAACCTCTTGAGTTAATCCATTCTCTTTCACCCAGGAAATCTAGCTCATTTTCCAGTTGGTAAGACAAGCTGCTGACCTTCAAGCTACTAACATAGAAGGGGCTTTGGAAAAGAAGGGAGACGCATCAAAACAGACTGAAATACTCAGATACTATTCCCCAATTATTACAAATTCCCAGCCTGTGGGATTCTGAGCAAATATCCGGAATCTCACTCAGTACTAAACCTTCTTTGAAAGCAGACTTTTACAAGCAGTGCCCTGGCTTCGACCCCCTTCTCCGTTGGTCGTAGCAAATTTCTTCTCTAACTTGCCTTCACTTTAAGAAAGAAAGAAAACAAAAGTATCACCGCCTACCCTTATCCCAACCCCCAATCTGTTACATTTCTTAGAAGTCTGGAAAGCCTCGTTTCCTCTGGGAAAACAATCTGCTGAAGCTATTGCGGGCCATCCCACCTTTAGCTTTAGATTGACAAACGCCTTCAGCGCTTTCTCAGCTCACCCTGCCCGGAGGGTTCCCTAAAATCGCGCTAAAACGTCTGACCTGCCCCCCTGCCGCGGCGCACATTTCAGCTTTTCAGCTTCTCGGTGGAGCTCACTGTAATTGAGTCGAGAGGGTTATTTTTCCTGGCCTCTCTTCGCGGTCCTGAGCCTGCAGGGAGCTTTCGGAAAGACATCGCCTCCTCCCCCCGCCCCTGCCTCGGCAGCTTCGGAGCGTGGCTCGAGCCTCCGCCCCGCGGGAACCGAGACTGTGATCCACGCGGTCGCGGCCAGAGGCTGAGGCCTGAGGCTGAAACCACCAGGGGTCCCAATGGAGGGCTTATCCCCGCCCCGCTTCACATTTGGGGGTCAAGTCGCATTAACGCCAAACCAACAACTGGGCGGAGAGCAGGTGGTTAATTGCTTAAATCCGTTACTGAAGAGACTAACTTTACAGATAGTGACTCTGTTTCCCTCCATAACTTTGTCCTCTTACAAGCAGGCCCCTCCCCCTCCTTAACTGGGAGGCGGGGAAAGGTTATCAGCAGCTCCGGGAGGAGACTGCAATACACTGCCAGTTTAGGGTGACCAGCGGGCTGGCGCGTCAGACGCACGGGTTTCCGTTTGTATGACTATTGGAAAGCAGGTTCCCCTCACCCCTTCCTTGAAGGTAAGAGCTTTGGCATCTGGAAGTGTCAGAAATGAGCCTTTTGCCATAAATCATCCTGAAAAGCATTTAAATCAGACAAGCGTCTAGAGACCCCTTAGACACTCCACCCCCCAAATTCTAGATCAAAGTGCAGTTCCATGAACCATAAACACCTATTATATGCAAAATCCTACTTATCTGGAGGATGCTAAAACCCAGGGAGAAAGGGTAGGGACATTTGTCGCTGTAAATTCCCTGAAAAATTCACCAACTACCTTTTCTTAAGCATTGTAAACTGTTTTTGAGGATAGCTCTTCTAAGCTCGCCCAAACGAGTTTCCTGGGTCCTCGGTATAGTTGGCCCGAACATTTAGTGCGGGACTGGACCTTCGCCTTCATTTGTGTTTTTTGTTTGTTTTGTTTTACAACCTGGAGAAGCAGGTGTCAGAGAGCCCAGAACTTGGGAGCTGGAAAGCGAGAAAGACAATTTATTTAGTCCAAGAGCAGAAGACAGCAACTGCTCGTTAGACATCACGCTAGCTCTGCAAACCAGAGAGCAAAACACTATGCTCCCGAAACTCACAAAACGCGAAACAGAGATTGCCAGCTCAGCCAGTTATCAGCTCATGAAGAACTCTTCCGGCTGCGTTACTTTTGAATCCCTAACACTGCAAATTTCCGAATTCTCTTAAGTGTCATCAGGGGCACCAGGACACTAAGAGAGAAACTGGAGGGGAGGTGTACTCAATTCTGAGTTAACAATTTTCATGTCTCGGAAAGGAGAAGACCTCAGTTTATTTCCGCGGTTTTCTTGGTCAACCTAGAGCCAACTTGATTTTATTGAAATCTCATGTCAAGACTGGAATAGTCCGAGCCCGGATCGGTGGCGGAGGCCAGGGGGTGGCTAGAAGGAGAATCAAAAATAAGTGTCTCTACCACCCACCTCCTCTTACTTTCCCAGCTGGGAGACGCAATCGCCGCGCGGGTGTGGCTGGAAGGAGCCAAGGGAACCTGGGCTCCCCGCGGGAGGCAAGCAGGCTTCAGAGTCCAGATTATTCGACACGTGTCTTTTACTCCTCACAATCCACTTCTTAAGGGTGAATTCTGAGCGAACTTCTTTGATCAAGGGCAGTGTTATCTGTCTCCACTATTACACATGACAGATGCAGCTGCTAAAATGCCTGGCCTCCGCTTCCTAAAATGTTGCTCCCCCTTCGCAAATGCTGTTGTTTTCTCTCTGGTGATCCGTATCCCCTGTCTCTTAGCCTCTTCCAGCCCCATTTGCTATATTAGTTACTATCTCTTTGGTTCGGTTAAGTCAACAAAAAAAGCTGGGCAGAATTAGTTGGGAGCCAAGGCAGGCACACAGCGGGCAAGCCATCAGCCTGCTGCCAGGTGTGTTGTGGTCCTAAGAAGTCCCAAAGCCAGGCCAGAAGTACTAGCTCCTTCGGAAAGGAGATGGAGAGGCCCTCCTAGGCAAGTCCCCCCAGAGCCCGGCTTTGCCCAAAGAAGGCGGGAACTGGAGCAAAGAGCCAGAAAGCCGAGGGCAGTCTCAATATGCGGTTCTGTGCGGGTCGCGGCTCATCAGAAAGACCACTTCGGCTTAATTGAGTAGAGGAGGAGGCGGCAGGAGAGGGGGCCTAGGGGATCACATTACTGAGCCTCCTAGTCCCTAATAGGTAAAGGAAAAGCTGAGTCTCTGAAGCGGTTATTGATAGTAGACTTTTTGTGTGTGAGTGTGTGTTAGTAGCATTTCATTAAAACCATATCGTGCAATAAAGCGTTGTTCTTTCATGTTTCTGTGCTTTGTTATTACTCTGATTGTTGTAAAGTGCCTTTGAGTCAGTTCCGATTCATAGTGACCCTCTACAGGGTTTCCGAGGAGCAGCTGGTGAGCTTGAACCGCCAACCTTGCAGTTTAAACGGCTTTGTAGTCTGACGCATTAACCCATAGCGCCGCACCAAGACTCTTACTCTGATAGGAGTTCTAAAAACTTGGATTTTCCAAGTCAAAGGATCAAGTCTGCTCCCTCCCAGCCCCCCTTTCTCCACCAAACTGCTCTTGGTATCATTATCCGGTATGGATTCTTGTACTCTTGATTTAGCCAGAGGACATTTAATAGCTGAGTGGATTAAATATTACAGACTCCAGCTTGGGCTATTTGAAAATCCAGGTCGTGGACTGTGCCTAACTTCAGAGAAGGAAAACTGATCTATGAAATGTGGTTTACGTTTCACTCAATTGGGCCGCGAGAGAAGGCAGAGGAAGAAGGATTCTCCGATCCAGATCTCTTTTACTCATAAATGTAAACAAGTTATAAGTTTTAAAAGGTGTGCCATGAAGGGAAGTAGCAACAGGAAGTCATGGGTAGAACCTGTGTGAGACAACCTTAGCGAAAGGCTAAAAGAAATGAGCTTCTGTCATGATATGAAAATTCGTTTTTCAAGAACATTGTAAAAAAATAAAAATAAAAAAAAATGCTGCTCTGGAAACTGGGGTTCTGGCCCCATGAAATCAGCGCTGATTTAGGGGTATCTCAACAGGTCCGCGGACCTCACTGAATAATTCATTGTGCTTGTTAAACTTGCATTCTGAGATGGTAGTGCCTGTTTGTTGCATGTTGCTACACTTTGCTTTCAGCATCAGTAACAATTGATTGGTGTTAAATTACAGGAATTAAAAGATGAAAATAAATATGGGCTGTTTTGTCTAGTACTGTAGGACAAGCACTGGACTGCTAACCACAAGGTCGGTTCAAATCCACTCATGGCTCCTGAGAAACCGTATTCAAGGTCGGAATCACTCAAAGGCACTCAACAGCAGTAACAACAGATTTAGAAAACAAAGGTGTGGAACCCCCAAAGGAAAGATTTATAGGGTATTGCAATATTCAGGGTCCAATACAATGTTTCTTTAGGCTGGGTGAACATAGAGCAGCAGGGTCTGAAGTGAATCAGCGTCCTGGGCTCTTTGGAGGCTAAAACTAGATAATATGATACACACCCAAAGGTAATAAATCAAGATTAAGATCCTCCAGGGAAGGCTGGATGAGTATTTGAGATTCAAATACTGAAGAGAGAAAAGGCCAGTCTGTTTAGCTGGTCTTGTGCATTTTTAAAATAGCCCACTCTGAAAGCTAATGTGATGTCTTTGAATGTCTTTCAATTCTGATCACACCTGTATAAAACTCAAAAAGGAAGAAGATAGATCGTCAGTTAAATTAGATTTAATATTGTGCAAGAAAATTCCCTTTTGAAATTTTGTATAAAGTAGAGGGACTGTGTGGGTGGCACTCTCTCTCTCTCTATATATATGTATGTGTGTATATATATATATATATATATACATAAACCAGATGCATGGTCAATTTAATACAGCTATGAATACACTGCATTTAAATGAAGAGCCACAGCACAGATCATTTAATATACAGTCTTAAAGGTAATGGTGACAAATACTTAAAAATCTTAAGTTGTGCAGAAACTCAGACCTGCATCACACCTTAATATTCGAAATAATCTCTATGAACATCTATCTCTTAAATACATATGAATTGGATTCTTCTACAACTGGAAGACCATGTAATTTTGTTTATAAACTGCGCTTCCTTCTTGAGTTAAAAACAGCAACAAAAACTCTTATCTATACATTTTTTTTACAACCATTAAAAAAAAAACAAAAAACTTTTCAATCAAACCGTTCTCTTATCTAAGTAAAAGCTCTGCCCCGTGGACTGCAGAGAGTGAGATCCATAGACCTCTCAGTCTCAGACCGGAGCCAAGGAGGGGAGGGTTCATCCGCTTGTCTTTCAGCCCATCCAAGCATCTTGGAGATTTTGGGTCAGGCCTGGCATTCCTTCTCTCTTCTTATCACTCTCTACCCCTTCAAAAAGGCAATTGATTAGTTTCAGCTTTTCTAAACCGAGATCTGATACGTTTCTCAGGATCAAACGTCATTGGGAACTCGAGAGAGAAACATGGGGGTTGGGGAATGTTAATAAGGAAAACAGGGGGCAGACCTTGCCAGCCTACTCCTAAATCCCTCCATTCCCGCCCGCACCACAGGGCCTAGAGGATAAGGGCAAACTGCGCAGCGGATGGAATTATGACTTCTGAAAGATGCACTTATTTAACCATCTAAAATGTGCCTTCTCTTCGCAGAAGCAAATATTAAAGGAAAAAAATCGATATCTAGAGTAAGAGGTTAATGATTTATGTCTAGATTTCCCTCCAGGTTTTTGCCTTCCTTGTAGTATTTACAGGCGTTGCCCATTTGCAATTTATACATCTGTTCTCTTCACGTGACATGTCATAAAAGCCGTAACATCTGGGCAAGATAAACTTCCTTCAGGTACCTGCTTAACTTTTCACTTGTCACACTCGCGTCATCCAGGCGCGCCCCCTCCCCTCTGCTATCCCTCCCATCCCCCGCCCCTGCCCGTCTGCCCACCAGCCCGCTTGCCTTAGTGGCAGCATCTGCGGTGCGCTTTGTTCAGCCCACCTCCCTCTCTACCCTTTCCCTACCTCCCGCCAAAACTGTCTCCCTTCTAGACCTTTTCTGGGACCAGTTCCTTTGGTATAATCCCGATTCTTAGACATTTTTGCCTTTGGCTTCACTGTACAGGTAAATGATGACAGCATCTTGAACCCAAGGAGTAAAATCATATTTCGATTCTGACTCCAGAACAAACAAAACAAAACAAAAACTGCCTAATATGCAACAGCACAGTTGCATTGATTCCAGAACTTCATTCACCTTTTTACTTTCCTCAGAGAGTTGAGAAAAGGAAGTAGCTGATTTTGATGGGTCTTTTCATGGAGTGTTCCTTTCGATCTGGTGGATGTTTAAACTGCATACTTCACAGAGATTTAATTTCACTCGCTCGGAACTTCCCTCCTCTTTCCCTCAAGAAATTGGAAATCAGTGTTCTTGTTTTTGTTGTTGGTTTTTCTTTTTCTTTTTTTCCACTTTTCCTAATCTGGAATTTTTCTCCTCTGTCTTCAGCCTAAATCATAAGCAGTAGGACACATCCACAAATTTAAGAGCAAGGAGGGGAAAAAAAAAACACAGAAGGAAAAGAAAATAGTCCACGTAAACAAGAAAGACGTCCTTCGAGGTCTTTACTGCTGTAAACCCCAAACGATCTCATTGCAGGGCGCCCACGAAATCCCGGCTGTAATTGAATGTTTGCTTTGAGGTTTTCTGACCATGTGCTTTTTTACCATGGTTACTATGACTCTAATATGAGAAGCTGGATATTTATTATAATCCCATCCCAAACTTTCGCCATGGCTTAGCTACCTGGCCTTATAAAGGAGGAAAATATAATAGAGTAAATTCTGAGCCAGTGATTTTTAACCTGGTCCACCTTCCAGTGACCTGCCACATGCTCCTTACTTTATAGACATCTGGGAATTCCATACATGCCTTAAACTCCAATTACACACCTTCTTCAAAGGACACGTGCTTTGATTTGCTAAGAACAGTAAATGGACTCACTTCTTGAGGCCTTGAGACAAAAGAGAATGGAAAATGTATCTCCTGCCCTGTTTACTCCGTCTATTCTTTGCTGTACAATAAATACGGATAATTAATAATTCTTCTGTTCACATCTTCGAAGCTTGGTTTGCAAGTAAGTGTTATGAAGTTTCTGAGAAACAGTAGGGTTCTGATCTTGAGAAATTATGAGGAAGCGGTTTTCTACTTCCACTTTGCTGGTGCACTTTCCTTCCACTTTCTCTGGTGCTGGGGGTGGGGCAAATTTAAGGAAGCAGTCAGAATTTCTAGAAAAGTGGCCCCTGGGGACCCCTCTCCCGACCCCGGTAGGTCGCTAATGCGGATCGTCCCTGGAAATCTAACGTTGGGCCATTGCCTGAACCTTATTGCTGCTGCTGCCCCGCTACTGCTGACACTTGGCGCCACCGCCTCCCAGCAGCGGCCAGACACAGGCCCCGGCAGTCCACGCTCTCCGAGGAGGGCACAAACACTGTCATTCCCCCACTGTGCGGGCAAAGCCTGCCACCCACGCAGGGGAGCCTGGGCCTGCGCTGCCCCCTCCTCCTCCCGCGCCCGCCGCAGGTGAGACCCCTGCTCCCCACGGAGTTCTGTTTGGGTTTCCGTGGCATTTGTTCCCCGCAGGTTTGTTTGTTTTTCTTCAAATTACAGATGCAGGGAAAACCGCCTGACATCATGAGAGCGGGACAAACGCTCACTTTGAAGGATTCCTGGGCAGAACTTCAAGTGAAATCATATGCCTGAGAAGAACTTGATACCGGTCTAGAGAAAATAACCAGTTCTGAGTTTGCCAAACCGTGGAATGTGCAAAATGCTCTACTTTTTTGCAAGAGGCCAAGTGTCCCTTAAAAAGCCCCATTATGATTATGAACCTGAAAGCTGTAGGAACAAGAAGCATATGCCGTTATTGAATATGGTAAAAAAAAAAAAAAAAAAATTAAAAAATACACATATATATACGTTGTGTGAGTTTATGCTATTTAACATTATTTTATTAATAATATGTTCTGATTTTGGGTGGTGGGGGAAGTACCTGCAACTGTGCATGAATTATCATCTGTCCATGTATTTAGCAAGTGTGTGCACAAAAGAGGGAAATAAATGACGGATATGAAAACAAAAAATGTACTGATTTGCTATGACTGAAAGCTATCAATTGAATAAAATTAAAAACAAGATATAAATAGTATGTCCAGAGTACAAAAACTATTCTTACTTAAATTTTCTTGAATTCACCAAAGATAATTTAATACACTTCCCAGTGAATCTACTCTGGCTGAAGGACAAAGACCTGGCGTCCAGGCATCACATTCAATGAAAGTTTAGCGTCTCACTTTTGAAACAGAGGTAATTCATTTTATGTACCCTTTACATGAAAGTAACAAAAATAAAAGTGAAAATAGAAAATACAAATGGCCAGAAAAAGAAACACAGGTGGCTTAATTCCTATCCTAAAAAGATAGCATTTTCCTTCATTTGTATGAAGGAGGAGCTTGGGAGCACAGAAACTGTCTGCAAACTGAAAATAGTATTTTAAAAACTAAGATTTTAAAACAGGAAATCTCATTATATGAAGTAAAACTAGTCACCACGTTTCTTTCCTTCTCCTTTTAATTCTGAAAATTTGGAAGAAATTATTACCTTCACTTTAGTATTTAGTGTTATTCAAAACAAGTATGTCATTTGCTTTTCTGTTTCCTTTTATGAAGAAAAAAAATAAAATAGGAATACTCTCCACCCCCAAAAAGGCCAATGGAAGGCCATCTTTCTTTGATATCTCTAATTTGTACATTAGCAGGGTTACAATATAGATTACCTTCTCAGCAATGATGGTCAGCTCCATCCTTGTGCACAGCAAGAAATCTGAAATATCAAATAGTTAGACCAAAATGTAGTGAACAAGGCAATTCTCCCATGAACATTTCAGGAAAGGAAGGTTTTTATAAGACACAGAAGAGAAAATGATCATTTCAATGTTCTCCTTCGTCTTTCTAGGGTACCCTCTTTGCAGATCTTTCCTACAGACAGATAGACAGACAGACAGACAGACAGACACACACACACACACACACACACACACACACACACACGTAAACACATACAAACATACATAATCCATCACACTTGTTTTCCATTTGTTTGTTCATTTGTTAAAGGACTATCAAAATCCAAAAAAACATTTGCCCAAACTCTAATCTTTTACTATAATGCTGCAGGCAGCTCCTTATTGTAAAATATGGTCTAAACTATGCACAATATACATCCACAATATTGTTATGTCAGCATTCTGTGGTGGTGTGAGGAGATGGAACAAAAACCTTAAGGCAATCAAATAATGTCAACCTGAGCTAAACAAACACTTTCTATTTAGATAAATATACTTGTCATAGTCATTGTTTGAACTACACAACAAAATAGTTTTAACAGAGAGCTGCTGATTATATTTGAATGCATAACACTAAATGAAAAATCAAAGCACTAATTAATACAAACATCATTATTTTTAATCCTATTAATTATAAAAGCTAGGGGTTTTTTGGGCCCCAAAACAACCAGAATGAGATAAAACTTAAGTATCAGTTATCCTTACTGTTTTTGCTTAACTTCCATCAAATTTTAGATACATTTAAGTAATCAAAGGATATTTCTGTGCAATTTTGGATAAAAATATTTGCCAGTGGGTTGACTACACACTGAATCCCTGAAGCACTTAAATTTTCAACTGCTACAGCGTTTACAAAGGATACTGAAAATTCAGTCTTTGTTTATTGTGATTTACTCTATGACCGTACAATCTTTAAATATAAAGAACATGCTTCCCAAATGGACAGCATCAATATAAAGTAACCTGTACTTTGGTTTTACTTTTTAGCATACCTGACCCTAAATGTCACTGTCATTCACAAAAAGATTTAAGTAGATTACAAATAGAATTGTTGTCCCCAAAGAATTAAGCATCATTATTTTCCATGTTATTTATAATCATTCTTGCAAATATACACAGATAAGTAGGTCTTATTTTATATACCCTCTCACTGAAATGAACTTATTTAAAAATCTTTACAAAGAGTGAAGAGTAAGACACAAATATACAGAAACAAGAGCTAATAGAGCTGGTGTCATACTGGTTATTTACATTTAACTGTTCTACAACTATCACCCCAAAATATAAAGAGTGATAAATCACAAATTTGTTAAGTTTTTGTTGTTTGGAGACCTGATAAGTAAAAGATGGAAATGCTACCAATTCCACTGAATGAACACGGAGTTCGAATAATAATAAAGCTGTCCTTTAAAATAACATGCCTGTGTCTGTCAGTAGCTAGTTTATTTGAGTTTTTCACTGCTTTGTTTAGATTAGTGCCCCCTCCCCTCCTTGGAGCTTCTACAATTAAACAAGCAGGTATTTGCCTCCAATTTAACCTTAGGTTTTAAATTATAGACCAAACTCTAAAGTTCTTAAAATTTTCAATCATATTTATTTATTGCAGAAAAATAATATACAAAGATATTTACAAAACAACCATAAAAATATGAATGCACTTAGACACCGGATCTATTTGCATTTACCATGGGTCATCAATAAATAAATAGAGTGTTGTTTTTGTATTTTAAGTTTTTTTTTTTTTCCTTCAGAAGAAGAATGAAAAAGGGAATTGACTGACCGAGTTTGTAGGTCAGTTTGACCCCAGAATTTTTATTTATAAAAATGTTCTTAAAATCTCCTCCGATTAATACCATTTTAAAATGGAGAAAGTCCATAATGATGCCTTTCCTTTCAGTGGCTGATTGGCACAACCTCTTGCAAATGCATGCATGAAAAATAAAAATAAAAACATTCTTCGTCAAAAAAAAAAAAAAAAAAAAAAAAAACAAAAATAACACAAACAACTGTTCAGAATGTCGAGGTGTGAGGATGGTGCTGCTGCCAGTCTGGGAATCAGTGTCCACAGGCCTGTCTCACTTTCTGTTTTATAAGTGCGCCCCACGCCCTGTTGCTTTGAATTTGGGTTCTGCTCTTCTAATTTCCAAGAAAATCTTTGGCATGTATATTTATTTTAGTTATCCAGCTCCAGAGTCTCTAGACTGTCCATTTTCTCCTTCTCTGGAAACAATGACATCTGCAAAAACCCAGAGAGGGGGGAAAATTGGTTATTGTTTAGGTCTCTGGCTGTTTTCTAAAACTACTTAGCAATGTTAACACCACTACGGAGAAAATACTCTCTGAACAACCTGGAAGGATTTCAGCCCAAGGGCAAGAGGAAGTGGGTGGGCGGAAAGGAGGAGGAGGTGGAATCTGAAAACATTTGTTTTAAGAGAAAAATGGTAAAGTCGCCGAAAGAAAGGGAGGCCTTGGCTACACTAGCCTTACCCATGGTTCTTGAGTCTGTCTTTCACGCACACTCAGAGACATGCACACGCCTCACAAGGGCTCATATCACCCAGGGGACCTCTCTCCCTAGTGGATGCTGAATTGCCTTCCAAGGACGCTTGGGAGGTAAGGGGTCACGGTACTAGGTTGGGTGGAGAAGGTGGAGAGGGTAGCGGGAAGTCAAGGGGATGGTAGACGACTTGAACAGGGAAACCGCGGCCTGGATGTCCATCCGTCTGCCACCTGAATGGCGAAGGTCCTTACCTAAGTCTCTGGCCCTGCCGAGGGGGTGGGGGGCTCCGCCTGCTAGTGGGACGCAGACATGGACCAGGCCCCCTCCATCCTCCAGACTGAGAAGGCGTAGCTGAGCCGCTCATGGGCCACATAGCTGCAGCTTGCCATCTTGGAGTCCAGCTCGTCGCTCTGGAGGACCTGGTAGAGGAAGTCGATGTACCTGGCTGCCAGCTTGAGGGTCTGGATCTTGCTCAGCTTGTCCGAGGGCAGTGTAGGGATAATCTTCCGCAGTGCGGCGAATGCCTCGTTTAAAGACTGAGTGCGCTGGCGCTCCCGCACGTTGGCCATGACCCGCTGCGTTTGCAGCTCCTCGT
>NW_006408524.1:34875397-34933111 GCF_000296735.1 Chrysochloris asiatica | reverse complement strand
CGCGCCGCCGCCCGCGCTGCGCCGACTGCTGCGCCGCTTGCGCCCCCCGCGCTTGCCGCTCGGCTGCTGCTGCCGGTCAGGCTCCTCCTCGCTGTTGCTCAGACTGTCGTCGGCCGGCGAGGCTGGCGAACTAGACACGTCCTGCATCATCTCTCGGGCGGCGACGTGCGGCCTCGCGGGCCCGGGGCAGAAGGGCGGCCCGGGAAGAGGAGGAGAGCGGGCCGCTTCAGCCCGCCAGCTTCCCCCGCGTGCGGCGCCGGCCCGGGCGGTGCGGCCCGCCGAGGAAGGAGCGGGAGGAGGGACGGGGAGAACCTCGGCGGGGCGGGCGCGCGGGGGAGGCGGGGAGGGAGGCGGGAGGGGGAGGGGACGGTGTGGATGGCCTCGAGGTCCAAAAAGAAGGCGCCCAACGGCCGCACGCACACCCCCGCTAGGCCGCCTGGAAACGCAGTCGATGCCGGCGAGCCCGCGAGGTGTCTGGGAGTTGGACGAGAGCGGCAGTTTTGGAGGCTCTTATACCTCCGTGCAGGCGGAAAATTTGGGGGCAGCAGTGTCATTGGCCTGACGTGGGGAGGAGGGACTTTTCGAAGTTTTATAGGAAAGTTTCCGCTTTCCAGCCCCCCTCCCCGCCCTCATCCCCTTCCTCGGGGTCTAACAATTCGTCCTCCCAAACCATTCAAAATCGACCTGGCCTCTCAGCCCGCCTCCTTGCTTCCCTCCCCTTTCCCTCGCGCCACCCTCCTCCCGCGGGTGCGGGGCGGTTTCCTTCCGAGCCGAGCGCGTGGGCGGCGCCCCCCGCACCCGGGCGCAACCAGCGAAGCGGCCGCAGGGCACCATCCGGGCTGTGCTGGCGGCCCCGCCCGGAGCGGCTGTGACAGCAGCTGCGACGGCAGCTTCTCAGTGGGTGATATATCGCCCTGTTGTTAGGTGCTGTGTAGTCGGTTTGGACTCTTAGACCCCTTGTACAACAGAAGGAACCCCTGCGCCATCCTCGCAGTCTGCCGGTTTCTCCCATTGCTGCAACCACTGTATCAGTCTTTTTCTTTAATGGTCTTTCTCTTTCTCTTTGATCCTGTATTTTATCAAGTAGGATGATGTCTCTCTTCAGTGACTGATCCCTCCTAATGACATATCCAAAGTACAAGAAATGAAGTCTGGCTATCCTTTCTTCTAAGGAGCAGTCTGGCTGTACGTCTTCCAAGATAGAGTTTGTTTTTTCTGGCGATCCCTGTATTCAATATTCTTCCCCACACCATACTAGCAATTCAAAGGCACCAATTCTTCTGAGATCTTCCTTATTGATTATTCGGTTTTTGCAAGCATATAAGGTGAATGAAAATACCATGACTTAGGGCTGGGCACACTTCAGTCCTCAAAGTGGCATCTTTGGTTTTTGACACTTGAAAGAGGTCCTTTGCAAAAGATTTGCCCAATGCAATAGGTTGTTTGATTTCTTGACTGCTGATTCTATGGGCGTTGATTGTCTATCTACTTAAAATGAAATCCTTGACAACTTCAATATTTTCTCTGTTTATCATCATGTAGCTAATTGGTCCAGTTGTGACGATTTTCATTTTCTCTATGTTGCGGTGTAGTTTATACTGAAGACTGTATTTTAAAATCCTCATCGGTAAGAGCTCAGAGGCTTATTCATGTAAGGTATGGCAAATACAGCACGCGCCCTGGGACCCACTTGAAAGGGGGCGCCACTTAGCAGTTTCTATTAACCTAGTAGGACAAACATCCTTCCTCAAACTCATAGACACATAGAAGTGTGGGAGAAGGGGCAAAGGGAGGGCACTTGCCCCTTGTGCAAGTCTAAGGATAACAGTCAGAGGTGATGTAACTATGAAAGGTACCTGACTAAGGCAGCTGTACAAAACTGGGCAAGAAGTACAGGCGTAAACATCCATTACTGCTATAAGCATCTATTCATCTTAAACTGGGAGGCACACTTTAGAGAACTGGGTGTTCATTACCCACTATATCCCTGAGAGACACAGCTGGAGTGCTTGCCACAGGGGCTATTTTCTGTAGATATTTCTCCTACAGAAATGCTTCCAGTCCCTTTTACTTACAAGGTTGC
Organism: Chrysochloris asiatica; assembly: GCF_000296735.1. Lineage (NCBI taxonomy): Eukaryota > Metazoa > Chordata > Mammalia > Afrosoricida > Chrysochloridae > Chrysochloris > Chrysochloris asiatica. The sequence goes on along the minus strand of NW_006408524.1, from coordinate 34,931,028 downwards.
ATCACCTGCATATCGTAGGTTACTAATGCATTTGCCCAAGTTCCCTCTAGCTCTATATCACCAGACCGGAAATTACTGGGGTGGGAAAAGTGGTAAGAAAACTGGCAACTAGGGAGTCCACCCTGGGTGGGTTCTGGGCCCTGGAGTCTCAAGAGACAAATCTTGAAGTTGTGGGCATTCTGAAGACCTGCACTGCTGCAGGGGCTCTGGATTTCTGGATCTGCTCCCAGGCCTGCTCTCTCACCCCTCTCAGAGACAACTCTGGGTCTTGATTTTCTTTCTACAATCACAGAACCTAAAGCCAGCCAACACCTGAAGGGTGTATCCCTGACTGTGCTAGAAAGAGACAAAAGTTCATTCTTCTGCCAAAGGCAGTTCTTGCCTTAGAAGAGAGCAGCGCTGAATGGGAGCAGCTTAGACACGGGACTCACCTGAAGTGCCAGGAGAACCTGTGGCTTTTTCACCACCATCAGCACCCCCAAATAAGGCCCTGGCCAGTCACCTCTGAAGGCCAGCTCTTAAAGAGTTAAAGTGGGTCTTCAACCGCACCTTCAAAGGCTGTCGACTTTGAGAGATCCCTTTACTCCTCCTTAGGAAATCAAGTGGGCAATTATGCAATAGGCGCCCAAATACACCCCAAGTACTTGGACAATTGCATTTTAAGCATGTCTCGGACTCCCTGTACAGGGTCGCTATGAGTCGGAACCGACTCCACGTCACATAACCACCACCTAATAAATTAAATCAAAGAGTGGTAAGTGCTAAGCAGATTCCGGGAAATTGGGATCACCAGTAGGAATGAAGTTGGTGAGCGGGGAAGGGGGAAGGGAAATCCTCTGAATGTATGAGAAAGCCCATTCACGCAATGCTATTTTACTTTTTCTTGGAAGGATTTGGAGTAATAGCCATTTCATGTTCATCCTTTAGGTTGCAAAGCAAATCTGAGGCCATAGTCAGTGTTCCAATGCAGACCTGGGGACTCTTGAGGTCCCGCCAACTACCAATAGGCCTGTGTCCTCCTGCAAGCTCTCCAGTCGGAACTGGCCCAGCTAAAATCCTTAACTCAGGGAAGCGCTCCTTTCTGAGCAGGACCCGGTGTCGCATATCTTGTGGCGGAGATTAGAACGCAGGGACCGTGTGGCAGGCCACGTGGTGTTAGGGCTCAGCATTCTCGGGGAAAGGAGGGCAAGAGGTCTCCCTGCCATGACGGACAAACAAGTCGTGAAGGGGCCGACCTTCAGGTTCTCTCTCTCTCTTAACATTTTTGCAAAAATGTTCAGAAACAATAACCACAGTTTACTGACTGGACTGCTTCGGGAGCTGCTGGCATCTATTAAAATGACAGTTTATTTGAAAATGAGATTGTACCTGACCTCCACTTAATTCCACCAGCACACGTACAGATCTCCTGAAAACAAAGCCAACTCTGATAAATTTCCCCTGGTGTTTGCATCTTCCGCCCACGGGACTTTATCTCTTGGAAGAGATTAGAGAATAAAGCAACTGAACTTCTGTCTCACTCTTGACCTCATGCTCACTTCTGTAAGTCTGAATGGCAAGAGTATTCAGCAGTTCATTTCCAGGGTGGCTGAAGAAATCTTAGAAATTTCCACTTTATGCTATTTTTGTTTTGTTTTGTAAGTTAGATCAATCACAAAAGTTGTTTTTCCTTTTCCCTGAGTTTTCAAAAGTAAATAAAAAGATCGAATAATTGGAACCTTTCCTTTGTGGCTATGGGTAAGCAAGACAGGAAAGTGTGGGAAGTGTGGGCAAAGTGTAAAAGAAACCTTACCTGACCAAAGGGAATTGGGGAAGGGCGGGCAAACTGGAGGAAAAATCGAGTGTACAACAGCGCAGCAGCCAGGGGTCATTAGCTAGCTTGACTTGCAAAGCCATCAATCTCCCAAGACTACTTAAAAAAGGGAGCCCAGCCCTGCTCCAGGCACTGAACTTCTAGGAGACGAGGAGCTCAAGACCATTGGGTACAGGGACCTCACCATGACTGAGGAGATACTCCAGATACGAAGGCACTTAGAAAAGAGTTTAAATGAATGATCTAACTAAAACATTTCCAACTAAGGATACTTTCAGATGGGTAACAATTTCTTTGTAAGAAGAAATTTCTTTTCCACCAGATTTTGGGTTATCTTCCTAAGTGAGACTTCAATGATTTTTTGAGCAAAGTTTGTATCTTGACAAGACAGTTACCTTTCAAAATGGATAGAGCTGAATATTCCCTAGAGAATGTGGTCAGAGTCTGCTCATCCAGAACTGTATACTGTACCTTGCATTTTTTCTAGCAATTTTTCTTATTCACATTTTCTGGGGTAAGAATAAAGGTGGGCTTCTAATTTTTTTTCTTTAAATGCTGACAAGTCTAATATAATTTGGATGCTCACATTTGTAATGATAATATTCAATTTAAAATTGAAAAACTCATTTCCATATAAAATCCTAATTTCAGACTCTTAAAAACAGTGATTGATAATTTTTTCAGAGATGGGGGACATATGACTTAAAGGACTACCTACCAGTGCCGGACTGTCTTGTTTTGTTGACATCTCAAATACAGCCCCCCAATACTTTTAACTAAAAACAATTTTTTTGTGTGTTTTTTCTTTCTTCTTTTTTCATGTGGATAATTCAAAATGAGCTTTGTTTTCAAACTGCAAACTTGGCTTGTATGCAATCCTTCTTGAGATATGTGTGCTGTTAAAACTTAGGGGGAAAAATACAGTTAGAAGTAACAGAAACCTCATACTGAGCATATGCAATAGTTAGGTGTCAGTATCCTGGCAGCTTGAATGTGCACGGGTTTCTCTTATCAACAATTAACTATAGGTCTTTTTAGATAAGGAAAATAACTAAATTCACCACAGGATTTTTGGCAAACTGGTAGATCTTCGAATTTGAATTTGCACAAAAGGTAAATAATTGAGACTGTTACTACACTCTTGTTTTTCCTCTGAGTGTGGCTGCCTACCACTTGTTTGTTGACTCTGAGTTCTGTGAAATAATTTCCCCAGATGGCATGGCTGAAACACAGAAGAAAGCTCAGCGTTCACTCAGAAGAGGGCGCAAGTTGGAAAAGGCTGCAGCCAGTAGATCTCCGTTATACATCTTAGATTTCATCTTGTTTCAATACTCAACAGGCATTGTTCTTTTAGATATTTAAGGAGGATAATTTTACCAAAGTGGAAAATAAAGTTTGTGACTTGGATCACTCTTTATAAAAACCAGGCTTTTCTTTAGTGACACAGATTGTCTTAAAAATGTTTGAACACCTTTACCCCAAATATGAGCTCTTTCTCTTTTAATAAATGGCTCACCAAAATAATTAGCTGGCAATAACAACAAACCTTTCTCTTTTAAAATTTAAGAAAGAAACAGAATGATAATTGTTTAGGTTTTTATCGATAAATGAAATGAAAAAGTAAAAATCACAAGAATTGGATATGCAAAAAGCATTTAAAATGAGCAAATCAAATTTTCAAATAAATATTAATATTTATCTGACCTTTTACCTCACAACGATAGGATGAGGAGATGCCTAAGCTGCAGAGAGCAAAATGAGACCCTGTTGTTGTTGTTAAGTACCTTCAAGTCAGTTCTGACCCATAGCAACCCTGTATAGAGTTTCCATAGAGTGGCTTGTGGGTTTGAACTGCCCACCTTGCGCTTCAAACTGACCTTGTGGCCCAGGGCATTATCCTGAACCATAAAATCTTGAAGAGTGGTTATTTTTTTAGCTTATTGTGTGTGGGAGTTGGAGTTCTGGTGCCCCTTCTTTTTCATTAACCTTGTTGAGACACACTCTCCCCTTAATTATTTCAGATTTGCTGAGACAACTGATAAATAGTAAGAAATACACAGCTATTCATAGGAGCTTTTGTAAAGACCACAAGTGTACTACATACTAAACATTTTTATACCTTACTTTGGATCATTTTATAATCTGGCAGTTAAAATGTAAATAAAATTATTTACATTTTTTTCCAAATTAAATTTCTTTTATAATTAAAAAATTCACCTCTTTATTTCAAGGCATGAATTATTTTTTTCTTTTTTTACAAATAACTTTTCCTGAAGTCATATTTCCATTGTGTGGATTAGTTCTTCCTATAGAAAACATGCTATTTTTGCTAGTGACCACAAGAGGACACAATCTCCCAGATAACTTTTGGCAAAAGTTTACAAAAGAGGCAGTCTAATAAAATAACTAACTGCTACACAATTAATGGAAGTCATTTGGGGCATATCCATTTGTTTTGTCACATATTAATTTTTATAAAATAATCAAGCATGAGTTGGCATTCAAATTTTAGAAAGTGCCATGCAGTCGGTTCTGACTGATAGAGACCCTGTATAGGGTTTCCAAGGAGTGGCTGGTGAGTTTGAGCTGCCGACCTTGTGATTTAAACAACTTTGCAGTCCAGTGTTTATACTACAGCAGTACAACAAGATTCCATATACGTATATTCCAAAATATTTTTATTGAAAATCATTTTAGCTTGGACATTTACGATGCTTTTATATGGAAAATTAAATAGAAAATGTTTTTTGCTATGATGACTGTATTTTAATGCACATGGTTGATTAACAACTAATATTTTCAGTGATATGGAAAACTAGGTTATTTTATGATTTTGATTCCAGACACTTTGCCTGAAGTATTATGCCTAGTCTTTGACTTAATTTATTACTCTACTTCTTTCTTTTTCCCTCCTCTGAAAAATGGCTTCAGAGCATGTGATTACTCAGGATATTAAAAATGTATATTAAAATCAATCAACATAAGTTATATCTTGATATTTACCTGCAAGAATTCCGTAGTTCTTGTGGATAGGCAGTACGATCCGGTTGAGGAATCCCTGCTTCTATTGGAACTAAAAAAAAAAAAAAAAAATTTTTTTTTTCAATTTGGGTCTTCAGGCAGCTGTATTCTTAATCACATTCATTGAGATCCTGCAAGGAGGGATGGAGCAATGGACCCAGAGACTTGGGAAAGAAGTGAAAAAGTCAAGAGAGAAATAATAGAATAAGGACATCATGGGAGTGGGAGCAGAACCTGGAAGAAAGGGTTCAAGAAGAAGCTGTTGTTGGTGTTAGGTGCCACTGAGTCGGTACTGACTCATAGTGACCCTATGTATAACAGAACGAAACACTATCGGGTCCTGGACTAAGCTCACAATCATTGCTACATTTGAGCCTATTGGTGCTGCCACTGTGCCAATCCATCTCGCTGAGGATCATCCTCATTTTCTCTAACCCCCCATCTTACCAAGCATGATATTCCTCCTTCTCCAGTGACTGGTCCCTTATGACAGTATGTCCCAAGTATGAAAGATAAATTCTGGCCATCTTGGCTTCCAAAGAGCATTCTAGCTGTTCTTCTTTCAACACAGATTAGTTTGTTCGTTTGAATAGAAGTTAGAGCAAGTGAAAAAGAGTGAGAGAGAAAAGAGAAAGTGAGGCTTGATGTGTCAAAGGAAAATGGGTTTAAATGGCAAGAGAGAGAAAGAAATTGATACATAAAGTGGGGGATAGGGAAACACCAGGAATATTTACCTCTGTTTCTCCTCCAAGACATCATTGCAAGTAGGTGCTTATTCCTTGGTATATTTCTGAGTGTAGTAATTTCATTTTTCAAATCCTTGTTATTCTCACCCAAATCATAACAGAGTGTACAAACAGTAAACGGCCATGAAAGTTTTCATTAAAGGTTGCTGTCCATTTTGTAGTATGCCCCATCCTGAATTTGATGGCATGTTGACATTACATGACCTTGATGGAGGAATCCTGGTGTGGGGATATTGGATAGGCACTGGACTACTAAAAGAAAGTTCGGCTGTTCAAACTCACCAGCTTCTCCTCAGAAACCCTATACAGGCTCACAATGGATCAGAACTGACTCAGTGGCACTTGACAACAACAGCAACCTGGGTGGAATTTTAGAAGTTCTATGTCGTTGCTTAGACTTCCAAACTCATTAGTTCTTTTTCATCTGACCTCCATAATGGAGGCCCAACTCATTTCCCTCTGTGACTAATCAGTATTAATGTCTTTGCTCTCTCTACATAAGATATATCAAGAAAGGACACAACTGCAGATTGTGAGTCTTGTCCTCATTCACCACTACAGTGGTGATGGTAGTCGTGGTGTACCATGGATTTGGTTCTTACTCGTAGCAATCCTGCATAAGATTTCTGAGGCTGTAAATCTTTGTAGGAGCAGAAAGCCTCATCTTTGTCCCGAGGAATTGCTGGTAGTTTTGAACTGCTGAACTTGAGGTTAGCAGCCCTACTTGTAACCATTACGCTGCCAGAGCTCCTTATTCAGACCTTTGTAGGATAAGCACTGAACTGTAACTACGAGATTGCCAGTTCAAACATATAAGCCACTCTTTGGAAACTCTATACATGAGTTGGAGCCGACTGTAGAGCACTTAGCATTAACAACAACTTCTCTCTAATGGTGTATTCAGGAGACCAGAATTTTAGTTTTAACGTATACCACACCGACTCTTTGTTCATTAACCATCTCATTATCAGACATTTCGCAATTTTAACAATAGTGAATACTCTACTATTTGACTACCTTACACATTAACAATGTACATCTGCCGATAACAGATGCCAGTGTACAAGGTGAGAGTAACACTGGTTGTGATGGTTAAGTGTGCGTATCATCTTGGCTGGGCCATGATTTTCAGTGGTTTAGCAGTTTGATAATAATGCAAGTTGGACCTTATGTAATGATGTAGTCATCCTCCAACTTGTAATCTGACATGATTATCCTCCATTTTCACGTAAAGTTGATTTTTGTTCCGTGACTTGGTCTTTGGAACCTAACCATGAGGATAAGAAAGAAGTGGGTACAATTAATTGCAGCACATTTATTGATTCTTTCATAATTTAACAAAAGTGAACTGGTGACTATTTTATGTTAAATGTCCTGTGAAAAGATTTAGTCTTTAACTTCAAGAACCTCCCAGTCTAATAGAAAACAAAACATGGAAATTATTTTATAACATGAGGAGCTAAATGCTATGACAAATGCTTGCAAAACTTTCCACTGAAGGACACTGAAAGATAACTAAAGTGAAAAAAACATTGTACATTTGGAAAATTATCTTAAGTCCAGAAGGAAAGAGAAATAAAGACTCAAATTCTAAATTAAGATACATGCGCCATATGGTTTATTGAGTTAATTTACAACATACAATAAGAAAGGGACATAGTGGAATAGGTTAATATAGTAAGGTTGAACGGAAGAAGGATCACACTGCCCACATTGTATGTGATAGCAATTCATTTTCTGATAGCTGGAGTAACCAAACAGCAAATTACTATCACATACAATGTTAATATGTACCGCTTTCTTTCTTTCTCTTCCTTCCTTCCTTTCTTACTTTCTTTCTTTCTTTTTCTCTCTCTATAGTTCTAACTCATTGATCTACCACTCTCATCAGTCTTTCTCAATATACATTTGTCCTATGAGAGACAGGGTAAATATGCCTGGTTACAACTCTGGCTTGACATTTAGCCCATTGAACAGCTAAGGAATTTATACATCCATCTTGGGCAGAGCACATGTGGACTAGAATTGATGTCATCAACAGGGATCCTGTTTAAATGTCATGAACATAGATGTCTCATGAATTTTAGGTGCCCCATGAGCTTATGATTATATGGTGCTTTGTCTCTCTTCTTATTCCTTCCTATCTGTGCAGCTCACATAGGCTCTATTTACCTCATTCATGTCCAAGATATCTCTGAAGAGCCTTGCTTCTGCATTTTATTTCATCTATCCTCTTTACTTGTTTCCCTTATTTTCATTAGAAGAATTGTTGTTGTTGTTGTTGTTGTTATGTGCCATCGAGTCGGTTCCGACCCATAGCGACACTGTATAGGGTTTCCGAGGGTGTAAATCTTTACGGGAGTAGAAAGCCTCATCTTTCTCCCGTGGAGCAGCTGGTAGTTTCGAACCGCTGACCTTAAGGTTCACAGCCCGATTCGTAACCACTACGCTACCAGAGCTATAGAAAACGTATATTGCAGTTTTTCTGAAGGACACTATATTTCAGCTTTAGTCTTTAGTCTTGAAGCATAAATAGGAGTGAACCAGGCAAGAAGTAGAAAGGGTTTTGGGTCTTGGGATCAACAAGGACAAAGGCACAGAGGTATGAGCATACATGGACCAATAGGGAATTTGGCATAACTGGAGATGTAATAGGTTTAGAAGCATCCAGATATGCAGCAAAGTCCAGATCACAAAGTGACTTTGTGTACCATGTTAAGGAATTTAGATTTTATTTCTGATGGCAAGTGGGAGAATTGAAGAATATTAATCAAAGAAAGGATTTGATTGGAACTTTATTTTAGAAAAGTTTAGATTGGGGGCAATATGAGGGATGAATTAAACACCTGCAATACTTAGATTCGTAATATTTTATTGCATCAATCTACAATATTGTTGTTGTTGTTAAGTGCCATGAAGTCGGCTCCAACTCATAGCGACCCTATGTAGGGTTTCTGAGTAGTAACTGGAGGTTTGAACTGCAGACTTTGTGGTGCACAGTCCAGAGGTGATCTTACAGCACCCTACCAGGAGTCCAATCTACAATATACCTAATTTACATACATTAATTTATGAAAATGTATGTAACTGCAACAGTGGTTATAGGAACGTGGAAAGAATAGTTTAGATGTGAGAAAAAAAATTACTGGATTTAGTGAGATTTGGAGACTTCAGTTTCATCATCAGTAAAATGAAGTACTTGGATAGACAATTTGAAGAAGCAAAAAAATGTTTACGTTTTTAGGGATAAACATTTTTAGGGATTTTAGAAATTATCTACTCTAACCAGACAGTCTTCTACATGAAATTTTTTTCTGTATTACTCCTTCTAGGTCCAATTGTACAATCTGAAGGCATTTTCTTAAGTGGTCAGAATGAGTAGTTGTCTAGCTCTGGGAACCACTTTATGGTCAATGACAAGTCTAAACCTTTGTACCAAAAGTGACTAAAATATGCAGTGGAGTAGCTTCAAGGGCAGCAGAAGGGGCTCCCTCCCAAACCTACCTTACAGCTTCCATGGTCGCCCTTTAAATGTACCACTGGTAAGTCATTAATTTGGAACACAGCATTGTCCTCACCAGGCTCCTCTTTTAAATGGCAAAATCCTCAGGGTGAGGTAGCACATTAGGTCACTGACACCTTTGAGTGAATTTGATGTTTTTCTCAAAACTATAGGGGCTCAGGGCAATGAAAGACACTAGGATAAATTGGCAAAGTCAGACTGAAAAGTGGAGAAAATTGTGAAGAAAGAAAAGGTCATTGAGCCAGGACATTTGCGAATTTTCCAAGTTTTGGTGTTGGCCTGACATCATGGGTGTTCCCAGTCTTCTAAGCCTGTCATTCAGTGTGACTGAAGCTATCCAGCTCTGCCCTCTGGATTCAGTTCCAGATACAGCACAGTGAGATAGAAAGCAAACAAGAGCATTTTCTCATTTAGCAGCCAACTGGTCTTGTTTCATCATCTAGATTCTAGACAATTAGAAGGTCTTAGAACTGTGAAATGTGTCTTTCAAATGAGGGATAATCTTTTATTTCACGATCAGATGTTAGTTAAGAGAAAACGATTCAAAGTCTCTTTGTCTGAACTAGAATTGCCTTGCTTAAATACAGTTGTGTTCATGAGTGGAAATATGAAGTGTTCTGTGTAATAAAGGTTGAAGAAACATAAATAATACCTAGTAATGATTGTAAGAAAATGTAATGCCAATTTTAATTTTACAGTCAAGTTTTTGGACTGCAGAGAAAGAATAACTTAAAATACTATAAAGAGAAAGATAATGAACCATGTTGAAGTACATAAACAAAAGAGTAGCTAATTCAAATAAATGCATTTAGTTTATCATTTTAGTAGGGAAATAATTTAAGATACACTACAAGCAATGACAACAATAAAACAAACCCATAGCTGTCAAGTGGCCTCTAAGTCCTAGTGATCCTGTAGGATAGAGGGTTTCCAGAACTATAACTCATGATGAAAGCAGACTGCCACATCATTTTGTGGAGAAATTGGTGGGTTTGAACTTTTGTCCTTTCTGTTAGCAGCCCAGCACTTAATCCCTACATTATGAGAGCTTCTTCGAGAAACTACTGTATAATACTATTAAAAACAAATAAACTCTACTTTTAGTTTTACATGATATCTACTCACCATTATTTTTGTTATGCGCATTCTTGCATACAAATTTCGATACATACTTATGGTTGGTTGGTTATTTATGTGCCATGGAGTATGTTCCGACTCACAGCGGCCCTGTATACGGTTTCCAAGACTAAATATTTACATGAGTCAGAAAGCCTCATCTGTCTCCCGCCTCATCATTTTCCTATGGAAGAGCTGGTAGTTTTGAACTGCTGATATTGGGGTTAGCAGCCCAACTCATAACCACTATGCTACCAGAGGTGGATTTATTAAAATGTTTTGGTCAGAAAATTTACACATAAGAAAGAACTTCATGAAAAATATTTGGGAAGATAGAATGACTATCAGATTTTATATGTGAATACATCAGCAATTTTGTTGTTCTCTGGTAGCGTAGTGGTTACGAATCGGGCTGCGAACCTTAAGGTCATCGGTTCAAAACTACCAGCCGCTCTGCGGGAGAAAGATGAGGCTTTCTACTCCCGTAAGGATTTACACACTCGGAAACCCTGTACAGGGTCGCTATGGGTCGGAACCGACTCGATGGCACTCAACAACAACAACAAGCTGTCATCTGGTCAATTCAAGGTCACCACATGCATAATAGAAATATACTACCCAATCAACTGCAGATCAGACCATAGTTGATCCATACAGTTTTTATTGGCTCATTTTTATAAGTTTATCGCCAGACCTTTTTTCCTAGTCTGTCTTAGTCTGGAAGCTCTACTTAAATCTCATCAGCACCATAGCAACACTTCAACTAAATCTTTTAGTACCTTGTAGTCTGACATAAAAGTATTTCAATTCAAGTACAATTAGAAATGTTTACATGGTAAGCATGGAAATTAACTGATAATTCATTTATATTTGTAAAACAGCTGTCCCCACATGCTTACGTCACTTTTTAAAGAACCAAAGTGCAAAGCGGGTACATCGATTGACAAGGTTCAATAATTTTCCTATGTTCTGTCTACCAAGAAGTTATTACAGGAAGTTTATGACCTCTTCAATTTCCGTATTAGATGGTGTCTTCTCTGAATTAAAAACTCCAATATTCAAGTATCTACTTGATACTTCAACATGGATTTCTCATATTGTTGTTGTTGTTAGGTGCTGTTAAGGTGCCTGTGCACAACAGAATGAAAACTGCCCAGTCCTGTGTTATCCTACAGTTGTTGTTATGCTTGAACCCACTGTGGCTGCTAGGGTGAATCTATTCTTGTTGCAGGTCTTCCGTTTTTTCACTTAACCTCCCCTTTCCCAAGCATGATGTCCTTCTCCAGGGACTGATTCCTCCTGACAACATGTTCAAAGTACAGGAGATGACATTTCACCATCCTTGCTTCCAAGGAATCTTCTGTTTGTCCTTCTTCCAAGACAGATGTGTTTGTTCTTCTAGTAGCTCATAGTATTTTCAATATTCTTCTCCAACATTATAATTCAAATCCATTGAGTCCTTATTTACCTACTAGCTTTCACATGCATATAAAGAGATACTCTTCCAAGTGACATTTCTGCTCTTGAATACTTTTGCAGCAGATTTGTCTAATGCAATATTTAATTTGATTTCTTGATGGCTGATTCCATGAGTTTTGATTGTAGATCCAAGCAAAACGAAGTCTTGAGCAACTTCAATCTTTTTTTCATTTATCATGATGTTATTTATTGGTCCAGTTGTGAGAACTGTAATTTTTGTACATTGAGGCATAATCCATATTGAAGGGCATATGGAATCTTCGTATGAAGTCTTTGATCTTCATCAGTACGTATTTCAAGTCCTCTTCACTTTCAGCAAGCAAGGTGTGTCATCTGCACATCGCATATTGTTAATGTAGTCTTCTTGATGTCAAGTTCTGCTTCAAAAATCTTTTTTATCAGATTATTTGATCAGTGTACAAATTGAATAAGTATGGTGAAACAGTACTAAGAAATCATTACAAGAATATGTGACCCTTCAATATCTGTATTGGGTGGTGTCTTTTCTGAACTAAAAAAGATCCTCATGACTTGATACGTCAATGTGAGTTTCTAAAAGACATCTAGAAATTATTACCACTTTCAACTAACCTGCTCCTTCCATACTTAAAAGTTACTAAATTTCAGTAAACTAGTCATTTAATTGCCTTGGTTAAAAAGCTAGAGTTGTGGTTATATATCATAGAGTCAATCCCAACTCAAAATAACCCCATGTGATGGAATACAACTGCCCTTTTAGGGTTTTCTAAGATGTAATACTTATTGGAAAAAGTCACCAGGTCTTTCCTTGGTGGAGATGCTGGATGGATTTGATCCCCCAACCTTGCAATTACAGTTAAATGTTTAACCATTTGTACCACCAGTACTCCTTAAAAATCTTGAGGCCATCAACAATTTCTCTGGTTTTCACAGTCTACCTTCTTCTCCACTCATGTGACCACGAAGTGTATAGTCTCCTACCAAGCTTGACATGCTAGATATTTACTCAATAGTATGAAACTGCTTTGGATATTGGAAAATCAATAAAATTCCACCAGAGATGACATTCCCAAAGCCTAGAACACTAAGTCTCTCTATATCACAATTTAGTACTGTGTTAATATCTGTTTCACATGTGTTACTTTATTTACTTATTTTGTCCCAAGTAGCCTGTGACTGCCATTTCTCATAATCCTCATGGATTACTTAATGTGTAAAATAAATACTCCATGAATACTTGCTTAATGATTATTACTCTTTCTAACAAAGTATAAAAATTGCAGATACTGCCACAGGTCAGTTAACCTCAGTGTTACCATAAACCTGCATTTTAATCATTACAGGCAAACTAAAGAATGAAACTAAGTAGTATCCTTAGAAGCAAGAATGAAGTGGCTTTGGACACATAATCAGGAAAGACCAATTGTTAAAAAATAGCATCATACTTGGTAAAGAAGAGAGCCAACAACAATGAGGGAAACCCTCAGTGAGATGTGTTGACACATATTCTTCCAGCTACCATCAATAAGGAAGAAAGAGTGATGAACTACTTCCAAATATTTAGTCACTGAAAACCTTATAAATAGCAGAGAAACACTGTCAGCTATTGTGCCAGGAAATGAGCCTCTCAGGTTGGAAGGCACTCAAAATGTGACTGGGGAAGAGCTGCCTCCTCAAAGTAGAGTAGACAGTGATGAGACGAAAGGAGTAAAGCCCATGGGAGAAAAACCCATGGGACCTTCATTTGCTGATGAAACACAACTCAAAATGAAGAGAAACAGCTGTGAACATCCATTGAAAATCAGAACATGGAATGCATGAAGTATGAATCTTGAAGTTGTCAAAAATGAAATGGAACTCATAAGCATCAATATCTTAGGCATATAGTGAGCTGAAATGGACTGGTATTGGCCATTTTGAATCTGACAACCAAATGGTTTACTATGCCAGGAATGACAAAATGAAGAGGAATGGTGTTGCATTCATTGTCAAAATGAATTTATCCAGATCAGTCATGAGGTACAATGCTGTCTATGATAGGATAATATCCATGTGCCTACAGGGAAGCCCAGTTAATACCACTGGTATTCAAATTTATGCACCAACCACTAAAGCCAGTGAGGATGAAATAGAAGAATTCTACCAACTTCTTCAATCTGAAATTGATCAAACATGCAATAAAGATGTAGTGATCATTACTGGTGATTGGAATGCAAAGGTTGGGAGCAAAGAGAAAGGATCAGTAGTTGGAAAATATGGCCTTGGCAATAAAAATGATGCTGGAGAATGCTTGACAGAATGCTGCAAAACCAATGATTTGTTCAATTCAAACACCTTCTTTAGCGAGCATAAGAGACAACTATACACATGGAACCCACTAGATGGAAAATATAGAAATCAAATTGACTACATCTGCGGAAAGAGATGATGGAAAAGCTCCATATCATCAGTGAAAACAAGGCCAGGGGCAGACTGTGGAACACACCATCAATTATTCATATGCAAATTCAAACTTAAGCTGAAGAAAATGAAAACAAGTCCATGAGAGCCAAAATATGACCTTGAATATATCCCATCTGAAGAACAGATTTGATACATTAAACACTAAAGACTGAAGACCAGAAGAGTTGTGGGATGACATCAAGAACATCATACATGAAGAAAGCAAAAATTCATTAAGAAGAAAAGAAAGAAGGAAAAGATCAAAATGGATGTCAGAAGAGACACTGAAACTTGCTCTCCAGCATAGAGATGCTAAAGCAAAGGAAGACATGAGGAGGTCCAAGAGCTGAAGAGAACATTTCAAAGATCAGCTCGAGAAGATAAAGCCAAATATTACAATAAAATGTGCAAAGATCTGGAATCAGAAAACCAAAAAGGAAGAACACGCTCAGCATTTCTCAAGCTAGGGGAACTGAAGAAAAAATTCAAGCCTCGACTTTAGTATTGAAAGATTCTCTGGGCAAATTATTGAATGATGCAGAAAGCCTCAAGAGAAGATGGAAGGAATACACACAGTCACTGTACCAAAAGGAAATGGTTACTGTTCAAACATCTCAAGAGGTAGCATATGATCAAGAGCCAATGATACTGAAGGAGGAAGTCCAAGGTGCATTGAAGGAATTAGCAAAGAACAAGGCACCAGGAATTGATGAAATAAAAAGTGAAAATTTTCCAGAAAGTGATGGCACTCACTCATTTCTGCCAAGAAATTTGGAAAACAACTATCTGGCTGACTGATTGGAAGAGATCCATATTTGTGCCCCTTCCAAAGAGAAGTGACCCAACAGAATGTGGAAATTATTGGACAATCTCTTTGATATCCTATGCAAGTAAAGTTTTACTAACGGTAATACAGAAATGGCTACAATCATACATTGACAGAGAACTTCCAGAGGTTCAAGCTGGATTCAGAAAAGGCTGTGGAATGAGGGATATCATTGCTGATGTCTGATGGATCTTGGATAAAAGCAGAGAATATGAGAAAGATGTTTCCCTGTGCTTTATAGACTACACAAAGGCTTTTGATTGTGTGGATCGTGACAAGCTTTGGACAACATTGCCAAGTATGAGTATTCTGGAACACTTAATTGTACTCACGAGGAATCTGTACCTGGACCAAGAAGCAGTTGCTTGAACAGAACACAGGAACACTGAATGGTTTAAAATTAAGACAGGTGTGTGACAAGGTTGTATTCTTTCACCATACTTACTCAAGCTGTATGCTGAGCAAATAATCTGAGAAGCTGGGTTCTCTGAAGAAAAACATGGCATCAGGATTGGAGGAAGACTCATTAACAACCTGCGATACGCAGATGATACACCCTTGCTTGCTGAAAGTGAAGAGGACTTAAAACATTTACTGATGAAGATCAAAGATCACAGTCTTCGGTATGGATTACATCTTATGTAAAGAAAACAAAAATCCTCACCTCTGGACCAATAAACAACATTCTTTTCAACAGAGAAAAGATTGAAGTTGTCAAGGACTTCATTCTTTTTGGATCAACTATCAACACTCGGAAACCCTGTACAGGTTCTCTATGAGTTGGAACCGACTCCACGGCACATAACAACCACAACCACAACAACAACATCAACACTCACAGAAGCAGCAGTCAAGAAATCAAAGGGCATATTGCATTAGGCAAATCTGCTGCAGAGAAAAAGAGGATGACCTTTTAAAAGTGTTGAAGAGCAAAGATGTCAGCTTGAGTACTAAGGTGCGCCTGACCCAAGCCATGGTATTTTCAATAACCTCATATTCATGGGAAAGCTGGACAGTGAATTAGGAAGACTGTAGAAGTATGGATGCTTTTGAGTTATGGTGTTGGAGGAGAATACTGAAAGTGCCATGGACTGCCAAATGAACCAATAGATCTGTTTTGGGAGAAGTGCAGCCAGAGTGCTCCTTGGAGGCCAGGATGGCCAAACTTAATCTCTCATACTTTGGACATATTGTCAAGAGGGACCAGTCTCTGGAGAAGGATATCATGTTTGGTAAGGTGGAGGGTCAGAGAAAAAAAAGGAAGACCTCCAACGAGATGGAATGGCCAAGTGGCAGCATCAATGGACTCAAGCCTGGTAACAGTAGTGAGGTTGGCCCAGGATCGGGCAGGGTTTCATTCTGCTGTGCATAAGGTCGCTATGGGTCAATACCGACTCTATGGCAGCTAACAACAACAACAACCCTCAATAAGGACTTCTGATGTGGTGCTGTAGGATCAGCACTGGACTGCAAACCCCAAGGTGGGAAGTTCAAACCTACCAGCTACTCCTTGAAAACCCTATACAGGGTTACTGTTAATCAGAACCAACTCGACAGCTCTTAACAACAGCAACAGCCCTCAGTAAATTATTTCTTTCTTTTCTGAGATTTTGAAAGTTATTGAGAGGTGGTTTTGAGATTGCTTCCTGAAATTTGATAGTAAAATCCAGTAAGATAAGTCACCAGTGAAATAATATCCTCTTAAGAAAATAATTGACCCATCAAAATCTTAAATGGAAGACGTATGCTTAATTGGAGCTCATTGTAGCACCTACTTGGAGATAAGGGTATAACAGTGAATCATTCAATCATCATCTAGTGGACAATTGAACCACGTCTGTACAGTCAAAGAAAGGAAGACATAGCAGACTTATGGACTAAAAGTATATTAAATTACTTATTTTTAAATTTAAATTTGGATAAGATATAGTTTAGGTGTATTTAATAAAACTTTGTTGAACAAAAATTTATGTTTGTACTTTCATAGAATGAAAGAAAATATCTTTTGAATTTTGTTTCCTAATATATATATAGCTGATTTCCCTCCTCTCACATTATAATCTTTCATTTTGTATAATTAACTGTTTTGTTTTTTCCTTCTGGAATGCCAGAATGGTACTTTGCAAGTTGAAAGTAGTGTACAGGAAGTCCATAGGTGTGATTTGGATGGGTAAAGAGCATTGTATATATCTTTTCCTCTCTCTTGCCATCCTAACATGCTCATACCAACTTCAACTTTTCCTTGACCTATTTGTACTTTGCACTTGGGCCTAAGAACCTCTTGTGTAGTCTGAAGTTATTTTGTCCCTTGGTGGTCTACAATATTAATAAATTCTGTAGTTGGTACCTACTTGACGGCACTTAACATTATGCGCCAGGAGTCCCGGTATGGTGCTGTGGGATAAGCACTAGACTGCTTACTGCAAAGTGAGAAGTTCAAATCCACCAGCCAGTCCTCAGAAACCCTTTACAGGTCACTATGGGTTGGACTAACTTGACAGTACTCAACAACAATATCACTTGTCAAGCAATGTACCATAGGGATAAAGGAATAAACCGGGCACTAAGACAAATGCATCCAAAAATATAGTGGCTTAAACTAGACTGTTCTTAAGTACTGTAGAGTTGGTTGTGACTTATAACAAACCTGCGTAAGGTTTTTGAAAAGTGGCTGGTGACTTCGAACCGCTAACCTTGTGGTTTAAACTGACCTTGAGGTGCAGTGCTTATCCTACAGTGTCATCTTGTTAAAACATTTGAATAGAGGCTCCAGCCTTGGTTCAGTGGCTCAGCTGTCTTTGAGGTTTACCTTGTTGCTCTACCATCCTCAAAATGTATCTTTACTTTCATGAACCTAGATGGCCACAGCATGACTCATTTCAATTTTTCAATCGAGAAAGGAGGAAGACAAGAGGAAAATATGGCCCTCTCTTAAGGGGCCTATCTGGAAATCAAACAGTATGACTTTTTTTTTTTCAAGGTTTTTATTGTGGATTGAGTGAAAGTTTATAGGACACATCATCAGTTTCACATTCAGCCATTCATATGACTTGTTTCATTACATTGATTATAATCCCCTCCATATATCATCAGTCAACAGTGTTTCTCTCTATCCTCTTTGGCTTTTCTCCTTTTTTTTTTTGTGGGGGGGAGGGAAACTTTGCCTTTTTGGAATTTACAGTCTCGGCTTTTAGGGAAGGTTTTTACATTTATCTATGGATCTCCAGGGCTCATGTATGCGATTACTAACAAGCATACCTGAATAATCAGATGAGGGACAGTTTGCTATGTCTGCTAGGTGGCTAAAGTCTGATCCTCAGAGCCTATGGGTTGGACGGTCTGCACCGCTTGGGCCCACAGGACCTTGAACTCCTGGCCAGGTCTGCACAGTCTACCTCCGTTTCCCCCTTATTTATTATTTGTTTAGGGGACGCTGCCTGTCTTAGGTGGTCAGTGTGAATTCCTCTGTCTTACCTGTCATCAAAACTCATTGCAGCATGGCAATGGCTCTGTCTTAGGTTGCCGAGGTTCCACATGATCCTTACCTGTCTCTGGCCACACGTCCAGCATAAACAGCTGCCATCTGAAGAAGGCCGGGAGGGAGGAGACCGGCTGGGGACCCCATACGCAAGACGTTGTCAGACCACCACCTGCTCTAAAACAGTATGACTTTTGTTCACATCACATTACTAGATCTTCACCATACAGTTGGAGTCTTGGTGTGGCACTGTAGCATAAGTACTGGACCATACGTTTGGTTTGAAGTGCACACTCAGTGGTTTAAATCCACCAGCCGCTCCTTTGAAACCCTATATAGGGTTGCTATGAGCTGGAACCAACTCAATGGCACTTAATACCATCAACAAAACCATATAGTTACAACTCACTGGAAATAAGACTGCGAAATGTAGTCTTTATCTAGGTAGCTATGTCCTGTTGTGGTGCTGTAGGATAAAGCACTGGACTATACGGTTAGTTTTAATCAGAAGGTCAGAAGTTCAAGCTCTTTGAAAACTCTATACAGGGTTGCTATGAGTTAGAACAGACTGAATGGCACTTAACAGCTACCTGTCCCAGACATCTTTGCTTTGCGGCTAGAATTTATGTCTTTGGTGGTGGTGGTGGTGGTGTGTCGTGGAGATGGATCCAACTTGTAGCAACCCTACATAGGGTTTCTGAGGCTGTAAATCTTTATGGGAGCAGAAAGCCTCATCTTTCTCCTATGGAATGGCTGATTGTTTCAAACTGCTGCCCTTGATGTTAGCAGCCCGACTCATAAACACTATGGTACTAGTTATATGCTAGCTATGTTGTTGCTGTTGTTGTGTGCCGTGGAGTCGGTTCCGACTCATAGCGACCCTGCACAGGGTTTCCGAGGCTGTTAATCTTTATGGGAGCAGAACACCCCATCTTTCTCCCGCGGAGCAGCTGGTAGTTTCGAACTGCTGACCTTGCAGTTCACAGCCCGATTCGTAACCACTACACTACCAGAGCTAGCTATACAGCTACTTTATACTGCTCTCTCTTTAACAGCTCAAATGAAGGCCATTTATATATAAAATAGTATAGAATTTACATACACATACTAACTGCAGTTAGTCTGTTACTACTATTTCCACATATCCTGTTCATTATGTTGGCTAAGTGCATGTCCCTCACTTCACTTGTTGCCAAGTGCTGCCCAGTCAATTCCAACTGGCCGCTAAACAAAGCAAGAAAAACCAAGCGAAACCAGCCCAATTTAAATGTAAATAGAGCATATATTAGTGTTATTTTCACCCTACTCTCACTACAACATGTATGTGCTTGCTTAGTTTAGGGCTATACATAAGAATGACGGTGAACATTGGAATTGGAAAGGGCAGGCATGGTCAGTTTGTCAACCCCTCTGTCCACAAGGTGACATTTATGTAGTCCAATAAATTCACTAAACTACCATAAAATGCATTTTTTTTTTGCTTCTTGTCTCTATACTTTCTGTAGGAAACATTTAATTTGAATAAATTTTTATAGAAGGAAATAATCTTGAAAAGAAAAGAAACTTTTAGTATTCTATGTTAGCATATGAAATACAGTCAGTGAATCCATCTGACAGTGTCAGTATGACATAGACTGTAAGGAATGAGAGAGAGGATGAGGGGAAGGAAGAAAGAGGAAGCACAAAGATATAGAATTTTTGTTGTGGTTGTTATACCTAGTTGTCATACTATCTTTATGGCATTAATGATAAATGTAGACCTATATATAATACAGTCTAATCCAATGAAAGCCAATTACTAAGGATACAGGAACATTGAAAAGTAACAACTACTAAGTTGTAGCATATCAGTTACAGTATGAACTAAAAAAAAAATTAGATTTATGGAAGACTGAATGCACTTAAGGAACATCCACAAAATCAGAGATGTAATAATGGTATTAAACTTTAAGCTGATGAAGAGAATACCATAAATCACCTCTTCTGACTTGGAAATTCTCCCAGCTGTTGGAATTTTATTTCAAGAGAAACTCTATTTCTGAATTAAATGACATAAATCTGAGAATTTCATTCACTTTAGTCACTTGATCCATTTGGTTATAAATTTATGACAAGCCTCCATGAGTAATCTCCAGTTAGCTGAGACTCCTAGTTAGTGTGAGCTGTGACCTTTCCTCTTAGAAGATGATTCCTTGGTGTTTGTCCACACTTTCCTCTTGGTGCCACCACTCAAGACCCCTGACTTTAATGCATTCTTTTCAATAGTTTGTGCTCTGCTAGCAGTGACAGTACAACTTAAGTAACATTTCTTATACTGATATTGCACATGGACTTGACCCAACCTAAGTATTCAACCTAGAAGTTATCTTTTAATTTTATTGAGATGATAAAACAAGCATCTTTTAAAAAACAAATTAGATGTCATCTTTTCACATTGAGAAATTCACTTAAATTTCATTTTCATTTTGATAAAGAAGAAAAAAATAAAGGAGAAAAAAGAGAATAAACATAACAGCAGAAACACAGGGATATTGATATGTATTTGATTGTAATAGGACAGACCTGGTTAAAACGTACATTTTTTAATGGTCATACATTGTCCTTCCTTTAGATTAGTAAATCTTTTTTGCTATTACAATTATCATACATTTTAACTGGTAACATGTAATTACTTTATAAATGCTTTTAAATTGTGGTGTTGGAGGATAATACTAAAAGCACCATGGGCTGCCAAAAGAACCAATAGATCTGTTTTGGAAGAAGTGCAGCCAGCATGCTCCTTGGAGGCCAAGATGGCCAAGCTTTGTCTCTCATACTTAAGACATATTGTCAGGAGCGAACAGTCGCTGGAGAAGGATATCATGCTTGGTAAGATGGAGGGTTGGAGAAAAAGAGGAAGACCCCCAACAAGATGAATTGGCCAAGTGGCAGCATTGATGTGTGTGGCAGTGGTAATGAGGTTGGCCCAGGATAGGACATTGTTTAGTTCTACTGTGCATGGGGTCGCTATGAGTCGGTTCCAACTTGATGGCACCTGACAACAACAACAAACAGAACCTAGTGATGGTCCTCAGATGGTAGCCTATTGATGCAGGAGGATGCTGTGTGCGAGTATCCTTGTCATTGTTGTTATTAAGTGCCGTCTAGTCGGTTCTGACTTACAGTGCCCTGTCTAGGATTTCCAAAGAGTGGCTGGAGAGTTTGAACCACTGACCTTGTGATTGAAATAGACCTTGCAGTCTAGTGCTTTATCCCACAGTACCATAGCAGGGCTACATACATATATACATATGTATTTCTGAAGTAGTCAAGGAAAATAGCTTAACTTAAATGTAAGGAACTCTCACACTTTATGAATATGACACAAAAATAATACATTGTGGATTTCAAGTTTGTGGAAATAATGAAATGAAAAGATATTGGAATTTTTCCATGAAATTTTTGAAGTCCCCCAGTATAAAATGTGGGAGAAAGATGAGAGTTTCTGCTTCTGAAAAGTTTGCAGCCTTGAAAACTCTATACAAGGTTTACAGGGGTGCCATGAGTGGGTGGGTGCTTTATCTCACAGTGACACACCAGGAACAGAATTCAAATGCTCGTAGGCATCCTCAAGGACAGTGGAGAATTTCCCCAAAGGGTCAGGAAGGCTGTAATCTTTATGGAATCAGACTGCCAAATCTTTCTCTCAGAGAGTGGTTGGTGGACTAGAACCTCTCACCTTTTGGTTTTCAGCCAAACACGTAAAGACTGTGTTACCAGGACTCCTTGTGTTACTTGAAAGGTATAAATTGAAACCACAGGAAGTAATAGCCCTTTTGTAAAGGAATCCTTCAGTTTATGCTCATAAAAATGCCTTGCAAATCTGGCCACAGTTACCAGAAAAAAGCACACATGAAAAAAGTCTGCACCAAAAAACCACACAGAAAAAACCCATTTACCAATTAGGGTTGAGGTTAGGGTTCGAGTTCCAGTTAGGGTTAGCAATTGTCCCTGTATTAAAGTTTCTGTGTGCACTTTTTGTGAAGGCTTTTTCATGCAATCTTTTTTTTTTTTGTAGAACTCCTGGCCACATACAAAACGGTGGGTGGATTTTGCATGGATTATATGCAAGTCTATACCTAATTGGCTGGGTATGGAGTTACATTAAAACAAAATTTGTCATGGTTGACTATATTGTTGCTGTTTTGAAGTGCCATTGAGTCAGTTTTGACTCAAAGCGACCCTGTGCATACTTTCCAAGGAGAGGTTTGAACTGCAGACCCTGCAGAAAGTAGTCTTGTGCTTGTCCTACAGCACGACCCCCAGACTCCAAGTTACCTACGGGGCAAGTAAAACTATGGTTCCATCACTTCTAAGCTTGGACAAGCTATTCTAACCAATTTGAATTTATTTCTGTATGTCTACATTGAAGCTGTTAATATAAATCTTAAGTTTTTGGTGAGGATCGAATAACATAATTTATGTAAACATCTCATTCAGAGTTGTTGTTGTTAAGTGCTGTGGAGTCAGTTCCGACTCATAGTGTGACCTTGTGTAGGGTTTCCAAGGAGCAGCTGGTGGGTTTGAACCGCTGACTTTGTGGTTAGCAGTCCAGTGCTGATTCTACAGCACCACACCAGGAGTCTGTTGTTGTTGTTAGTTGCAGTCAAATTGCGTCTGTTTCATGTTGACCCCACATGTACTGAATAGAGCTGCTCAGAGGATTTTCAAAGAGGTGACTTTCAGAAGCAGAGTGCCAGGCTAGCCTCCTGAGGGTGGGTTAGAACTGACAACTTTCTGGCTAGCAGTCCAGTTCTATGCCATTTGCACCACCCCGGGAACATTTTTAGTTACTCAATAAATTAATTTATTTTCTCATTGTCTATGAGGTTTGTCACGCCACACTGATTCAAAGGTTGACAATAACTCAGTAAAACAGTCTGCAGCAAAGAAGGTGCCTGCAGCTGAGAGAAAAAAAAAACAAAAAAAAACAGCCAAACAAAATTGGATTACTTTCTCATTATTCTTGAGTTAGCCCTTTGTGTTTATTTTAATCAGTAGCAGAGATAATGGAGTAGGAAAACAGAAAGGAAACACTTGTTTTTCTTGACCTTTTCTCACTAGAAATAAACCAAATTGTGATCATCTTAATGACTGATTAATTCTTACAATGAAATGTGAACAATGAATAATTGTAAGTGCTAAATAATGTAGGAATAAATGTACAGGATTTAGTTTTGTCAAAACTAACTCTCTTGAGGCTAATATGACCATATTCCAGGTATTAATTTAGCTTAAGTGGCTCCCATTTAAAGTGTTTTTATTTCTATGGAGAATTTTGCTCTGGTTTACTGGTATATAAGTGTTTCCTCAGCTTTTCATTTCCTGAAATAGCACCAAGTACAGTATCTAAATTTTGAATAATATAAATTAAAGCATGTGCTTTCTTCAGTAAGGTCCCCTATTTCAACAGGTGTGCAGGATTTTTCTTTTTAATGCATTAAACATCTGTTATTACAAATGGGGATAAAATGTCACATGTTATAAACAATAAAAGTTATTAAATGCAGTGCAGGTTTGACTTTTTTTATTATTTGTGTTGGAAGTATACTTTTTTTTCTTTTAGTCTGTATCTGAGAATTCATACTATGAATATGTATGTGAATATGCAAATGTGAGCATGTAATGTTTTTTATATTACATTTACTAAAATATCCTTTTAAACATTATTATTAGTTGTGGTTGAACTCAACTATGTTTTAGAAGAAATTCCTCAACATTTTAATTGAATTTTCTATTACAGTGTCAGTGAAATTGAAGTGTGCATTTGCTAAATATTTTTCCTTTACATTTTTTTAAGCCCAAAGTATTTAACAGTAAATGTAATCCTCATAATTCTTATTAGCTTCAACTTTTGTCAGAATATTTGATTTATTGACGATAGCTTTCAAAATGGGAATTGGCCTTTTTTCCAAAAGCTCAAAGTTTATAGATACATTTGAATTCCCAAAATTTTATATATATTTGAAACTGAACAGACACAGAATTCATTTTGTAAATGACAGCAAGGGCTGTTTTTAGTTCTAAGCACTTATTTTCTTGCATGTAAATGGGATCTATAAAGTACTACCTGTAGGAATGCCAAGCTGTCTTCTTTTCTCTAGACAGGGAGAGACTTAATAGTTACATCTTAGATAGCAGCTCATGGATTTTTAAGACCCTGGTTGCTATTCACCAAAGTAAGATGTAGAACATTGTTGTGGTGGCTTATATTATGCCAAGTGACCTTGGTGTCCCCTGAGACTAGGGTTCTGGACTCATTTCCTCAAGGTGTGTGGTTATGTCTAGGAAATTTTCATAACTTTTCTCCTTGTTATGAAACCACACTCATGGATATATTTACAGCAAAGGTGAATACCAATATACAAGAATCCTATATCAAAACCTACATATATTCCTGGGTATATGCTCACTCTCCCTTCCACACCCATTTAGCCTGCATGTCTATGCATACATCTACTAGTAGATCACTTTTATTGCAGGACTGAGTGTATAAGAGTATTTACTTCTGTTGCCTTTAATACTTGCACTCCTCCCAGTGTCTTCCCCTGACTCTACCATTTTTTCCCTCTTATTGTTTATTGGCTTCATCTTCAACCAAGCTAACATGAGTCTATCCTTTAGCCAGTAACTTCCCTTTCCTTTTACTTTGGTCCCTAGTAACTATCAAATAATGTTTCTTTTAGGGTGAAAACCATTTCTTGACTTTTTTAAATACTGGTCTCATGCAATATTTGTTCTTTTGTGATTGACGAATTTCACTCAGTGTAACATCCTCCAGGTTCATCCATGTTATGAGGTTTTGTAGATTCACCATTAGCCTAATGTTGCGTAATATCATTGTCTGTATGCACCATACTTTGGCTCTTCATTTTTCCACTGATGAGCATTTAGAATGCTGAAAACCAAAGATATATGGAAACAGTTATTCCAATGCAAACATTTGTCTTCACTTCCCTGAGACTAGGATAACTAGATGGTGCCCAGTCACCACTACCAGTTGCTCTGAAAGTGATCACATTTGAAGGCCATGAATAGACTGGGCAAAAAATATGGAATAAAACTCAAAATCATAAAAAAGACAAGGTCATCTATACAGGGAAAGATAGCGGAACAGGCAGATTCAATGAGCTGATCCTCGGCAATGGAAGACCAAGTGAAACAGATACAAATGCTGATCCTGTACCCTTGAACATCATGTGATAGGACAGAGAGGTAGACTGAGGGCGTCCTGGAAGAGGAAGTTGAACAGAAGCAGTGGGAGAGAATAAAAATGGGTGAACTGTAGGCTGGCGTGGAGTGGTGTGGTCATCTTGAGCTTTTGCAAGTGGTATAGCAGCCTGCTGGCAGAAGATGAAGTTTGAGGTTGGTGACAAGGGGGTGCAGTGTGAAATTCTCCAAGAATGTAGGAAAAGTGAGAGAAATTTTTTTGTAAGATTTGCACTAGGAGTAACAAAATATTTTTTTACCACATGCATTTATACTAAGATATATGCAAAGGAAATTTCTGATGGAAATACTTTAGCATGTATGCATATTTGCATGTATTTTAAACACAGAGGAGATGGCTTCAGGGAATAGAAGTAGGCTTGAGGGGGTCCAGGATAGGGACTCTGAGGTTTGGGGATATAATTTAGGAAGGTTTTTGTTGCTCAATGCCTTGAATTCTAGGAATTTTTCAGCCTATATCATTTAACTTTAGAAACAGTTTATTCTAATTTATGAAGTATAGTAAGCTAACAAAATGTATGAAGTTTTATCTATGGTACTGTTATCTTGAAATAAAGTAGAATCCAATACACACATACACACACAAATTCACACACATGAGAGTGAGTCAAAAATTATCTGCACGCTGATTATAGAATTAATTTTTGTCAACTTTTTGTAAAAGACAAGTACATTCATCAGAGGTGAATCTTTGTCCTCAAAAGGTTGCTTTCAGGGGACTAAACAGGTGAAAGTCCAATGGAGCAAGGTCAGGACTATAGGGAGGATGCTTTAAAACCTTAAAAAATATCTGTGTGCAGAGTGTCAACAGTGTAGGCAGAGGTGTGTTGACATGCATTGTCATTTGAGATCATAACAGCCTTGGATAGCAGTCCTCTGCATTAATCCAAAGTTTTGACTTCAGCTCTTTAGTGAACATTGCACTGTTCACTGTTGAACCTTTGTCCTGACAGAGTTCCAATTCAGAACCTTGAGGATACTAAAAAACTGTGAGCATCAGTTTTCCAGCTGTTGGTTGACTTGAAATTTTTCTGGGTCAGCAATTGAGGATGTTCTCATTCCAGCTCTGCCTTTTACTCTTGGGTTTGTAGTGATGAATCCATATCTCATCAGCAGTAACAATTTTTGTTTTTAAAGAAACTTTTAACTTTCTTCAAGAATTGGTCCAAATTTTATTTGCAGATGTCCACATTGACACCTGCACAGCAGTGACCTTGAATGGAAAGTGCTAGTCAGAGAGCGCTGCTAACAGAAATTTTAATATAACTGGAGTGTGGATAAGTTTTGACTCATTCCCGTATATTTCTGAAGTTATCTGTTTTAATTTTAATGGACTTCAGTGATCTAGGCAAATGAACAATGAAATAAAGTATATTGTATGTTTAATAAAATCTACAATTAACAAAACCACTACTTGTCAAATGCTTTTTACTTAGTCACCACATTTTTTTTTTTTTTGCTAAAAAAATATGAACCTGTGTTCAGAATATTTGAAATCGAGTCTGTTTCTTAAGTCAGAACACTTTTTTAAAAAATCAGGAAGCCCTGTATCCTACCATCAACACTCAAATGAACCTCTTTAAGTTGAATGAATATTTTTAAAGAAACAGAATATTAAAGCATTCCCCTTTCAACTTTTTAGATAAAGAGGGAAACTTATCATATAAGAATTGTTAAGTGACTTTGAGTCGGTTCTAACTCATAGTCACCCATAGAGAAAATGCAAAGCTTTTCAGAGAAGCAGCTGGTGGGTTTGAATTTCTGACCTTGCAGTTAGCAATGCAGTGCTTATCCCACAGCACTACACCAAAACTCCATTATAAAACATTGTTGTTGTTAGGTGCCTTCTACTTGGTACTGACTTATAGCGACCTTATACACAGCAGAATGTAACACTGCCCAATCCTGGGCCAGCCTCACTACTGTTGCCACGCTTGAGTCCATCGATGCTGCTGCTTGGCCAATCCATCTCGTTGGGGGGGGTCTTCCTCTTCTTCTATGACCCTCCACATTACCAAACATGATATTCTTCTCCAGCGACTGGTCCCTCCTGACAATATGTCCAAAATATGAGAGACGAAGTTTGGCCATCCTAACCTCCAAGGAGCACTCTGGCAGCATTTCTTCCAAAATGGATCTATTGGTTCTTTTGACAGCCCATGGCCCTTTCAATATTCTCCTCCAACACCATAACTCAAAAGTATCAATTCTTCTACGGTCTTCCTTATTCACTGTCCAGCTTTCCCACGCATATGAGGCTATTGAAAATACCATGGCTTGTCAGGTGCACCTTAGTCCTTAAGCTGACATCTTTGCTCTTTAACACTTTAAAAAGTTCCTGTGCAGCAGATTTGCCTAATGCAATACGTCGTCTGATCTCTTGACTGCTGCTTCTGTGAGTGTTGAGAGTTGATCCAAGAAGAATGAAGTCCTTGACAACTTCAATCTTCTCTCCATTAATAAGAATGTTGTTTATTGGTCCAGTGGTGAGGATTTTTGTTTTCTTTACATTGAGATGTAATCCATACCGAAGGCTGTACTTTTTGATCTTCATCAGTAAATGTTTTAAGTCCTCTTCACTTTCAGCAAGCAAGGTTATATCATCTGCATATCACAGGTTGTTAATGAGTCTTCCTCCAATCCTAATGCCATGTTTATCTTCATAGAACCCAGCTTCTCAGATGATTTACTCAGCATACAGGTTAAATAAGTATGGTGAAAGAATATAACCTTGTCGCACACCTTTCTTAAATTTAAAACATTCAGTGTTCCTATGTTCTGTTTGAACAACTGCCTCTTGGTCCAGGAAAGATTCCTTATGAGCACAATTAAGTGTTCTAGAATACTCATAATTGGCAATGTTGTCCATAGCTTGTCATGATCCACACAATCAAAAGCCTTTGTGTAGTCAATAAAGCACAGGGAAATATCTGATATTCTCTGCTTTCAGCCAAGATCCATCGGGCATTAGCAATGATATATCCCTCATTCCATGGCCTCTTCTGAATCTGGCTTGAACCTCTGGAAGTTCTCTGTCAATGTATGCTTGCAGCCATTTCGGTATTACCTTTAGTAAAACTTTACTCACATGGGATATCAAAGAGATTCTCTGATGATTTCTGCATTCTGTTGGGTCACCTCTCTTTGGAATGGGCACAAATACGGATCTCTTCCAATCAGTCGGCCAGATAGTTGTCTTCCAAAGCTGAACAGAAAATTTCAAAGATCAGCTTGAGATGATAAAGCCAATTATTACAACAAAATGTACAAAGATCTGGAATCAGAAAACCAAAAAGGAAAAACATGCTCAGCATTTCTTAAGCTGGGGGAGCTGAAGAAAAATTTTAAACCTTGACTTTCGTTATTGAAAGATTCTCTGGGCAAATTATTGAATGATGCAGAAAGCATCAAGAGAAGATGGAAGGAATACCCACTGTCACTGTACCAAAAGGAAATAATTACTGTTCAGCCATTTCAAGAGGTAGCATATGATCAAGAGCCAATGATACTGAAGGAGGAAGTCCATGGTTCACTGAAGGAATTGGTAAAGAACAAGGCACCAGGAATTGATGGTATGAAAATTGAAATCTTTCAAGAAAGTTAAGCGGCACAGGAGGCACTCACTCATCTCTGCCAAGAAATTTGGAAAACAACTATCTGGCCAACTGATTGGAAGAGATCCGTATAAAATATTAGATGTAAAAAATCCATTCATTTTTAAACACTAAAACATTAACTTTCATTTAAAACTGACAACTTCTTGTCAAAAACAGACATAAAAATTGCAAATACAACTAAGCCACATAGTACAAAGCTTTTGCATATATAATACATAATCCACTGGTGTCAGAATATAAAAAGTATTTGTGTTAATGAAGAGGATAAAGTCAAGTACCAAATTTTCATAGACTTGAATGGCAGAAATAATATAGCATGCAGAAAAATACACCTTGGGCCAGAATCAAACCTGGGCTCCAGTGTTGTTGTTGTTGAGTGTCACTGAGTCAGTTCTGTCTCCAGGAGACCCTGTATAAGGTTTCTGAGGAGCAGCTGCTCGTTTTGAAACTCTCACCTTGTGGTTCACAGGCCACAGCACCATACCAGAAGTAAGGGGAGAATTCTACCACTGAGCCACTAGTGTCTTTCACTTTGATGGATGAATCAAAACCCAACCAGCTGGTACTGAACCGGGGCCAACTCATGAAGGCAGCGTGTATTTCAGAGAATTGTGCTGCTACCTTTAGGAAGTAGAACTGAAGACTGTTCTTCCAAGGTACTTTTGAGTTAATTTCATCTGACAACAAGAATGTAACTGGGTTTCTATATCTTTCAGAAACGTTTCATCGAAAAGCAGCCTGGTCACCCTATTTCCAAATGAGTTTGCTAAGTGAGTTCTAGATGTTCTGATTTAATGCCAACATTTGTTAGGCTCGCAGAAATACTGAGGAAATCATACCACTTAATCACTATAATAAACAGTACACATTTCAAGATGAATTTGCTAAAAAATAATTTCCAAAGGATTTACCAATTGAGTTATACATTTTTTTCATATTAAAAGATTTATATGTCATTTTTTAAAGGTTAATTTAGAAATGTAGTATTTACAATTGTCATCTTGGTGCATGTAAAATTGTGATGCATATGTAATGAACCAAAACTCTTAGTTTTAAATATCTACTACCATTATTATTATTTTAAACACCATTAGGGAAGCAGTTTACATTGAGCATAAAATGCCTTGCTATTTAGAAGATTCTGATTCATTTCGGGAGAATCAGTACAGAATTATATAATATGTTTAAAATGTTCCCATGAGCCTGTCTAAAAAGCTGAACCCTCATTAGTTGTAGATCTACATTCACCATTGAAATACTTTAAACAGCAGCAATAGCAACACTGACTAAATATTTATTGTGTGAGTTCCCGCGCTAAGTGCATTATATTCTCTCTTATACAAGTTTGTGTTTAGTATTTCCAATTTACAAATAAGGGTTCTATGACCAGAAGGTAATCCAATTTAGTAATTAGCAGATACTCCAAAACAACAAATTCATACCTGAGTATCTATTTGGCCAAGAACATCATCATGGAATAAGGAACTCAAAGTTAAGCACTCAACTCTTGGTTACATCCTTTGGAACAGAGTTAAAAAGTGAGACACAACTTTTATATCAGGACCCGCATAATATCATGCATAAGATTATGATTTTACTTTCAAGAATCACTTAAAGAAAAAATTTTGAAAATGATATAAATCAAGTACTTGTGAATGACTCCTAAAAATTTATGAAAATTTACCTTTTTATGGTAGTTTATAGAAGGAATCTTAGTGTCTCAATAAGTAAGTGCTTGGCAGCTAACCTAAAGGTGTACAGTTCAAACCTACCAGAGACTTTGTGGGAGAAAAAAAACATGGTGATCTGCTCCTGTAGGGATTAAAAACCAAAAAAACCAAAAAACCAAAAAACCAAACCTATTATCATCAAGTCGATTCTGATTCATAGGAACCCATAGGACCCAGTAGAGCTTCTCCTTAGGATTTCCAAGACTGTAAATCTTTAAGGGAATAGATAGCCTCATCTTCCTCCTGCAAAAAGACTATGTGGTTAGCAATCCAATGCTTGGCCAACAGTGCAACCAGGGCTCCTTCCTGTCATGATCACAGCCTAGAAAACCCCACTCTTTTGCATGTGATTGTTATGACCTGGAATTTTATGAAGAATTATTGGATGTAAATGTGATTCAAATCCAACCCAAATCAAACATATTGCCATCACTTCTACCTCCTAGAGACCCTATAGAACAGAGTGAAACTACTCTATAGGGTTTCCAAGGCTGTAAATCTTCACAGAAGCAAACTGCCTTCTCTTTCTCCTGAGAAGAGGTTGGTGAGTTTGAACCTCTGACCTTTCTGTTAGTGGCACAAGCTTAACCCACTGCAATTCCACAGTTTCTGATGCAAACCCATTTCTCTTAAAATCCCAAAACTTACGATTATATCCATTATGCTCATCAAAGGATTTTTGCTTTTTCTCTTCTGGCAGTACTGTACTGATGGTATCTGAGGAAAGCTGTGGCTTTAAAACATCTATAGGAAATTATTCCAAGCTTATTCAACAGCTTCCACCTGAATCTACCAGCCCAGTTTCATTGCAGAATCTGATATATAATAAGCCCAGGTTTACATTCTTGACACTCAGCAAAGATGAAGCACGGTTGCTCACTTTACCAAAAGCACTTGTCTCATAATTTAGGAGACTAGAAGTCATAATTTGGGGCTCTAACTCTAAAGAAAAGCTTTTCTCTCCTTTGGCTCACAATTTGATAGGGAAGTCCCTGTCTTCCTTAATCATCTGTGGGGTCAGAGTTCCTTGGAGATCTCCATGTGTTTTGGCATCAGTCTTCCCTTGTGTCTAGGAGGTTCTCAGCACAGGGACCCTGGGTCCAAAGGGCATGCTCTACTTCTGGGTCTTCTTTCTTGATTGTAGTAGGTCACTCTGAACCCTGATCACCCTCTTTAATCTCTTTTATATCTCAAAAGAGATAGAGTCAAGATAAAATCTAATCCTATCTATTGTTTTCTGTCTTACTAACATACCAAAAAAAAAAAAAAAAAAAATCATGGAGTTGTCTGTCAGACAGAATTGAACTACTTATAGAAAGTTTCTGAGGATTAATCTATCTCTTATGGAGCTGTTGATGGGTTTGAGGCACCGACCTTTCAGCTAGCAACCCAACATTTGAACACACAGCATCTTCAGGGATCCTTTAACATAACAGCTCTAATCCTGCCTCATTAATAGCAGAGATGAGAGGATTTACAACAGGCAGGATAATTACATCAGATTAAAAACTGGAGAATAACTCATAATACTGGAAATCATGTCCCAGTCAAGTTGACACACAGTTTTTGAGGACATAATTTAATCCATAACATTCTCCAACTCTACTTCTACATTCTCATAAAAAAATGTATCCCTTTATCCCAAACCCAAACTTAGTGCAATCAAGCTGATTTCAACTCATCTTGTTATGACACTATAGGACAAAATAGAACCGCCCCCATAGGATTTACAAGTCTGTAAATCTTTATAAAAGCAGACTGCCGCATCTTTCTCTAGTGGAACAGCGAGTGGGTTTGAAATGCCAACCTTTC
Organism: Chrysochloris asiatica; assembly: GCF_000296735.1. Lineage (NCBI taxonomy): Eukaryota > Metazoa > Chordata > Mammalia > Afrosoricida > Chrysochloridae > Chrysochloris > Chrysochloris asiatica. The sequence continues at coordinate 34,898,177 of NW_006408524.1, read as the reverse complement.
CGTTAGCAGCTGAGCACTTTTAAGTACTGCACCACCTTTTTGTCCATTTGTTGTTGCTGTTTGTTGTCAAGTGTCATCGAGTCAGTTCCAACTCATAGCAACCCTGTGTACGGTTTCTGAACGCCTGGTGGACTAGAACTGCCAATCTTGCAGTTCCTATCAACCTGGAGGTTTAGTGCTTAGCTTGCAGTGCCACACCAGGAGTTCATTAGCTCCATTTGTTGTTGTTGTTGTAAAATGCCTTGAGTCAGTTCCAACCCATAACAACCCTGTATAGGGTTTCTGAGGAGCAGCTGGTGAGCTTGAACTGCTGACCTTGCGGTTCAAACGGCTTTGCGAATCTGATGCACTAACCCGCAGCACCACACCAGGATTCCATTTGCTGTTGTTGCTGTTGTTATGTGCTGTGGAGTCAGTTCCAACTCAGCGACCCTGTACAGGGTTTCTGAGGCTGTAAATCTTTACGGGAGCAGAAAGCCTCTTCTTTCTCCAGCAGAACAGCTGGTAGTTTCGAACTGCTGACCCTAAGTTAGTAGCCCGATTCGTAACCACTACGCTACTAGAGCTCCTTAGGACTCCATTTAGGAGACTGGAAACCCTTAAAAAACTGACCATAACGGCTCTTTGAGGTCATTTACATTTGTTGACTGCAGGTAGAAATCTCTACAGAACTCTAAATTTTTGTTGTTTAGTGCCATCAAGATGGTTCTGATGCATAGCAAGCCCTAAATAGAAGAGTGTAAAATCTGGCCTTTGAGGGAGCCAGCCTTTTTATGTATTATTTATCATTCACAGAATGTGTTTAAGGTGCTCTTGATCTTTGAAGATTATGCCTGTCAAAGTGATATAGAACTTATATGTAACCACCAGTCTTTTTTAGCAATTCCAGAATTCATTCAACCATCAGTGAACCAATATTCACGAATTGAATTAATTTTTAAGATGGTTCATTGATGACTCAATTTAATTGATTTTTCATCCTTAAGAAATGTTGTATGGCACTGTAGGATAAGCCTTGGATTGGACTGCTAACCACAAGGTCAGTGGTTCAAAACATAAGCCACATCTTGGAAACCCCATACAGGATCACTATGAGTCGGAATCTACTCAATGGCACTTAACAACACACCTTTTGGTATGAATTATACCTCAGTTTAAAGAAAACAGAAATTCTCACAGCTGGACCAATAAACAACATCATGATAAACAGAGAAAAGGTTGAAGATTTCAAAGATTTCCTTCTTCTTGGATCTACAATAGAAGTTCGTGGAAACATCAGTGAAGAAACCAAAGGACATAATGCATTGGACAAATCTACTGCAAAAGACTTATTTAAAGTGTTAAAAAGCTAATATGTCATTCTGAAAATGGAAAATGCATCTGACCAAAGCCATGGTATTTTCAGGGCCTTCATATTTATGTGAAAGCTGTACAATGACTAAATAAGGAAGACCAAAGAAAAATGGATGCCTGTGAGTTCTGTTGTTGGAGAAGAATATTGAAAGTACCATGGACTTTCAGAAGAATGAATACATCTGTTTTGGAAGAAGTATAATCGGAATGCTCCTTAGAAGTGAGGATAACAAGATTGGGTTTCATGTACTTTGGACATGCTATGGATAACATGTTATCTATAACCATGTCCAAAGTACATGAGACACAATCTTGCAGACAATCATGCTTGGTAAAGACTGTTCCAAGAGATAGCATATGATCAAGAGCCAATGATACTGAAGGAGGAAGTTCAAGTGCATTGAAGGAATTGACTAAGAACAAGGCACCAGGAATTGATGGAATAAAAATTGAAATCTCAATGAAGTGAGGTGGCACAGGAGGCACTCACTCATCTATGCCAAGAAAATTGGAAGACAAATATCTGGCTGACTGATTGGAAGAGATCTGTATTTGTGCCCGTCCCAAAGAAGGTGACCAAACAGAATGCAGAAAACATCAACAATCTCTTTGATATCCCATGCAAATAAAGTTTTACTAAAGGTAATACCAAAATGGCTGCAAGCATACAGTGACAGAGAACTTCCCAAGGTTCAAGCTGGATTCAGAAGAGGCCGTGAAATGGGGGACATTGTTGCTGATGTCCGATGGATCTTGCCTGAAAGCAAAGAATATCAGAAAGATGTTTCCCTGTGCTTTATTGATTATGCAAAGGCTTTCGATTGTGTGGATCATGACAAGCTATGGACAACATTGCAATGTATGAGTATTCCGGAACACTTAATTGTACTCATGAGGAATCTGTACCTGGACCAAGAAGCAGTTTTTCAAACAGAACATAGGAACACTGAATGTTTTAAAATTAAGAAAAGTGTGAGACAAGGTTGTATTCTCTCACCATACTTATTCAACCTGTATGCTGAGCAAATCATCTGAGAAGCTGGGTTCTATGAAGAAAAATGTGTCATCAGGATTGGAGGAAGACTCATTAACAACCTGTGATATGCAGATGATACAACCTTGCTTGCTGAAAGTGAAGAGGACTTAAAACATGTACTGATGAAGATCAAAGAGCACAGCCTTTGGTATGGATTGCATCTCAATGTAGAGAAAACAAAAATCCTCACCACTGGACCAATAAACAACATTATTATCAAAGGAGAAAAGATTGAAGTTGTCAAGGACTTCATTCTTCTTGGATCAATTATCAACACTCATGGAAGCAGCAGTCAAGAGATCAAACGACATATTGCATTAGGCAAATATGTTGCACAAGACCTTTTTTAAGTGTTGAAGAGCAATGAAGTCAGCTTGAGGACTAAATTGTGCCTGATCCAAGCCATGGTATTTTCGATAACCTCGGAGCTCTGGTAATGTAGTGGTTACGAGTTGGGTTGCCAACCACAAGGTCAGGAGTTCGAAACTACCAGCAGTTCTGCGGTTGAAAAATGAGGCGTTCTGTTCCCTTAAAGATTTACAGCCTCAGAAACCCTGTGCAGGGTCACTATGAGTCAGAACCAACTCCATGGTACTTAACAACAACAACATATGCATGAGAAAGCTGGACAGTGAATAAGGAAGACCATAGAAGAATTGATACTTATGAGTTATGGTGTTGGAGGAGAATATTGAAAGTGCCACTGGCTGCCAAAAGAACCAATAGATCCGTTTTGGAAGAAGTGCAGCCAGAGTGCTCCTTGGATGCCAAGATGGCCAAACTTCGTCTCTCATACTGTGGACATAATGTCAGGAGGTACCAGTCATTGGAGAAGGATATCATGTTTGGTAAGGTGGAGAGTGAGAGAAAAAGAGTAAGACCCCCAACGAGATGGACTGGCCAAGTGGCAGCATCGATGGATTCAGGCGTGTCAACAGCAGTGAGGTTGGCCCAGGATCGGGCAGTGTTTCGTTCTGCTGTGAATAAGATTGCTATGAGTAGGTACCGATTTGATGGCACCTAACAACAACAACAATGAAAAACATAGGGTGGATTGGCACAGTGGCTGCAACCATGATCTGAAATTGTGAAGATGGTACAGCACTGTGTAGTGTTTTGTTCTGTTGTACCTTGGGGTTGCTATGAGTTGGAATTGATTCAATGGCATCTAACAACAATAATAGGAAGCACTGTGGCTCTGGAGGTTAAGCATTGAACTGTGAACCACAAAGTCATTGGTCATTGGTTTGAGCCCATCAGCTGCTCCATGGGAGAAAAATGAGGGTTTCTGCTTCTGCAAAGGTGTTTTTTTTTTTAAAGCCTTGGAAACCCCATAGGGGGTTGCTGAGTCTGAACTGACTCATTGACACTTATCAACAACAATAAAAACCAATAAGAACCCACTGTTGAAATACTGGTATGAGATTCAAGTTAATGAAAGTATGTGTGAACGGGGCTTTGAAAATGATAAAGTAATAAGAATCTATGAGGCATATTATTTTGATAATTTCTGTCAGCTTCTTGATTTTGCTGATTTATTAAATACTGTTTGTCTTCTGGCAAATTAAGCATGGGATGCTACCAAACACTAGCTATAAAATGTTTAAAAAATATGTTCTTACTTTTTTTTTTTTCCATTTTCTTTTTCTCCTTTAGGAGAAAATATTGTAAGTTTGCAATAATAAAAAAAAATTGGTGTCACAGAGTTGTGGAAATTCATAGGCTTTAGCTGATTGAGACTTGAAGAAGATTTTCCATCTTTCTGGTATTATATTTCTGTCAGTTTGCATTGCTTCTTTCCTTTCCTTCTCCTCCTCCGCCAGGTTTGGTTTTGAGCTATGGATTCAGAGAAACCCCAAAGTCAAAACAAAATGGTCAAAACTGCTGAGTCTTGTTTTGCAACCTTTTTCAGTCCAGTATTCACAGGAAGAGAGGACACTTTCCAAAAATTGGGTCTTACTTCACCCAGAGTGTTGGCAAACTTAAGGAATCTTTGATTGAACTTGGGCCAAGTTATAGATATATAGCAAAATTTCAACAGTTTTCTAGCTGCATTAAAATATAATTAACAAAATAATTTAAAAAGTTGAAATCTAAACATATCGCTGTTGAGTGTGTTCAGACTCATAGTGTCACTGTATGATAGAGTAGAACTGCCTCATAGGATTTCCAAAATTGTAAATCTTTAAGGAAGTGGGCTGCCACATTTTCTCCTGCTTAGTGGGTAGGTTTGAACTGCTAACCTTTCAGCTAGAGTGGTGTACTTAACCGTATGTCACCAGAACTCTTTAATAAATTTATATCACCCTAAAAAGGTAGGACTGATAATATTAATCTGCCATTTGTTTTTAATAAAAAGCAGAATAATAGTCCAATTTATAATTTGTAGTAAATAGAATCTCTTGTGTTTTAAAGTTTGAGATATGTTTAGAAACCACACATGTAAAATGCATTTAAATCTCTTTATTCCCTTTTATGTTTTCTTTAATGATTTGGAATTAAGGAATTGTGTTAAAACACTGTGCTCATAAAGTGTAATCTCAGAATTTTTATAGCTGTGATATAAGCCTTCTAGAATAGTGTTTTCTATAATGGAAATGCTGGCAGATGTGATAATAAACGCCAATCTAACGGTCTTAATTGTATATTCATGCAGGAATTATGCACGCTATCATAAAATTTGCTTCAGTTTCCAGTGCTAATTTTGCCAAAATCTGCTTTAAAAGTAGATCAGCCTGTAGATGGCAAAGACTTCTGATTATTTTTACTTTCCTTGGAAAGTCTAGTTATGTCTTTCAAATATGATTTCATTTCATTTCATTTAGCCCTCTTTTTGGTTTACATGTCTGAATACTAATAGTAACCTGATAGCTATGGGGAACCCAAAGGCAGTTTTCAGTCAGTAAAGAGTGTATAAATAAATCGCCTCCAAGCAACGTTTAAAATGTCTAAAATGATGTTTAGAGTCCAAATGTCCAAATAACTTTAAGATTTCACAAATCAATTATTATAATTTTCCAGAAGCAACTTATGCTGTTAGGTTTTTTTGTTTTGTTTTTTAATTGTGTTGGTGGAAGTTATTGAAAGTCAATATCCAGTGAGACTTCTATCAATGTTGGTGTTCAAGATAAAGAGCAAAGCAAATTTAACAGAGTCTATGCTATAGAAATTTGGAAGACAACTATCTGGCTGACTGATTGCAAGAGATCCATATTTGTGCCCATTCCAAAGAGAGGTGACCCAACTGAATGTGGAAATCATCAACAATCTCTTTGATATCCCATGCAAATCAAGTTTTACTAAAAGTAATACAGAAACTGCTGCAAGCATACATTGACAGAGAACTTCCAGAGGTTCAAGCCAGATTCCAAAGAGGCCGTGGACCGAGGGACATCATTGCTGATGTCTGATGGATCTTGGTGGAAAGCAGAGAATATCAGAAAGATGTTTCCCTGTGCTTTATTGACTGTGCAAAGGCTTTAGATTGTGTGAATCATGACAAGCTATGGACAACATTGCAATGTATGAGGATTCTGGAAAACTTAATTGTGCTCATGAGGAATCTATACCTGGACCAAGAGGCAGTAGTTCGATCAGAACAAGGGAACACTGGATGGTTTAAAATTAAGAAAGGTGTGAGACAAGGTTGTATTCTTTGACGATATTTATTCAAGTTGTATGCTGAGCAAATAATCCAAGAAGCTGTGTTATATGAAGAAAAAAGTGGCATCAGGATTGGAGGAAGACTCATTAACAAGTTGTGATATGCAGATGATACAACCTTGCTTGCTGAAAGTGAATAGGACTTAAAGCATTTACTGATGAAGATCAAAGAGCACAACCTTCAGTATGGATTCTATCTCAATGTAAAGAAAACAAAAATCCTCACCACTGGACCAATAAACAACATTCTAATCAATGGAGAAGAGATTGAAGTTGTCAAGTACTTCATTCTTCTTGGATCAACTATCAACACTCAAGGAAGCAGCAGTCAAGAAATCAAAAGACATAGTGCATTAGGCAAATCAGTTGCACAAGACCTTTTTAAAGTGTTGAAGAGCAAAGATGTCAGCTTGAGGACAAAGGTGTGCCTGACCCAAGCCATGGTATTTTCAATAACCTCATATGCATGTGAAGCTGGAGAGTAAATAAGGAAGACTGTAGGAGAATTGATGGCTTTGAACTATGGTGTAGAAGGAGAATATTGAAAGTGCCATTGGCTGCTAGAATAACCAATAGATGCGTTTTGGAAGAAGTGCAGTCAGAGTGCTCCTTGGAGGCCAAGATGACCAAACTTCATCTCTCATATTCATGGACATATTGTCAGGAGGGAGCAGTCACTGGAGAAGGATATCATGTTTGGTAAGGTGGAGCGTCAGATAAAAAAAGGAAGGATTGGCCAAGTGGCAGCATCAATGGACTCAAGCGTGGCAACAATAGTGAGGTTGGACCAGGATCAGGCAGTGTTTCGTTTACTGTGCGTAAGGTTACTATGGGTCGGTACCAACTCGATGGCACCTAACAACAACAACAACAACATTCTATGGAGTCCCGGTGTGGCACCGTGGGTTAATGCACCAGACTGCGAAGCTGTTTGAACTGCGAGGTTGGCGGTTCAAGCTAACCAGCTGCTCCTCAGAAACCCTATACAGGGTCACTGTGGGTTGGATCTGACTCGACGGCACTTAATAACAACAACAATGCTATGGTTTAGTACTGTAATATAAGTATTGGACTGCAAAGTCAGTATGAACCTCAAAGTCTGAGTTTCAAACTTATCAGTTTCTCCCCAGAAGCCCTGTATAGGGTTACTATGGGTCAGAATCAACTCTATGGCACTTATCAACAACAAACAATAACTAAGCAAAAGGTTGGTGGTTCAAACCCACCATACGCTCCTTGAAAACCCTATATAGGATGGCTATGACTTGGAACCAACTCCATGGCACCTAACAACAACAAAGGCTATTTATTGAAAAACTTAAATTAAAAGGTACATTAAATTTATGGGTCCAACATATTTGTGAGGAACTCCAAATATGCTTAGAAACAATGAGTGTTAAAATGTGGAGAAGCATTGGATTCAAGTTCTGCATGTCCATTATTTTGTCTTATTTGTGTGAATGGTTTGCTTTAAGGAAAAGTCAATTCATTTATCTTTGTCTCTGATAGTTCTGCTTCAATTTTTTTTATTAGTACAATGATTAAGAAAATGCCTTCAGACTTTATATTTTGGATTATCTTCTAAATATCTGAAAAATTTTCAAACCCCCAAATTTACAAAAATCACTGCCATTAAGTTAATTCTTGCTCATGGTAACCTTATAGGGCAGAGTAGTGATGCTTCTTTGGTTTATAAAACTATAAATCTTTACTGAGCATATAGGCTCATCTGTCTTAAATATTTACAAAGACCAAAGCATTTGCAAGGTGGGTGTAAGTCTAGAGATTATTGGGAGCTAGCTTTTCATTTAGAGGCTCTTTGGATATCATTTACTATAATGAAGAAGTATTATTTGTAGGAGTAATAAGTGCCAACTAAAAACATAGGTAATAGAATGGTTAAGAATACGAAGGGGCCAGTTAAGTATGGTAAAGGTCTGTATTTACTCCTCAGGATGTAATGATTTTGATGATCCTTTATTTACATAGTTTTGTTTGTTGTTTTTAAAATATCAAAGATTCCTAAATTTGAATCAGATTTTTTGTTGTTGTTCTTACTTTATCATTGCTTGGAGATTAAAAAAAAAAAAAAATATGTTTTGTCTCCAGAGGGATTTGAAATGGGAAAGGAAGTGGGAAGACTTTTGGTTTGGAATATACCCAACCTACCTGCAAAATGTCAGTACATTTTTAATTGAAAGCATAACAACTGAGTAGATGAAGATGATATTTTGATGGAACCACTGAACACCCTATAAGAAATTTAGAAATCGAATACGGTTTGATGGTGAATTGAGAATTGTATTTTATTAAATTATCAAAGTAAGTAAGACATTATCTTTAAAAACAGACCTGCTGGTTTGGGTAACTGAAAAGTTATTTAAGAAAGCAAGAAGGTAAAAGAGGAAGTCAGTAATTTAACATTATAAATTTGAGATAGATGCCTTTGTCCCATTGTGTTTATTTTGATGAAAGTATGGAAATAAACATATACATTTTTTGGCTTTGTTGTTATTTTTTAATATTTTTCTCTTGCCTGTCTATCCTAATGTTTTTATGGGGGAGGTGGGAAAACCGTGGTGAAAACCTATAATAAAATGAAAGCATTCTCTTCAAGAAGGAAGCAATGTTTCTGAATTTATGCTGCTGTAGAAAAAGAAGTAGGAAGAAAAAGTGTTAGTAGTAAGTGCTTATAAAGGCACTGGGAATCTGGGAAATTCCTGGGTTAGAGTGTGCTCTGGCTGGGTTTTCCTGAACTGTCATCTGATCATATAAGCAGATTATCATCCATGAAAAAATATTTGTAAGAATATTTTTTTGCTGCATCTTTTTTGCTTTCTTTAAAGAAATATCATAGCTCTTCTTTTGTAAGGTACTGGAGTTAATTAAGTAAATTGTGAGACATAAATATAACAAACACTAAGTATTTAGTATCTAAAGTCAGGGGAAGAATATTCATTTTATAGGACCAAGTTAAAGAAGATCCGTATCCAAAAATCTCCCAAATTAAAAAATAAATGGAATTTATATCTACTTAGAAAAAAGACTAGAAGGAAATGGGTGAGAATGCTAAGTGTGTCTTCCAAACGCTTTACAATAAGTACATATTATTTTAATAACATGAATTATATTTCTTAAAGCATGGCAGGCAACAATGTGTGTGCATGTGTGTTTGTGCACGTATGCTCATGTATGTCTGCATAGTGCCAAGTAGTTGCTCTCCTCACAGATTAAAACTCAAGGCGATTCCTTGGCAGAAGAGAATTGTTCTCCATAAGTGACATTCTGGAAGCAGATCATAAAGCCTTGCTGAGTTGGAGCCAGCCGGTTAGTAGTGTAGTCCTTAACTGTTGGCATCATTCAGGGACTCCCAGATTTACAATATTGTTGTTGCTGAGTGTCATGGACCCTGACTCACAGCGACCCTGGATAGTGTTTCCAAGGAGTGGCTGGTGGGTTTGATCCACCGACCTTACAGTTAGCAGTTCAGTGTTTATCCTACAGTTGTTGTTAAGTGCCGTCGAGTCGGTTCCGACTCATAGCGACCCTGTACAGGGTTTCTGAGGAACGGCTGGCAGTTAGAATCATCAACCTTGCTGTTCAAACTGACCTTGAGGTCCACACCACACCAGCGCCACACCAGGACGTACTTTGGGTCTTCTCCGCACCAGTCCGCTCCTCGCTGAAGGATCCCAGTCCAGGTGCCGGCTCATCACCTACAAATTGGGTGGTGGTCCCTCTGTAAGGCCCCACTTCCGCCTCCTCTCTTTCGTAGTAGCTTTGAATAGAGCAAGAGCACTTCTCCTCTAACGCCTTTTTGCTTCTCCCTTGTCCCTAGATGGTATCAGAGTGAGCGCAATTTTCCCTACCTACAGTAAATCTGGAGATTTCAAAGTGCGCGTTCCCGCCGCTCTACTCTAGGGCCCGCCGGAAGGCAGCAGGTAGAAGCCGGAGCGCGATATGCGGGCGTCTTCTGTTACCTCTGGGCACTCCCCGAACACCCGACAACCCCTGGCGTGTCTGGGGAAACCTGGCCACCCTTGGTCGGGGGTCTGGGAGAGTTGCTGGAGGGTACGGAATTCTGTTGCAGGTTCAGCGTGTAAGGGGAAAAGCAGCAATTTATACTGGGGCCAATGCACCAATGAGACGGGAATGACCTTGCTATGTGCTGCTCTGGGTAGTGGTCATCGCGCTTCCCCATCTCACGTAACCGGATCCTCCCCGACTCTCCGAACCAGACCTTCCACCCTCAGAAAAACAAAGAGATGAGAAGAGATGAGAAGGCAGAATGGTGTCCCTTCTCAGCAGTTGCGATTTTTCAACTCATCCCCTCGACTACCCCTTTTGCTTCTCCTTTCTCTGTCCCTCTGCAAGTCCCAGGGGAAACATCGGGAGAATGGGCCCTTGGACACCTTGGGAGACTCTGCACCAATGCACCCTTTGGCTGTCTCTGCTGCGGCACCTCAAGGGAGCCGACCTGGGGGGCCGCTTGTCCTGGCCTTAGGGCCCTCCACGCCTGCCTCTTGGGGAAAGCGCAGCACCGACTCCTGAGACTTTTAAAAAAGTACAATTTTTTATTATTTCTATTTCTTTATATAAAAAAAGTAAGGAGGAATTATTGAACATCATGGAAGCTTCTGAAGATAACTGTTCGCGGAGGGCTAGGCTTAGCAGCTGGCGAGCGCGGCCTTCGAGGGTCCCAGTGGTTGCAGCAAGATCAAACGCCAGGTCTGTCCTGTCCCTGCCTTTATGGAGGCGATCCGGTATTTGTTAACTCTTGAGAGGCCAAGGTGCCAGAGAGCTGTGGAGATGTTACAGTCCCGAATCCAAACTGCAGAAGGCCAGAAATTCTGTCTTGGTGCTCCTCTCCTGCGTTTCATCCTCATCTTCTGCTGGCACCCAGAATCGGAAGTGGCAGACACCCTCCGCCCCCATCTGGACCCCCAATCTCAGCTGTTTGCTTTCTTCTCGCAGCTCTCCAAAAGTTCTGTCATGAAGGAGATGTAGACGATGGCCAGACGCAGGGTCTCGATCCGGGACAACCTTTTCTCATAAGCAAAAGTGGGCACCTTTCTTCGCAGCTGGTCGAAGGCCTCGTTGAGGTTGAACATCCGCTTCCTCTCGCGGATGTTGGCTGCCTGGCGCTGGGCGTAAGTGATCACCCTTTTCCTCTTGGGACGACCCAGCATGGAGGCACCTCTCTCATGCTCTCCCTCCTCCTCCTCCCCCTCATCTACTTCGCCGGCCTCATCCTCCTGGTACCCCTCCTCCTGCACCAACCTCCTGGGTCCTCCCTCTCGTAGTGCAAGGGCTCGGTCCCCAAAGGGGACCCCAGGCGTAAAATCGCAGAGGAACGGGCCCTCCGGGGAGGCCAGGGACAGGTCTGCGACGAAGTCCAGCACTGTTGAGTCCACGCACCTCTCGGGATAGGCCGCCATCGCATCGGCTTGGCCTTGTGTTTCATCGATTTCTCGAAAAATGAGGCGAGGTTGGCGATGGGCTGCTTCTTTAACAGTCTAAAATCTGATGCGGTACCATCACCGAAGGGTCAAGGACTTTGATATTTATAGCTGAGTTGATAACAAGATTAGTCGCACCGGTAGGGAAGGCTCCCGAGCTGATGGAAAAAGACAAGCTTGCGCCAGGAGCCGGGCGGAGGGGAGGCGGGGGTAGGGTGGGGAGGGGGAGACACGCGTGGAAGACTCAAAGGGACAGGTCTTCAGTTTTGAGATCCTTTTCGCTGCACTACCCAGGACAGTTCCTCCTTGGCAACCATCCCTTGCCTCTTACCTGCTGTGTTTTTTGTGTCTTTTCTTACCCTCGCAGCCAACTACTGTTCTTCAGGCTCCTTATCTCGTGTAGTTCTTTAATTTAGGCTTGGATTTTCAAAGCAAGGATGTTTTCCACAGCGCTGGCTTCTCCTGGGATTTGGGGTAGAAGTTCTGAATCTTGCCATCCGAGGCTGCCAATGGATGTGAAACAAGTGCATGTGCTTTTAATGATGTTCTGAAGAGGGGCCCTGCCTGCCAGAAGTCAAGGGGAGCTATTTGCTCGGTATCCCAGTGCAGCGACTATTGAAAGGCAAGACCTTCCATTAGCTTAAGTAAGCATAGCAGGGGGGCTGAGAGCGCATTCCCAAGAGTCGCTGTTGGAACCGGCTTTCTCCTTACTGGGCACTGCAAACAGCTCTCCTACAGAGCTGCAAACTATGACTTTTAAAGTCTGTTTTGTTGCAATCAGTCTAACAATCGAGATACTTGACTTTCTTTTCCCTACCTTACCTCCTATCATGTACAGAATTTTACTCCAAGGGCAAAAGTTATGATGCTAATAAAGGGATAACATTTTCTCTGAGTCTGCTTCACTGTGTAATACCAGCGTGGAGGGACAAAACAAATTTCCTCCAAACAAAATTACCCTATTCTTTAAAAAATGCCATTGACCCTTTGATAAACAACAGCTCTATCAGCTCACCCTCTGCTGAAGAGTCTTTCGACTTTTAAATTGCTGATTAAGTATTGTGAACAAAGGAAAACCACTTCCAATATGACTTATTTTCCCAGTTGTTTTGTACCTTTAAACAAATATAAGAGGAGAAACTACTATTGAGTTCTATTTAAGGGAGACCTTTGGTTATCTTTACATCATATTTTTGAGATTAAAAGGAGATTTTAAATTTGCTGTAATTTTACTGATTTCATATTATCCTTAATAATTTACCAAAGAAGGTGATTTTGCCCCTCCATTTTTTTGCCAGGAGCTATATGTGTGGCTCGCCAGCTGCTCCTCGGAAACCCTATACAGAGTCGCTATGGGTCGGAACCCACTCGACGGTACTTACCAACAACAAAATATGTGTGGCGCTGTTGGGTAATGCGCTGGACTGCAAGGTTGTTTTGAATTGCAAAGTGGGCGGTTCAAGCTCACCAGTTAATCCTCCGAAACTATGTTGTTGTTGTTCAATTCCATCGAGTCAGTTTCGACCCACAGTGACCCTGTACAGGGTTTCCAAGGAGCGGCTAGTGAACTTGAATCGCTCACCTTACAGTTCAAACTGACTTTGCAGTCCAGCACAATAACCCACAGTTGTACACTAGGACGCCAGGAAATACAGGGTCATTCTGAGTCAGAATTGACTTTACAGCACTTAACAACAGTATGTTTAGTTAATTAACCAGCATAGGGATTTTAAAGAAGACACCAAGGAAGATAACCATGCTCTAAATTAATTTTAAAAGTAGATGAAAACAAACAGCTTAAAGAAGATTAATATAGAGACACCTTTTCTCAAGAAAGAACCTCAAAGATATTCTTATTGAGGAGGTAAGTTGTGGCTATGACATTCAGTTAGTACATTGGACAGCTCCCAGAAACGCTACTTTCTAACAGGTAAGCACAATTCCTTTCCTTTCTAGTCTCCCAGTGTTTAATAAAGCAGTATTATGTTGAAGTAAGGGGCCCAGGTGTGGCGCTGTATCATACACACTGGACTGCTAACCGCAGGCCTGGTAGTTCAAATCCACTAACAGCTCCTCAGAAAACCCTATATGAGTTGGGATCTTGTTAAATCAGCACTTAACAACAACCTTGAAGGATTTAAAAAAACAAAAATATTTGTTTCTGGGCTTCCTTTGTCTCTTTTGACTTTTAACTGATGTTCTCTTCACTTGGTTGTGTTTACTCTTTAATTTACAATTTATGTTGTAATAACACAGGCAAAGAAGTATTGGAATACAAAGGTGTCATTGAGGATAAATTCTTTGATTATGATAGGTCATCTAGTTTTACTGTGAGTCCTGGTGTGGCGCTGTCGGCTAATGTGTCAGACTGCAAAGTCATTTGAACTGCAAGGTCTGTGGTTCAAGCTCACCAGATGCTCCTTGGAAATCCCATACAGGGTCGCCATGGGTTGGAATTGACTCAACAGCACTTAACAGCAACAACATCTAGTTTTACTAAACTTCTTACAACCATTGTTGTTGTAATTAAGTGCTGTCTAGTCAGGAGCTCTGGTAGCGTAGTGGTTACGAATCGGGCTGCGAACCGTAAGGTCAGCAGTTCGAAACTACCAGCGGTTCCGCGGGAGAAAGATGAGGCATTCTGCTCCCGTAAAGATTAACAGCCTCGGAAACCCTGTGCAGGGTCGCTATGAGTCGGAACCGACTCCACGGCACATGACAACAACAGTCAGTTCTAACTCATAGTGACCCTGTAGAGGGTTTCCCTAGGCACTGAATCTTTGTGGGTATAGAAAGCCTCATCTTGAAATTATAAGACTGAAATATAATGACTAATTGTAATTTCATCAGAGGTGTGAGAAATGTGTTTTTCTATCACAAGGAAAAACGAGCTTTTAAACTAGTGACTAATTTAATTTGCTATTAAAATTGGGAGTCTTTTACAGCTGATTTTTAATTTTGATAAGTTTTTCTCAGTGACTCCTTTAGTCAAGTGCCTGCTAAAGTGTTAGACTAATTTCCCTAATTTTTGTTGATTTGTATAATAAACATTTTGAATATGAGTTTTATGTCAGATGTATGTATTGCAATTTTCTGCCCCCAAGTTTGTGTTTTCCCCAATACTTTCAATGACATGTTTTGATGAAAATGTGCTTTTATTTTTAATGTATCAAACTTTTTTTAAAAATCCTTGGTAAGTGCTTTATATGTATAGTTCAATAAGTCTTAACCTACTCCAAAGTCATAAAAATATATTTTCTGCTTATTTTCTTAGAACATTCTTCTCTCTCACTTTTAGAACTTTATCAAACATAAAATTATTTTTATATGGTATAAGTAAGGGTAGATTTCCAGATTTATTTGGTGTTCACATAAATTTCCACTTAACACTGCACTATTTGGAGTTCTAATGCAGCACTGTAGTATAAGAAATGGACTGCTAACTGCAAGGTTAGTGGTTCAAACCCACCAGTTGCTCCTTGGAAACCCTATACTTAACAAAAACAACAATTAATTAAAAGACTGTCTATCATTTATTCATAAAAATATTACAAATGAATTGAGTATCAGGTAAGAATGTCAAGAAGCATAAGAAGAAATCCATTTTAAGGTTTGTCTATATTCTGTCTACATTAGTGAATCCTTGCTTACATCCAAACTAATTTCTTGCTATATTAATTAAAATCCCCAATTCAAATGAAAACAAGGACTCATCAGATAAATAAATCTTCAGTTCTTGACAACTGTTTTTTCTTTCTCTGAGCCAGATAGTAAATAATTTAGTCTTTGTATGCCATACAGTGTTGAAATTACTCACTTAGCCTTAGTAATGAAAAAGCAACCATGGATAATATGCAAATGAACTAACAATCTGTGTTCCAATAAAACTTTATTTATAAAAACAGACAATTATCTGGATTTATCACTCGGGCCATAAGGACCTCTGGTAGCATAGTGGTTACGAACCGGGCTGCGAACCTCAGCGTCAGCAGTTCAAAACTACCAGTTGTTCCGCGGGAGAAAGATGAGGTTTTCTGCTCCCATAAAGATTTACAGCCTCAGAAACCCTGTACAGCATTGCTATGAGTCGGAACTGACTCCACAGCACACAACAACAACAACAACAACAACAACATCACTTGGGCCAGAGTTTGATATCTGCTTACTAATTAATAAAACTTTCTCTCCATTCATTGTTGTTGTTGTTGTTGTTAAGTGCCGTTGAGTCGATTCTGGCCCATAGTGACCCTGTACAAGGTTTCTGCGGAGCAGCTTGAACCGCTGACCTTGCAGTTCAAATGGGTTTGCAGTCTGGTGCATTAACCCACAGTGCCACACCAGGCCTTCCTTCATTCATTGGAATACCTAAGATGGATCCTTGCTAAGATGGACACTCAAAGTATAATTAAATATGAAAGTTTTAGTGCATACCTCTTGTATGCATATTGGTAGAGGGGCTGGAGAGGGAGTATAAAAATACTCCCGAAGCAACTAAATTTGTAGCTTCTGAATTTGAACTCACACTGAGATGTTATTGAGAGCTACAAGAGGAGACTCTGTGGTGGTTGGTAAAGATGAAACCTAAAGACCAAGTTAAAGTAACCTACTGCAAAGGCTGAAGGCTTAATCTGGTCCTACTGGCAGCTAAATAGTTAATCTGATGATCTGTTCTTGAAAATATTAGCATTATTAAGCTCAGGGTAAATTACATTAAAATAGGCCTGAAACTAAACCCAAACCCATGGTCATAATGAATCTAGCTATACAAAGTGTCAAAAACTATAAATCTTTATGGAAACAAACAACCTTGTCTTTGTCCTGAAAAATGACTGGTGTAAGTAAGACAAGACACAATTCCTGGACAGAACAGACCTCTTCTTAGTGAAGTGCTTTTCCTTTTCAAGGAGTCCTTCAGTGACAAAAACGGTTACGTTTGAAGCCAGCCAGAGGAATCTCAGAAGACAGGCTTGACATATCTGCTTCTGAAATGCCGCAATCTTGACAACCCTATGAAGTACTTTATGCTCTGTAGACATAGGTCATCATAAGTCAGAAATTACTAAAAGGCAACTAACAACAATCTCCCTGTCAAAATTCAGTTTCACTCATTTTAAGTAAGCAGTTGCTTCAAGAAGCTTATCCTTTGTACTCACTTTTCCAACTACATCGCTGTTGTATTTTGTAATACCACTGACCCATTTAGTAATAGATCCACCTCACATGTTTTAGGTGGGTTCATTTCTGTTCCATTCCATTGCTTCCAACAGAATAAGAGCAAAAGTGATATGTGTAATTTCAAATCAGTCTTTTGAAAAGAAATTGGTTTCTACTGTCTTTTTGTCTTCTTCCCAAGACCTGGAATGTATGTACACTGGTGCTGAGCTAGCTTTGAGCATGTGCTGATCAGGTGCCATTGAGTTTGTTCTGACTCATAGTAACCCTATGTACAACAAAATGAAACACTGCACCATCTTCACAATTGCCATGCTTGAATCCACTGCTGTTGTCACTGTGTCAAGCCATCTCCATGGGGGTCTTCTTCTTCTTCTTCTTCACTGACCTTCTACTTTACCAAGCATGCTGTCCTTCTCCAGGACTGGTAACTCCTGGTAACATGTTCAAAGCATGAGAGATGAAATCTTGCCGTACTGGCATCTAAGGAGCGTTCTGACTGTTCTTTTTTCCAACACAGACAAGTCTGTTCTCTGAAAGTTCATGGTACTTTCAATATTTTTCTCTAATACCATAATTCATATGCATCAGTTCTTCTTTGGTCTTCCTTATTCATTGTCCAACTTTCACATGCTTATGAGGCTATTGGAAAAACCATGACTTGGATCAGGTGCATCTTAGTCCTCAAACTGATTATCTTTGCTCTTGAATATTTTAAAGTGGTCTTTTGCAGCAGACTTGCCTAATTCAATATGTCCTTTGATTTCTTGATTGCTACTTTTGTGAGTGTTCATTATGGATGAAGCAAAATGAAGTCTTTGACAACTTTAATCTTTTCTCCATTTATCATGATGTTATTTATTGGTCCTGTTGTAGGGATTTTTGCTTTCTTTACATTGAGCATACAGACAAAGACCATACCATACAGCAGGGAATTCTACCAGAGGAGCATGAAAACATCTGTAGACAATACATCACGGAATGGGTGTAGCTGAATTCCAAGAGAACTTTATGTACAATTGCAGGTGTGTAGGTATTATGTGATCCTTGGTTGTAGTTTGTCAATGCTTGCCCTAGAGAATGGCAAAGCAACAGGAAAATGGAATGATCTAGTGAAGCACAGTTGTTGTTCAATGCTATTGAGTCAGTTCTAACTCATAGTGACTCTGTATAGAGTTTACAAGGAGCAGCTGGTGAATTTGAAATACCAACTTTGTGGATAGCAGGCCAGTGCTTATCCTACAGTGCCACACCAGGACTCCTGGTGGAGCAAAGTTGTTGTTGTTGAGTGCCATGGAGTTGGTTTCGACTCACAGTGACCCTATATAGTGTTTGCAAGAAACAGCCAGGGAGTTTGAATCACCAACACATTGTTAGCAGTCCAGTTCTTATCTTACCATGCCACATCAGGACTTTGGTGGACTAGAGTGGTCGTGGTGGTGATGGGGTGCTGTGGAGCCGGTTACGACTCATAATGAGTCTGCATAGTACCTCTCAAATACAGAATAATATATGAGAGTAAATACTCTTCCATAATTCTTTATGTCTCTCTCTATTTCAAATCTCTTTATAACACTAATCAGTTTTCTGGTGGTAATTAAATAGCTAGAGAAGAATTTGAAAGATTAAATGGGTAGATAATGCTACTTTCTATCTATTTCAAAGGTATTGTTTTGATAAATATTTAAAATCAGTTAGGAAACTTTCTGCCATGGGTTTTCCTCTTGAGATGAAATAATTTTATTTCAGTTAGCCTTTGGGGTAAATCTATTTTCCACTTTTTCAATTATATTAATTCTTTCATTATTTGTTGTTTGAACCCTCTCCAAATTCTTTACTTCTTTTTGAAAAACAGATGGAAAGTTAGAGAGGTGTGAAGGAAAACATATCACCCAAGATGTTATAAATTACTACACTGAAACAATGTCTTTTCTTATCATTTCCCTACTATATTTTTATGTTTTAATTTTTCACAGTGGCTTTCCTTTGGTATAGGCTTGACAGCCATCCTTAAATCAACGAAGTCTTTGTATATTTGGATCTTAACCACTGCCATAGTGGCTCCATATGATAAGAACTGGCTTGCAAACCATAAGGAGTCCTGGTGTGCCACTGTACTGCAAGGTCAGTTTGGGCCACAAGGTAGGTGATTCAAACCCACCAGTCACTCATTGGAAATCTGCTACAGATTGCTATGAGTTGGAACCGACTCTACGGCACTTACCAGCAAGATCCATAGTTTGAGCTAGCCATCTGGAGAGAAAGATGAGAGTTTCTGCTTCCCCAAAGCTTTGAAGCCTGGGAAACCCTACACAGGTTGCTATGATTTGGCACTGACTCAAAGCTCTAAACAACAATAACCACTATGTGTGAGATTTTGTAATGTCACAATTTTTCAAAGATCCCTGGTGTAGTACTGTAGGATAAGCACTAGACTGTTAACCACAAAGTCCAGCAGCTCTCAGAAATCCTAGACAGGGTCACTATGTGATAACCGACTGACAGCACATAGCAACAACAAGAAGTTATAATGTTTTCAAAAGCTATAGCTCCTACACCATTTATTTATGATGGGGAGAAAGTATTCATGTTAAGTAAAAGCAAATGAAATTGCAAAAGTCAAACGTTTTTTAGCCTAATAAAAGGACCACTTTATTTGGTTCAAACTAAATTGTTTAATGTATTTAAGGAGATTAATGTTATTTTTAAAAAGGTGTTGAGATTAAGGGGGATCAGGAGTTCTAGAAGTTGCTTGTGCTGTTAGAAAAGCATGATTGACAAGTGACACTTGAACACAGACTTGAAGATGGCAGGAATTTAACTAATAATTTCAATTTTTCTCAATAGAATATGAACTTCAAAGGGTGACCATGGCAGGACACTGGGTAGATCTCTCTTCCAGGTGTAAGGATTACAGATAGCCAACATGGTTCAGCTATAGCGCCTTGGGATCTACTGCAGAGTTCAAGTTGAGACCATATTCTTTCAAGGCATCTCCCCATCAACGAGAATACTCGGGTCTGGCTATTCTGCCCAATATGGGTCTTCTTCCTTAATAATATTTGCTCCAAAGTTGCCCATTCTCTTTGCTGGAATTTTTTCAACCTGACATCAAATCTGGGGATTTTCTTATTCAGTCCTGCTCTCTTCCATGTTTCATTTAATAGATATCACATTTGTACCAAGGTTTATTTGAATGCTTTCCAAAGCACATTTTACTTTATCTTTTACAGGTGGTAATCCATTGCTCCAACTCCCTTCTTTCCAAAACCACAACAACAAAAACCTCACACACCCTCTTGCAATCTTAGTTTGGTCTCAAAATTTCCTTTCTGGAGGATTTGAGTTCATATAGTTGCTAACTTATCAACTGGTTAGCATTGTGGACCTCCTCATAGTGATATGTGGGGCACAGATGCCACTTGTACAAAGTAGCGATCCAAATGCTGAGGCTTTCACTAGTGGCGGTTGAAGAGGACATTTCACTGGAGAGGATTATTATGGTTGGTGTAAGGATTCAGGTTTTTGAAAGGCATAGGGACACAATACATACAAGAAAAATGGAATTGATAGTCAATAAGGTGCAATGATGTTGTAGTAAGAATAATGAAATATTGCAAGCAATTAACAACTGAAAATTAAGTGTGAAGGCCAGATGTTCTTATCTCCTCCAGTGGGAAAGCAGAAAAAGCTGAATACCAAATTTAGGACTTAACACAATTGTTGTTGTTGCCATATGTACCTTCGAGTCAGTTGTGACTCACAGTAACCCTGTATAAGGTTTCCGAGTCTTTCGAGTAGCAGAAAGCCTCATCTTTCTCCCATGGAGTGCCTGGTGGGCTCAACCCACCGACTTTGTGATTCACAGCCCAGTGCTTATCCTGTGGAGTCAGCTTCAAAAATTATTGAATGATCAGGCAAGGAAGCAAAAATTCCATTGAACTATAAGCTATGGATATTATTATGAACCTTGGATTCTTAATATCTAGAGACTTGCAGGTAGGAAGGAATTCATAATCTTATGAGAAAGAGAAGGTATGAGGAACACTGTGGAAGTCAGGTGATCGAGTTTGGTGTCTCCTGACACTCTCTTACTCAATTGTGAATGAGTCAGGTATAATTACTAGGGACTCAGATGCCTTAGGTATTGGACTTGAGTATCAGGTAATTTTTCAATACTGAACGAAGTGATGGATAAGGATGAGAGAAAGTTAAAAGAGAAAGTAGAAGCGATGGACGATTAGTACCAATTGTGACCCCCCCAAAAAAACTTCAAAGACAGGGATCTATCCCTGCTAAGTACTCTCTTTTAAGTTTCTTCTTTCCACTAACCACTTTCTTCTAAGTGTCTTCTTAGGGAGACAAACCAACTAGAAGCATGGAAGAGCCTTACTCCAAACATGTATGGAGAGGTAAATCTATGTGGTGCAAAGAATGGACTGAGGCATCCATAGAAGTTCTACTTAAATTTCCCTTCCAGGAAGAACTTCCTGGAAGCTCTCAATTTCAAGAAAAAGTTAGTTGACAGCCTTCAAATGCAACATCTTCAGAATTTATTATAACTTTCAAGCTGAGGATACAGTTTCTCCAAGTAGGCCCTTAGCCAATGACTGAGCACAGCAATGGTACTAAGACCTGGCCATCATTGTTCAATGTGGCCTCATACAGAATATTTTTGCTCTGGATTTCCTCATTGTGTTAGCTAGGAGTTTCTTGCATCTATATCACAGTCTTGCACACTCCTGCTCAGATCTGCTTCTCCAGGGGTCAGATCTATATCATGACATGAAGGCTTTATTTCCCCCAGTTCCACTTTTTCTGTCTTTATCTTTCGTAGGCATTACTGCTCTTCTCCCCATTAATCTCTTACATTCCAGAATGGACCTAAGCATCTGCTTTTTGGAGAGCCCTATCTAACACAGTCCATAAAAACTACCTGATTTTTAAAATTCTCTGCTGAATCCGCAACATCATGATAAATGGAGAAAAGATGGAAGTTGTCAAAGATTTCATTTTGCTTGGATACAAAATCAACAGTCATGAAAACAGCAGTCAAGAAATAAAATGTCATATTGTGTTAGCCAAATCTGCTGCAAAGATCCCTTTAAATTATTCAAAGATATCAGTTTGCGGACTAAGGTGCATGCCTGACTCAAGCCATGGTATTTTCAATAACCTCATATGCATGTGAAAGTTAGACAATGAATAATAAAGACCATACAAGAATCAATGCATTTGAATTATTGTGTTTAAAGTAATGCCTGTGAAAGACTATTAAATTTACTGTGGACTGCCAGAAGAACAAACGTGCCTATGTTGGAAGAAGTATAGCCAGAATGTTCTTTAGAAACCAGGATGGAAAGAATTCATCTTCATATTTTGGACATGCTATCAGAAGGGACCAGTCTCTGGAGAAGCACATGATACTTGGCAAAGAGGAGGGTCAGTGAAAAAGGGGAAGACCCCCAAGGAGATAGATTGACACAGTGGCAGCACCACGGGCTCAAAGGTAACAATAATTGTGAGGACGACACAGAGCAGGCAGTGTTTCATTCTGTTGTGCTTAGGGCCACTATGAGTCTGAAACAACTTGACAGTATTTAACAACAACAACAACAACAAAACTGAGTCCCCAGTGCCTCGAACAATACATGCCAAATTGTAGCGATGGAATACTGCTTTTAAGAAGAATAATAATAATTTCCCTTACTGTTAAATAGTGGACTCCTACAGGGCTAGTATGATGATGATGGTGGTGGTGGTGATGATGATGGCAAATGATAAAAGCTAATGTAATAAAAGTTAATGAGCACTCAGATGTTGTAGTATTTTAGAAACTGTACATTTATTTCATTTAATTTTTACCTCAACTCTATGCAGAAGTTTCTCTCATTTCCCCACTTTTCAAGTGAGTGTCAAAGTGACTGAGTAAACATAAGTCAGTATGAGTTCACACAAGTCAGGTTTGACCATCAAGTCACACTGCTTCCCTTAACCTGTCCTATAAGGAGCTCTGGTAGCGTAGTGGTTACGAATCGGGCTGCGAACCTTAAGGTCAGCAGTTCGAAACTACCAGCTGCTCCGCGGGAGAAAGATG
>NW_006408524.1:34868624-34869320 GCF_000296735.1 Chrysochloris asiatica | reverse complement strand
TCCACAAGAGCCAAAATATGACCTTGAATATATCCCACCTGAATTTAGAGATCATCTGAAGAACAGATTTGATACATTAAATACTAAAGACTGAACGACGTGAAGAGTTGTGGGATGACATCAAGAACATCATACATGAAAACATCTTGCGAAGACAAGAAAGAAGGAAAGGATCAAAATGGATGTCAGAAGAGACACTGAAACTTGCTCTCCAGTGTAGATATGCTAAAGCAAATGGAAGAAATGAGGTACAAGAGCTGAACAGAAAATTTCAAAGATCAGCTCGAAAAGATAAAGCCAAATATATTAGCAAAATGTGCAAAGATCTGGAATCAGAAAACCAAAAAGGAAGAACACGCTCAGTATTTCTCAAGCTGGGGGAACTGAAGAAAAAATTCAATCCTCGACTTTCATTATTGAAAGATTCTCTGGGCAAATTATTGAATGATGTAGAAAGCCTCAAGAGAAGATAGAAGGAATACACAATAGAATCACTGTACCAAAAGGAAATGGTTACTGTTCAACTGTTTCAAGAGTTAGCATATGATCAAGAGCCAATGATACTGAAGGAGGAAGTCTAAGTTTCATTGAAGCAATTGGCAAAGAACAAGGCACCAGGAATTAATGGAATAAAAATTGAAATGTTTCAAGAAAGTGAGGCGGCACAGGAGGCACTCACGCATCTCTGCCAAGAAA
>NW_006408524.1:34839947-34868524 GCF_000296735.1 Chrysochloris asiatica | reverse complement strand
TTACACCCTCGGAAACCCTGTACAGGGTCGCTATGGGTCGGAACCGACTCGACGGCACTTAACAACAACAACAACAACAACAACATTGTACTGATATCAGCACTTTGTTGATATGGATTTGGCTAGAAGCTAGCACAATGCTTCTTCAATAAAAGTTTCTTTGAAAATCTTTCTATGAAATCTACACCTCAATTGTGTTTGCCTTTTATTTGGAAATTTTTATCATCTTTTTCTCCATTAAAGAATATTGCACTAGTTACTTATATTTCATTAAACAACTTTTTTAAAGTAAGCATAACAAGGGTATCATTTAGATTTATTTCTGTGCTATATTATCGCTTCTAAATTTGTGATTTACTTAAGCTTAAAAATACTGGTTGTCTCAGAACTAACAACTTTGAAGTAAATGCTTCCTAACCCTTTTCCTGCCTCTTTATTCACACACTCTTCTTGGGCAGTGAGTTCTGGTTATCCTGCCTGTCTTTAGTCTCTTTGTGGCTTCTCAGAGCTATCATTTGAAGATTATGGAATCTCTATATTGCTTAGTATCCTGGATAAAAAAAAACCAAAAACAAAACTGTCCTCCTGGTGGAAGCCATTACTGCCCTCATCTTTGTGAATCTAAAAAGGTGATGACCCTCAGGAGCATTCTCATAAGGGTTTATTTGTGTAAAAAAACAAAATCTGAAATTTAACTTCCCCTCCCCCATACATAGGGCATTAATATCATATGAGTCATCTTGTTTGACAAAGAGGCTTGATGTAGGTTTTGATTGTCTTCTCTTGGGAGAGAATGCAGTTCTCAGATTTGAATTTGAACTCATCCAGCTTCTTTCTTCTATAGCCGTCTTGGCTCAGTCACATACCATTCATTAACTTAACCAAACAAAACCAAACAGACTTCCATCAAATCAATTCCAACTCACAGTGATCCTGTATAGGGTTTCTGAGGCTGTAATATTTCAGTGCTTATCCTACAGAGCCAACAGGGTTTCCATTTCCATCAGTGGCCAAATCAATGGAATTTCTCCCTAATCTTCCCCCTACCTTTTATCCAAAATATACTTGTAGTCCCAGTGTGTCTTTTTTTCTCCCCAGATTCCAAAATTTGATTTCAGTACACCTACCTGGAAATCTGACTATGTACCCAGTTGACACTGGAGTGACTCTTGGGACAATTACCTTCAGACTAGATACTTTCAATTGTGATCTCTGCTTGAGGTTCTACTCGACAGATTTCCACCAAAGCTTGTCACAGGTGAATTGCTCGCTCTCTCTTTCTTGGAATGCAGTGGGAAGTTTTTTCACAATGTGGTTCATTACAAAGATATAATATATAAAGATAAGAATGGTTAAAATGTTTTTTCAACTTCTGGCAATTTTTCTGTATTCCCTAAGTAAAACCAAGGAGCACAGTGGCTCTGTAGGATAAGCACTGTGCTACGAAACACAGTCGGCAGTTTGACCCCACAAGCTGCTCCATGGGAGAAAGATGGATATTTCTGTTTCTGTAAAGATTTACAGCCCCAGAAACCCTATACAGGAACACTGTGAGTCAGAATTGGATAGATGGGACTTAACAACAAAACAATACAGGTAAAACAAAATTATGTTGTTCTCACTGTAGCTCACAGTGGGGTGCTTTTGACCATGTCAGGTTTGAGTTGGCTCATTATTGAGGTCCATAGTGTGATGCAGGAAACGGTGATCTGTTTCAGTGAGGCCTTTGGAATGAATAAACTAGTGATAGTGAAGCAGTGCCACAGAGATGTTAACCACTGACAAATTGCGTCTTGGTATCTGAATAGAAACATCCCAAACACATGTAGTATTATAATGGAATGGGTCTTGGAATTTTCCAGGGCTCTGTCCATTTTGTTCTCCCTTGCTCATCTTATTTTCCTTTCCTTTCCATGTTTCTTATTCCTTGCCTCTTAGATCTCAGAATAACTTCTTTTTCCACTAGGATATTATCATTGCATGTGGTATGATATCTTTAAAGTGATCAATTACTTAATATGCATTGAACACTGCACAGGTACTGTCTCTTTACCCCCAACCTCCGCCTTCTTCTCAACCATAATATGTATGCAGTCCAGAACAAGTGTTTCTCTCAGTGTTTCTCAGTTCAGGAAAGGAAATTTTCTTGCACTGTAATGATCCATTTTACTCTTAACCATGAATATTCAGAGAGAACATTTTTAAATAGGATATGGCTATACTCCACGGTACTTAACAACAACAACATACTTAGTATATCACACAAAGCTTTGGTGAATTAGTTGGATTACCTAAGTAAAATATTGGTCTGGAATGTACAACTTCAGGGCACTCTAAGAAAGACTGGGTGGTTTTGATGAATATTGACGTGATTGTGGGATGAAGTTTCACATTTCACATAAGACATGCTTTAAATAATACCATTTTCAGGATCTTAATTTATATCATGATATGAAGAATTCAATTAAGTTTCCCTTACATTCCTGACATGATTTCTTGCTGATTTTCTGAGATATATTGGAATAAAAGTAATGGAGAGCAATGTTCTCCGGGAAGAGAAAACGTTCTCCCTTTATTCCTCCTCTTACTTCATTCCTAAGGAAGAGAGGAAGTGATTTCTAGTGCAGATTTAAGTTTCCCAACCTGCATTGCACTGGTTCAGTATCTGTAATTGTCTCCTAATGTCCTGGGAAGTCATGTTCAATTCTGCTTTTCCATGGGATGTATTTTCATCAATTTAAATAATTTCTCTGATATTTCTCCACACAAGACCCCCAGTAGCTCAGTGTTTATTTTTGTAATGTACATCAAATAAATTCCTTTAAAGATCCATTAGATTCCTCTGTTTTCTAACTTAATCATGTTCTCCTTAACTATACTAGGAGTATGTGTTCGCATTATTGATTATTTGCCTTTCTCATGATGTCCTCATCCTACACCCCCACCCCAAATGATTACATTTCCTAGCTGGTCTCTGAATGCCTGACTTGACCCTCACTAATTAATTTTTCACTCTTAATTGACTCTTTTAAAATGGCAAATCAGATTGTTACTGTCCTGTTTAGAAACAGTAAAGGACTTCAACTATTCTTGGGACAGAGTGAAAATGCTACAATGAGACTTACAAGGTATTCTATAATCTGAGGTCTGCCAATTGTCAGACCCACCACTCATCAGTTTTCTTTGATGTAGATATGACTGAATTCTCTGAATCCCATATGTAGACCACAGTTAGTCTTCAGGCCTTCTGACATAAGCATATTCTCCCCACCCATGCCACCACACCCTTCTTGTTTTTGTGGCCCCCCCCCCCCACACTAATTCTTCAGGTAAGAAACAGAGATTGTAGATACATTGTTGTTGTTAGGTGCTGTCAAGTTGGCTCTGAGCCATAGTAACCCTACACACAACAGAATGAAACATCGCCTGGTCCTGCACCATCCTTAAAATTGTTGTTATGTCTGACCCCATGATTGCAGCTGCTATGTCAGTCTCATTGAGGGTCTTCCTCTTTTTTGCTGACCCTCTATTTTATTAAACATGATGTCCTTTTCCAGGGAGTGGTCCTTCCTGATATCCAGTCCAGAGTTCGTGAGACGAAGTCTCCTAATCCACCTTCCTAAGAGTCATTCTGATTGTACTTGTTCCAAGATAGATTTGTTTGCTTTGTCAGTCCATAGTACATTTAATATTTTTGCCAACACCATAATTCAAATGTGCCAATTCTTCTTTCTTTTTATTCATTGTCCAACTTTCACAAAAATATGAGGTGATTGAAAATACTATGACTTCAGTGCAGCTTGGGCTTCTTCTTTCAAAATCATCAGTTCTGGAGCATCTACCAGTTCTTCTACTGATGCTTCCTATACCGTTCAACATTTTACCTATAAAATTCTTCAATATTGCACTTAAGGCTTTGATTTGTCCGTCAGCTCTTATAGCCTGAGAACTCTTCAGCATAAACCTTATGGCTTTCTAATTCCAGGTTGTTATACATATCACTGTAACACTTAATTTTGTCTTTCCCAGCTACCCTTTCACATGTTCTGTTCCACTTTTTTATGTCATCATTTCTTCCATGAACTTTGTCTACTCTTTGTTCAAGAGCAAATGTCAAGATCTGTTCTGACATCCAATTTATTCTTTTCTCTCTTTCTTGTCTTTTTAGTGACTTTTTGCTATCTTCACGTATGATTTTCTTGGTGCCATCTTACATCTTCTCAGCCATTCATGTTCGATGTGTTAAATCTGCTGTTGAGATAGTCTCTAAATTCAGGTGGTATATCATAACTTGACTTTTGTGGACTTGCTTCAATTTTCTTCAGCTTCAGCCTGAATTTGCAAATGAATATTGATGGTTTGTTTCATTGCCAGCTTTGTTTTGGCTGACAATACTGAACTTCTTTTTTGTCTCTTCCCACAGATGTAGTAAATTGATTAATGTGTTTTTGATCTGGTGATACCTACATGTATAGTTGCCATTTATGTTGTTGAAAAAAAGGTAATTGCAATGAAGAAGTCATTGGTCTTGCATAATTCTATCACTTTCTCTTCAGTGTCATTTCTATTACCCAGCCCATATTTTCCAACTACTGATCCTTCCTGTACTTTGAGGACACAGTTCTTCCTCAGTGGTAGTTTGAATGCCTTTGAACCAGAGAGGTTATCTTCCAGTTGAAAGCATATCAGACAATACTTCACTGCTACTTTTAAAGTTTTCAATGGTTAATCCATCAGAGGTAGACTGTCTCTTCCTTTTTCATAGTCTGCTCATAGCCTGGAAGCTCTGCTGACAACTATCCATCATGGGTTAACTATTGGATTTGAAAGGTGATATAACTTTCAGTATCACAGGACACACAAGCCACCACAGTATGACAAGCCGACAGGGGATTGAAAATTGTGGATGTGTTGTAGTTGCTGTTGTTGAGTGTCATCAGTGGTTCTGACTCATAGTGACCCTGTTTAGGGTTTCTGAGACTGTAAATCTTTGTGGGAGCAGAAAGCAACATCTTTCTTCAGTGGAACACTTGGTGGGTTTCAATTGCCAACCTTATCCTACAGAGCCACCACACTCCCAGTTTGGATATGAAGCTCTATAAAATATGAAAGAATAGAAGACTTTCTTGTTTGGGCAACATGAAACAGCAGAGGCTGAAAAATGTTTCAGAAGTGCCAAGCCATGGCCCCTCCCCATGACCATCTGCCCAGAGAACTTGTCATTGTCTGCTCTCCGACTTCACAATTCCTGCCTTAACTGCCCAACAGAGCCAGAGCTCTCCTGATGTACCATGGAAAGGGGAGCCTAGGGCTTGGAGGTGCTCCACTCCTTCACAATCAAGTGGGCTGCAGCTTCCTGGCTTAGCAGGCTCTGCCACAACTCCCTGTTCCCTCAGAAGTTGCAGCCTCTTGCAGCATCAGGGCTGAGCTGAACTCCCCAGGGAGGAGGAGAGTCATGGGGAGGAGGGCCAGGGCTGGGGGAAGGTACCTTCCAGGCTCATGGCCCCAGCCTAGTTCAGAGGCCCAGGGGTCTGACTCCCTCCTGCTCCTGCCCCCACATTCCCTCTCCGAGGGGATCGGTACATCTAATGATGACTCAGTAGAATGGCTTCTTTGATGAACCAGGATTATTATGCTTCAGTTGTACCTCAATTAAGATGGTTTCTAGAAAATGAATATTTGTAATACGCAGAGTTCCCATCCTGCTTCTTCTGTTGCTATTCTGAATCAGTGAGAGGTGCTATTATTCAGTATACTGTTGTGCACAGCCAATGTTGAGAATAACTAACTTGGTAGTTTGCAGGATGTGTCTCCCAGTAATTTTAGAATGGGTCTGAGTTCTTGTATGTTGTTGTTGTTGTTAAGTGCCGTCGAGTCGGTTCCGACCCATAGCGACCCTGTACAGAGTTTCCGAGTATAGACCTAGAAATATCCAACTTATTAAAAGTTGTTGGCATTAGCTTAGAATGCTAGTCCATGCTACAATTATGCATTCCTTGAATTCAGTCCCTCAGTTTTGTTCCACCTGTAATTCCTTGAGATGCCTTTGTGCTCTTTGTTTATATTATGCATGTTTATACTCAGGAGCTCTGGTAGCATAGTGGTTACCAATTGGGCTGCAAACCACAAGGTCAACAGTTTGAAACTACCAGCTGCTCCGCTGGAGAAAGATGAGGCATTCTGCTCCCGTAAAGATTTACAGCCTCAGAAACCCTGTTCAGGGTCTCTATAGGTTGGAACCAACTCGATGGCACTTAACAACAACAACAACATACTCAAAGCAGGCACTAAAACAAAACAAAACAAAACAAAACCATTGCCATAGACTTAATTTCAACTTATACTGACTCTGTAGGACAGAGCAGTGCTGCCTATAGGGTTTCCAAGGCTGTAATCATTACAGAGATAAATTGCCACATCTTTCTCTCCAGGACCTTTTGTTTAGCAGCTGACCTCCAACAGAATTCCAATAGTTACGTGAAATTTAGTTTTTAACCTCTCTAATTGATTTTGGAGATTCTGAAAGATTTAAATGGATTTATTTGATATAAATTGAAATAATTTAAAGTTGATGTATTTTAACGGATTATATGTAACTGAGCAGGTTATTTAAAATGTCTTGATTACACTTATAATTAGTATGTAACCTGCTGCAAATTTCATCCTAAACTTTCATAGAATTCATTATGATTCCATTATTTTGGAATCTTGAAAAGTCTTTCTGTGTGGTGAGTAATTAAATGTAGGACCAATGGTTTTAGTAAATAGACTAAAAAATATGAAAACCACATAACCCAAGTAGTTATATAATACTAAACAAACTTTCTGAAACATATTTTTATGGCTACATTCAGTCCAAAATACATGGAATCAGCAGTTTTCCCATGGATTGTTTTTTGATGGTTTAATATCCTGCATGACTGGAATTATAGTTAGAGAGCATTGAAATTTACATTGCTGTAAATTTCTTTTACTTTTACTTTCAAAAAAATATTTTTTGCTTAATATTTTGCTCTTTAATCAACCAAATTTTAGAAAGATCATTAATTCATTGTGTTTAAAAATACACAAACAATTGTACTTTGGCCACTTTGGGTAAAATTTGTTAACAATTTTTTAATTCAAAAAGTAAGAACATATATATATTTTCTAAACCATATGAAATGAATATTATTACTTTTTTTCTGTTCATAAAGATGGTATCAGATACTGTCTTCTTAAAAAGCATTAATGAGATTTTGTTGAATTTTTGAAATTTGGTGGGAAGTTCTTCGTAGGCTCTAAGAACGAGTACTTTTTCTATGGAATTGAATAAATTTACAATTGTTTATAATATATGCATGAACCTCACTTGGTGGGATACACAGGAATCAAATGCCTCCATCTATGGGAAAAAAAAAATAGAGAGCTCAATATCATCAGCTAAATTAAGGCAAGAGGTCAATTTCAGAATAGACCATTAATTGCTCATTTGAAAATTCAAGCTTAAGTTTAATAAAATGAAAACAAGTCCCTGAGAGCCAAAATGAGACCTTAAGTATATCTCTCCTAAATTTAGAGACCATCTCAAGAACAGATTTGACAAATTGGGCACTAATGACTGGCGATCAGATAAATTGTGCGATGATGTCAAAGCAATCACACACAAGGCAATCAAAAGATTGTTAAAAAGACATTAAAAAAGGAAAAGATCAAAATGGATGCCAGAAGAGGGTCCGAAACTTGATAATGCAGTGAAACTGAAGTGAATGCAAGAAATGATGAAACGAAAGAGCTGAACAGAAGATTTCAAAAGACAGCTTGAGAAGACAAAGTAAATTATTATATAGAAATGTGCAAACATCTAGAGTTAGAAAAGTAAACAGGAAGAGTATACTCAGCATTTCTCAAGCTGAAAGACCTGGAGAAAAAAAAAAAAAATCAGGATTTGAATTGGTATATTGAAGGATTCTATGGGTTGTGTTCTTTCACCATACTTATTCAGCCTGTATGCTGAGCAAATAATATGAGAAGCTGGGTTCTATGAAGAAAAATGTGGTGTCAGGATTGGAGGAAGACTCATTAACAACCTGCGATATGCAGATGATACGACCTTGATTGCTGAAAGTGAAGAGGATTTGAAACATTTACTGATGAAGATCAAAGAGCACAGCCTTTAGTATGGGTTGCATCTCAATGTCAAGAAAACAAAAATCCTCACCATTGGACCAATAAACAGCATTCTTATCAATGGAGAAAAGATTAAAGTTGTCAAGGACTTCATTCTTCTTGGATCAACTGTCAACACTCACGGAAGCAGCAGTCAAGAGATTAGACGACGTATTGCATTGGGCAAATCGGCTACAGAGGAACTTTTTAAAGTGTTGAGGAGCAGAGTTGTCAGCTTGAGGACTAAGGTGCACCTGACCCAAGCCATGGTATTTTCAATAACCTCATATGGATGCGAAAGCTGGACAGTGAATAAAGAAGATCGTAGAAGAATTGATGCCTTTGAGTTATGGTGTTGGAGGAGAATACTGAAAGTGCCATAGACTTCCAAAAGAACCAATAGATCTATTTTGGAAGAAGTTCAGCCAGAGTGCTCCTTGGAGGCCAAGATGGCTAAGCTTCATCTCTGATACTTTGGACATATTGTCCGGAGGGAACAGTCACTGGAGAAGGATGTCATGCTGGTTAAGGTGGAGGGTCAGAGAAAAAGAGGAAGACCTCCAAGGAGATGGATTGGCCAGGTGGCATCATTGATGCACTCAAGTGTGGCAGCGGTAGTGAGGTTGGCCCAGGATCAGACATTGTTTCGTTCTTCTGTGCATGGGGTCACTACGAGTTGGCTCCGACTCGATGGCACCTGACAATAACAACAACAACAATGGGTAAAATATTGAATGATGCAGGAAACATCAAAAGAAGCTGGAGGAATTTACAGAGTCATGGAACCAAAAGAATTGGTCAATATCTAACCATTTTAGTACTTGGCATATATTAAAAATAACTGATGATGTTGAAGGAAGAGTTCCAAGCTGCACTGAATACATTGGCTAAAAACCAGGCTCCATGAATGGATGCAATACTCACTCACTTGTCTGTATCTGAAAGACATCCATATTTGTGACCATTCCAAAGAAAGATTATCTAACAAAATGTGGAAATCATAGACAATATTATTAATATAACATGCAAATAAGTTTTTCTGAAGATATTTTTAAAAGGTTGTGGCAGTACCTAAACAGGAAACTACCAGAATCAGGTGAGGTCATGGAAGGAAAGATATCATTGCTAATGTCAAATGGATTTTTGCTGAAAACAAAGAATAACAGAAAGATGCTTACCTGTGTCTTATTACCTACATAGGCATTTGACAGTGTGAATCATAACAAATTATGAATGAGAATTCTAGGACACTTAATTGTGCGCATGCAAAACCTGTACACAGACCAAGAGGCAATCGTTTAAACAGAGCAAGGGATACTGAATAGTTTAAAATCAGGAAAGTTGTGTACCAGGGTTGTGTTTTTTCATTTTACTTATTCACTCTGTATGCTGAGCAAATAATTAGAGAAGCTTGGCTCTATAAAGAAGAATGTGGCATCAGAATTGTAGTAAGACCCATTAACAACTTGTGATGATGTCAGAAACCATGTTTTCTGAAAGTGAAGAAGACTTGAAGCACTTACAGATGAAGATCAAAGACTTCAGCCTGCAGTATGGATTATACCTCAAGAAA
Source organism: Chrysochloris asiatica (assembly GCF_000296735.1). Classification (NCBI taxonomy): domain Eukaryota; kingdom Metazoa; phylum Chordata; class Mammalia; order Afrosoricida; family Chrysochloridae; genus Chrysochloris; species Chrysochloris asiatica. Next base: position 34,858,803 of record NW_006408524.1, on the reverse strand, counting down.
GGAAAAAAAAAAAACCAACTGTATCAGTAAGCAACATTTATAATAAAAGCAGAAAACATTGAAGTTGTGAAAGATTTTATTTTACTTGTATCCACAATCAATGCTCATGAAAGTAGCTATAAAAAAAAAAATCAAACAATGTATTGTATTGGGTGAATCTGCTGCAAAAGACTTCTTTAAAGTGCTAGAAACCAAAAACATTGCTTTGAACACTAGGTTTGTCTGACCCAAGCTATGATATTTTCATTCAATTTGTATGCATGCAATAGCTGGCGAATGAATAAAGAAGATGAAAGAATTGATGCTTTTGAATTATGGTTTTGGAGAAGAATATTGAATATATTATGGACTGCCAGAATGGAAAAAAATATGTGTCTTGGAGGAAGTACAGTCAGAATGCGAGGATGGCCAAACTGCATGTCATGGACTTTGGACGTGTTATCAGGAGGTACCAGCCCCTGTAGAAGGACATTATGCTTAGAAGAGGGTCAGCAAAAACAGGAAGACACTTAACGAGATGCATTGACATGGGATGCAGCAATGGGATCAAACATAGCAACAGTTTTGAAGATGGTCCAGGACGGGGCAGCGTTTCATTCTATTGTATTTAGAGTCAGTAGGATCTGGAATTGACTCTCATCTAACAAAGAAAACAGTATTTTGATAATGGTTTAATCATGCATTGATAATGGCTTAATTGATGCCATCTTTAACATCACATTAGTTTATGATATACATAACTATCCTGACTAAATAACAGCTTGCCAATTTTAATTCCAATTTTTTGGACATATGTGCCTATTCCTCTATGTTCTTTCTACAGTTGTTGTTGATATCTAAACTACCTTTAAAAGGGCCAAGTACTCTAACTTTTCAAGTAGACTTCCAGACTTTCTCCAACAAAATCTTTGTAACTGTAATTGGGAGAGTCATGTATCAGGACCATTTTGAAGCGCCAATTTAAATATTTTTCTGTCTCTTGAAACTTGAAGTGATTTAAAACTCTTTATTTTACCTCAGCATAATTTAGACATGTGATGGTAACATCCAAGGTTTCTTCTACTTGTTATCTCCCTGCCTTTTCTAGTTATCTATTAGACCAACACTGATCATCAGAAAAACAATGCAAGCCAAATATGGCATTTTCAATTTTCTAGTCTCACTTGGAGTCCTGGTGTGGCACTGTGGGTTAATGCACTGGACTGAAAAGTCTGAACTGCAAGGTCAGCAGTTCAAGCTCACCAGTCCCTCCACGGAAACCCTATACAGGGTTGGAATTGACTTGACAGCACTTAAAAACAACAAGTATCACTTGGACTTTTGAGTTCAATGTGTGGATTGAAATACATAGTAATTTAGAAGGGGGTGTTTAATATAAAGATTTATTAAATTAAAAGAGCATCTTTGAAATAAAAAGAGAGCTCTAAAGGGTACCATAGAGCTGATAGAGAGTATCCAAGGATGGATAAACTCAGAAGGGGGGCCACTTCCAAAGGTTGGGGTTCAGATTCTTTGGAGAAAATATGGTTGTGGTCCACTTGGTGACAGAGATGTTTGCCAGATGGTTCAGTCACTGGACAGAAAGAAACAATTCTTCTGGGCTGCTGGCTAGTGGTCAGAAAGAGTTGGGACACTGTGTAGTCCGGGGCAGGTCTGAGAGAACACTGAAGGACTGTGTGCTCTGGGTATTTGATTGGAGCAGAGCACCACAGGATGTTGTCAGTACTCACAGTGCTGACCCACGGTACAGTAGGAGCAAGATCATCAGTAAAAGCTCAGCAGTTAAAGCAGAGGCTACCTTCATCCTGCAATGTCCCTCAAGCACCTTCTACTACCAAAACTTTAGGTTATGCCCATTGTAAAGATAAAATGCATAAAGAATCCAATACTGTAGAGCAGATACTGAAGGATGGATTTAGAGTTCAGACACGACAAATTGAGAACTGGCTCATAGTCACATTATGTTGTTATTGTAGTTAGGTGTCATAAAGTCAATTCTGTCTCTTAGGAGCCCCATGTGACAGAGTAAAACTGCTGCATGGTTTTTTTTTCAGGTGATAGTCTTTATGGATGCAGATCACCAGGTACTTGTCCCTTAGATCCTCCGGTTGGGTTTGAACCACCAACCTTTTGATTAGCAGCCTAGTGCTTAACTATTGCAGAAAGTAAAAATGAAAAGGAGAAATGAATTTTATTTAATGTAATATATTAAAATATTATTTAACATGTAATATTTATCAAAATATTAATGCTTTTTCTTCCTTTGGCACTGTTGTCATGTTATAGTTAAGAGCCATTGAGTGGGTTCTGAGTCATAGCAACCCCATATACACTTTCCAAGGAGCAGCTGGTAGGTTTGAACTTTTGACTTTGTGGTTAGCAGTCCAGTGCTTATCATACAGCCCCACACCAGGACTCCTTTTATGACACTGTCTTCAAAATCCAGTATTTAAATTATACTTATAGCTCATCTCAATTTTTAAAAACAAAATTTTCATCAGATATACTTGCTCTGTATTGAAATTTCATAAAATTAAAAGTTGAAAAGGTAAATTTATATACCCAAGGTTTTCAGGTGCACTAAAAATTTTTCCAATAACCTAATTGAGAAACAAAGATTCTTTTTCTCTGACATTCACATTGTAACTTTATATTTGTCTTAAAGAAATTGATACAATTTTAAGCAAAAGCCTATCACTTTCAAAGTTGTATCTATCCAAGATAAGTAAATACATTAATGTTCGTAATAACTCAGTGTTGTTAGTATTGAATTTAAAAAACTGTTATTAATTAAAAAGCAACTGTGGATTTATCAATATCAACCAAATGTCCTTTATAATTTCTTGGAAATTTGCAGCCAATTTACATAATGCTGTCAAATAAAATTAAAATCTCCTCCATATAGAACCATGTTAGAAAAATAGATAAAGTCATTATTATTGTATTGTAAAAATATTTTATTTTATGTTATATTGTATTATAAAATTATTTAATTTTAACATAAATCCGCATACGTGACTCTGTCTTTTGCTCACTGCCACGGAGTCCATTCTGATTCATGAGGACTCCATAAGATAGAGTGGAATGCCCACTTGGGTTTCCCAGGCTGTAAAGCTTTCACAGCAGCAGACTGTCATAACTTGCTCCCTCTGCCGAGTGCCTGGTGCGTTCACACTATTGAAGGGTTAGCAGCTGAGTCACCAGGTTTCTCATACCTGTCTAGTAGCTAGGTAATAAATAAGAATTTTCTTTCCTTGGAACTTGAGAGTTTGCTCATGTATATGCACTGATATTTATGAAAATATGAATAATTGCTTCTGATTATCTCTGATTATGACTATTTGGCAAGCATTTTCTTGTATTTCAGAACATGTTGAATTGGGATTGATAATACAATAAATTGTAGTAATTTTTTTTTTTTTTTTTACAACTCAACCACTGAGCATGGATAAAGAAGGTATTCTTGGTATATCTATTCTCTTTTATTTCTTTCCACAGCTCCATAAGCTGGCAGTGGATCTATATGCTCACATGCATATTTTATGTGTATAGGAAGGCTCCCTGGTGTGGAGCTATAGGATAAACACTGGACTGCTAAATGTAAGGTCAGCAGTTCAAACCCACCAGCTGAATTGAGTTGGAATTGATGGCACATAACAATGACAAACAATAACAAATCTACATGTAGTTGACAGAGAGGCTCCCCTTTGTAGGTTCCCTCTAGGAGGAAAGTTTTGCTCCTCACAGCAAGGAATATGACCTGCAAAGAGCTTCCAACTCTATTAGTGTCTTTCACAGTGCAAAGACTTCCCTTGCCTAAGGTGGCTCAGCGAGGGCCTTTCTGGTGGACAATATTTCCTGTAGCACAAGAAAGAGTTGGCTGAGCCATTGTTGAAGCTGCAGCACTGTGATTTGTTCCACTGACCCATCCTGTTTCTTCTCAGTTATATATCTCAGGTTATAGCAACTAATCTTCATTGACCTGTGCAAAGATACCTAGTTTACTGATTTATTTTTAAAATTTATTCCATTTTGTTTCTAATTTACACCCTCTATCCCCATGGAACACATAAACATCTATATCTTACACATTAGTGAGCTGAAACAGACTGGTATTGGCCATTTTGAATTTGAAAACCACATGGCTTACTATGCAGGGAATGACAAATTGAAGAGGAATGGTATTGCATTCATTGTCAAAAGAATGTATCTAGATCAATCATGAGGTACAATGCTGTCTGTGATAGGATAATATCCATGTACCTAAAGGAAAGCCCAGTTAATACCAATACTATTCAAATATATGCACCAACCACTAAAGCCAGTGAGGATGAAATAGAAGCATTCTACCAACTTGTTCAATCTGAAATCAATCAAACATGCTACCAAGATGTATTGATCATTACTGGTGATTGGAATGCAAAGGTTGGGAGCAAAGAGGAAGGATCAGTAGTTGGAAAATATGGCCTTAGTGATAGAAATTATGCTGGAGAACACACGATAGAATTCTGAAAAACCAATGATTTTTAGACAGCTTCTTTAGACAGCATAAGAGGACCTCACCAGATGGAATACATAGAAATCAAATTGACTACATCTGTGTAAAGAGATGATGGAAAAGTCCATATCATCAGAGAAAACAAGGCCAGAGGCAGACTGTGGAGCAGACCATCAATTACTCATATGCAAATTCAAACTGTAGCTGAAGAAAATGAAAACAAGTCCACAAGAGCCAAAATATGACCTTGAATATATCCCACCTGAATTTAGAGATCATCTGAAGAACAGATTTGATACATTAAATACTAAAGACTGAACGACGTGAAGAGTTGTGGGATGACATCAAGAACATCATACATGAAAACATCTTGCGAAGACAAGAAAGAAGGAAAGGATCAAAATGGATGTCAGAAGAGACACTGAAACTTGCTCTCCAGTGTAGATATGCTAAAGCAAATGGAAGAAATGAGGTACAAGAGCTGAACAGAAAATTTCAAAGATCAGCTCGAAAAGATAAAGCCAAATATATTAGCAAAATGTGCAAAGATCTGGAATCAGAAAACCAAAAAGGAAGAACACGCTCAGTATTTCTCAAGCTGGGGGAACTGAAGAAAAAATTCAATCCTCGACTTTCATTATTGAAAGATTCTCTGGGCAAATTATTGAATGATGTAGAAAGCCTCAAGAGAAGATAGAAGGAATACACAATAGAATCACTGTACCAAAAGGAAATGGTTACTGTTCAACTGTTTCAAGAGTTAGCATATGATCAAGAGCCAATGATACTGAAGGAGGAAGTCTAAGTTTCATTGAAGCAATTGGCAAAGAACAAGGCACCAGGAATTAATGGAATAAAAATTGAAATGTTTCAAGAAAGTGAGGCGGCACAGGAGGCACTCACGCATCTCTGCCAAGAAACTTGAAAGACAACAATCTGGCTGACTGATTGGAAGAGATCCATATGTGTGCCCATTCCAAAGAAAGGTGACCCAATGGAATGCGGAAATCATTGGACAATCTCTTTGATATCCCATGAGAGTAAAATTTTGCTAAAGGTAATACAGAAATGGCTGCAAGCATACATTGACAGAGAACTTCCAGAGGTTCAAGCCAGATTCAGAAGAGGCCGTGGAATGAGGGATATCATTGCTGATGTCCGATGGATCTTGGCTGAAAGCAGAGAATATCAGAAAGATGTTTCCCTGTGCTTTATTGACTACGCAAAGGCTTTTGATTGTGTGGATCATGACAAGCTATGGACAACATTGCGAAGCATGAGTATTCCGGACACTTAATTGTGCTCATGAAGGATCTGTACCTGGACCAAGAGGTAGTTGTTTGAACAGAACATGGGAACACTGAATGATGTAACATTAAAAAAAGATATGGGACAAGGTTGTATTTTTTCACCATACTTATTCAAGCTGTATGCTGAGCAAATAATCTGATAAAGTGGGTTATATGAAGAAAAACATGGCATCAGGATTGGAGGAAGACTCATTAACAACCTGCAATATGCAGATGTTACAACCCTGCGTGCTAAAAATGAAAAGGATTTAAAATATTTGCTGATGAAGATCAAAGAGTACAGCCTTCAGTATGGATTGCATCTCAATGTAAAGAAAACAAAAATCCTCACCACTGGACCAATAAACAACACTTGAATCAATGGAGGAAAGATTGAAGTTGTCAAGTACTTCATTCTTCTTGGATCAACTATCAACACTCATGGAAGCAGCAGTGAAGAAATCAAACAACGTACTGCATTAGGCAAATCTTCTGCACAAGACCTTTTTAAAGTGTTGAAGAGCAAAGATGTCAGCTTGAGGACTAAGTTGCACCTGACCCAAGCCTTGGTATTTTCAATAACCTCATATGCATGCAAAAGCTGGACAGTGAATAAGGAGGACTGTAGAAGAATCGATGCTTTTGAATTATGGTGTTGGAGGAGAATATTGAAAGTGCCATAGGCTGCCAAAAAAACCAATAGATCTGTTTTGGAGGAAATGAAGCCAGAGTGCTCCTTGAAAGCCAAGATGGCCAAACTTCATCTCTCATACTTCGTACATATTGCCAGGAGGGACCAGTCGCTGGAGAAGGATATCATGTTTGGTAAAGTGGAGGGTCAGAGGAAAAAAGGAAGACCCCTAACGAGATGGATTGGCGAAGTGTCAGCATCGATGGACTCAGGCATGGTAACAGTAGAGAGGTTGGCCCAGGATCAGGCAGTGTTTCGTTCTGCTGTGCATAAGGTTGGTATAGGTCTGTACCGACTCACTGGCACCTAACAACAACAACAACATCCCCATTGGCCTCCGGTTGCATTGCTGTAGAAAAATCACTGGACTACTAGCTGCAAGGTCAGTGTTCAAATCCCATTCTGTTCCCAGTAACTCTTTACAGGGTAGCTAGGAGGCAGAACTTGCCTGACAACGCTCACAACCAATCCCAACTCTCATAGGCAACTTTATAGTTTGTTTGATGTGCATCTATCTGTTTGTATTTATTATTGTAAAAAGTGTATGCTTTTTTCATCTATTGCATTTACAAATCATATTTTGATCTTTAATTTGTTTCTTTAATTTTTTTTTCTACTCAGCATTAAATATTCAAGAGATATCTAATGTTACCCTTTTTATATTCATTCAGTATTTTTCCTGTGGCTGCACGGTAGTTTATATTGTGCACACACTACATCCATATAGCTTACCTACAAAGATATAACTTTAAAGATTCATATCCTATGTTTCTTCTTGGGAATTTAAATTAAAGACCATAGGAAGAAACCTTTTAATCTCAAATTAAGGGGCCACTGATTTTCCCACAGACATACTAATGAAGTGAATCAAGCCATTATGGTGTGGTTTGATTTTTGTGTGAATGTAGAGTATTGTTTAAATAGTCATTAAATAATACTTATGGAAAGAAAAATTCTCCGTTGGAAGAGTATGAAAATTGTTGCTATCATTATAAAGTCATTTAAAAGTAGCATATTATTTGCTAGATAGTCTGTCATAACTTTTTTCTTTAAAAAATAATTTTTAGTGCCATGAAAGAATTGTCATTTTCTGCCCTATAATCATGAATCTTGGCATCTTTGACAATTCATTTGGGCTTAGTTGAAATGATGATCCATAAATAGCACAATCCATCAAATGTTCAACTGTTGAGTTGCTGGCATTGATACCAAGTATATTTGAGCCATTTGCCAATATTATGTAGTAGTTGTAGTTTAATGAAAATTTCAAATTAAATTTCTAATAGGTTATAAAATTCTTTCTATGAACAATGTTTAAACATATTAAAGTACTTTTAGAAATTTGGGGAATTCATTTGTTTTCACAATAGAAATTGAGATTAATGATTATTTCTGGCCAGTAGTTTAAGATGGTAAAGGAAAGGTGACCACAAATTATTTGACATTCCTCTTCTTGAGAAGTGAGTTCTATGCTACCTTTTGAATTGGAGTGAGGGCTGTGATTTCTTTGACCAACAGACTATGACAAAGTTTTGTTGCATGTTTCCAAGCCCAAGTTTTAAGTGGTTGGCAGTATCTAATTTTTACCTGGAAGTCTGCTCATTCTGAGGGCAGTCATCTGTTATATAATAAGTCTGACTATGAGGGGATAGCCATACTCAGAGGAATCCCTAAATTAGCCTCATGAAACAAGATGCTTAGTTAGCCTCTAGCTTTCTGGCACTCCAGCCCAGGCATCAGACATGTGGGCGAAGAAGCCTTTAGATGACCTCAGGCTCAACTGATGTCTGACTGAAATCAAATGAGAAAGCCCAGCAAGAGACTGGGTTCAGTTCAACTCACAGAATGTTGTGAGATAATAAATCATTGTTTTAAGCCATTAGGTTTTGGGAGGGAGTTTGATATGCAGCATTGGATAACAGGAACACTTGATACCCAAATTGTTGCTTAGGCTTATGAGATGTCATGGTGATTTTGTTAAAAGAAAATGTATCAATTAGGTCATGTTCTGTTTCTGTTTTTTTTTTTTTTTTTCCCCTACCAAGATATTTTAGTTCCCTCTGTGTTAACCAGAACAAAAAGTGGGAGCTAAAATATTAGATAGAAGATAGTGTGGTTTCTTAATTGCTAAGCATTTCTCTGGACTTGAAATTTATTAATCTTATTGGCTAAAGAAGACATTCAAGAAAATAGAAAAGAAAGAAGATACATGTCTTTACAGTTGGGGACTAGATTTGATGAGTCTGAAATGATTCAAATTCTTAAAATGGTGAAGAGCTTCTTTCTTGGAGAGTGGTTTCATCATACTCCAGAGAACAGTCAACATTTCTCTGATGACTATAAATCCTGGGAAAGCTTTCACTTTATGAGATGAAATTATATTCATTTATCCATATCATACTGTGCTTATCTTGTCATGTATGTGGACATATACTATTTTGTATTTGTAAACTTTCAAACATCTTATGTTTGAGTCATAAATCTATGCTTATCAGGCCTGTGATTCCTGGCAAATAGTTTAGATCACACTTTGCAAAATGAAGATAATGGCTATAACTCATTGTCACTCTGTACTGTGAAAAGCAAATGAGAGAATGCAAGAGACACTCAGGAGCATATTAGATGCTCATGAAAAGTTCTTATTATTGTCATCATCATCAATATCATCTATGTTTATACAAAATATGGTTACCTTTTTTATTATTTTCTGAGTAAAAGGATGAAAATGGGAAGTGAGGGGTAGCAACATGAGAGGATTATGTCTCTAGTTTTTCCGTTTTCAAGAAAAGTTCAATGGGGCAAAGAGCCCAGTAGCATCTTATCCTTCCATTCCCATTTGTAGTTGTCCTAAAGACCTTGGAAAATATTTTATTTTCCGTAACTAGTAAACATTATGAATTTTCTCTGTGAATTTATTTCTTTAAAAAAATAGACAATATACACTTAAAAAAAATGCATGTCTTACAGTCTAGAAAGGGTGTAGAAGACTTTCTGGATTTTCCTGATGACACTTAAAGAATTTCTTACCTAAGTTTGAATTGAGTAATGAACAATGTAGGGTGATGGAGATGGGAAGGAATATTCAATCTTTCTTGATCTGGAGATGTATTTTACCTTCTCCCAATAAGCTTTCCCATTACTTGGTTTAAAGTCCTCATTTTCTGCATGTGGGTATATGTACTTATTGCACTGTAGAAACACTGGACAGTTTGGATCGTCCACTCTGTTATGATCATCTAGTCCTTCCCCCCTTTCTGACTAATAACTATTCTTTGTTCATCAAGTATCAGCATAGAAATCACTTCTGTGAAGTGTTTTCTCACCATACTCACCATGACAGAATTATGTATGTGTCCCTCTTCTTAAGGTTTCTGGAGCTACCATTTGATAGTTTAGGTTTTGTGTCAACTTGGCCAAGATTGTCAGTGGTTTTGCAGTTGAGATGTAGTTATCCTCCATGAGGATATCTGACATAATTTAATCAGCTCTATGATGAGGTATGCTATGAGCTGCCAATCCACTTAAGGGACGTTTCCTTGGGGTATAGGACATTCAAGCAAGGTTTACTTGCTCCCTGCTGGGTCTGGATCTTGTACCTGGCTCAACCTCCAACTTCTGGTTCTTTGGACTTGAGCCAATGGCTTATTGTATTACGTGCCAATCCTGGGAGTCATCAGCAACCTGCCTTGTTACTTGCCAGACATGCCTGTGTTCCATCTGCCCTGTTGATCTTAGTTTATCTGACCTGGACTTGGGACTCTCCCATCTCTACAACCGTGAGTCATTTCCTTGATATAAACTTCTTTTTATATATACACATAGATAAGTTTTACTGATTTTGCTTCTCTAGAGATCCCAGCCCAAGACACACATGGACTTTCCTTAATCTGACACCCATTTCACTGAACTGAACAACTTAATGTTTTTGTCTCTTCTATTAGATTGTAAGCTCCTTGAGGGGAAGGACTGATTGTTGTTGACTGGTGTGTACATTGCTGGTATACAGAATGGACTCAGTAAATATTTGTTAAAATAAATAATGGAATCATTAATGAATTCTTCCTGTGTTGAGGAAGAAGAGCATGGTGCCAATGGGTATTCTGACCTGTGGCTTCATCTCTCCCTGTGGCATAAATAGCTTCTTGTCCAACTACCTTTTAGAGCTAGTTGAGCTTAATACTATATTTTTGCTTCTCTTCTTCATATCTATTTTAGTTTCTATGTTTCATGATCAAACTAGTTTTTATTATATATTATTTATATGCCTGGGTGACCTCTTTGTTATGGAAAACATTTATCTTTAAAAAAAAAAAAATAGCCCAAAAGTTTGAATTTATTTTTGCAGTAGTAGCAATAGAGATTTTCATTGCAAAAATGGATGTTCTCTTAACACATATTAAGATGGTATCACACTCTATAGTATTCCAAAAAGGAAGGTGAACTGTTTTCAAAGGTAATAAATAGCTTTAACAACAAAGGATGTAAACACCTCATGAAACAAAAAAGTCTCCAGTCATATGAATGACTTGTGACTAAATATTTCAACAGGATCAACCTTTGTTTCTTTGATCTTTAGGTTTTTACTTTTGAATGTCTACACCTGGCATCTGCAGTAAAATGTACAGCATCTGGATTACAGAATGTAAATAACATCCATTCAGGCAAATCATTAAGAATAGCTGTTTAGTATCTACATCATGCATTGGATATACATTGATTTGGGCTGAAGTAGATTTTTAAAATAATATTTGGAATTAAATTTAGCTTTTTTTATATAGACCTTTGCATTTTCCTTTTTTATGTATTTAGTAAGAATGAATCATTTTAATTCTAAAGTTTCTGTATACTTCTCTATTTTGGACACATTTCTGAAACTCAGGTAATAATTATGTATTAGCACACTACTTAAATATTTCCTTATACTATTTATTGTCAGTAAGTTTTAAGTAGCAGGAAAATGTAAAAAATTGAAATAAATCAACAGATACATTTTCTAGTTACACATCATCATGACTTCCTCTTGCCCAAAACTTTTGTGGAAGTGATAGGAAAAGTGGAGGGATTGGCAAAAAACAAAACAATACAAAAGAAAACAAAAATCAACAGAGAAAGACAAATATTAATTGTCTTGCATAATTTAGAAATATCAGTATTAAATTAAGAGTGCATCTGTATTCTTAGAAGCAAACTGTTTCTGGGATAATCTTTATGTTAATAAGAGAATCATGTAGTTTAGTGCTCCATAAAAGCTTAATGATTATGTACTTTCTTTACATGGATTTTAAAACTTACCTCTAGAACTAAGAAAAGTGATTGAAGGCTACTCTAGAATTTTATAATGCATTAGCAAGCCGAAGTGTTTTTCATTGAAAGATGTTTGGTTAGTATGCCTTTATAAATGTCTGATGCAACTGAGTTATAGGTTTTTATTTCTCTTGTAATTTTTGTCATTGTTTAAAGATGGCAGAGTAAAAAAATCCTATAATTAAAGTGAATAAAATCATATACAATTGAAATCTATTCATTCAGACAATACTTCAGTTCCTGTTAATTCTCCCCCATCCCTATCCATCTAAATAACCAGATGTTTGATGTTATATATGATTATATGAAAGCTCTGATCTGAAATCCTATGGCTTACTGGATTACCCTTTACCCACATGGTTTAAATTAATAATAAAAAAAATGAACCAGGGCAATCTTGCAACAAAAGAACAAGACTTTATTGTATAACAGAATTGCAGATGTGGAAAGGTGCTCATAATAAAGACAGAATATTTCTGTTTCATAGAGCATCTGGAATGCCACAGGATCTCTAAGTTATCAGGAGCTAATGTTAGACAGCCTTGGTTTGTGATTAATTTAATATTCAGGGGAACTTTTTTTTCCCAAGTCTTGTGCCATTCATCATCATAATGTCATTTTTTCAATCCTAAAATGATTTACAAAGTCAACTTTCCCCCCTAATTTCTAAAACAATATTAAGACATCAAAAAGTTTCAAATACAAACTTCAAAGGGCAGCCAAATCAGAGATTTCTGGCTAAGACAGTTGAGATCATTCAATATCCTCTGGTTTTCCTAGGATTAAATTACAGCCTGTAGAATTCTTGGAATCTGGCTAAGGAAGTATTATATAATACAGCATGCAATTTTCGTGGGGGTGGCAAAGGACTGAATAGGGAAAGAGATAGTAACTTTTCAATTGATCAGCCTTGCAGTGAGTACTTGTAAAATATTTGTTGTGAATTCTTAGTGGTAGGAAAAGTGAGCCCAATGGGAATACTAAGGTCAGATAGCCAGGGCAATGCTTGTGTGTCAACTCAGGATGACATACTTTTGGAGACATTTACTTTCTTCTTTATGGTCAGCACATTATCATGAAATTCAGATTCAAGGAGTAGAGTGATGGCTCATGAATGAGTATCTGAGGCAGGAGCTCATTCTAGCACAGCCACAAAGGAAATGATCCCAGTCACTGTGGCTTTCTAGGGACAACAATGACTTCTGGTTGCTTGTATGCTGCCCTGACATGACATATGAGGATCATACCACACATCATTCTTGCTGCAGGAACAGACCTATATGTTGCCTCTGTGTCACAGAGGAAACAACATTTTAAAAAAGCATTTAATTTAGCATTATCTAAATAAAGATAGGAGTCCTTGTGTGGCGCTGTGGGCTAATGCGTCAGACTGTAAAGCCGTTTGAACTGCAAGGTCAGCGGTTCAAGCTCACCAGTGGCTCCTCGGAAACCCTATACAGGGTCGCTATGGGTCAGAACAGACTCGATGTACTTACAACAACAATAACATGGGTCGGAATCAACTCGACGGCAATTAACAACAACAACAACAACAAATACAGATTGAAATTGAGCTGGTAAAAGAAAAGGTCTATGAAACAAATGTGAGTTTCCTGACTAAACCGAAAAATAAATGGTTGTTAAAGGAGATGACCTGTTACAACTGACTTTTCCACCTGTAACACAAACATGACTCCAGAAAGGTGAGTGTACTATATAGGTTGAGATTTGCACAAAAACACATCAAACAAGATTTCAGTCTACTGTGTTGGTCTAATATCCATGTTTGTTTCTGTGTCTTAAGTAGTAAAATGTATAAATAAAAATGTACCCAAAGTCTTGTGATTTGGATCAGAAAAACATAATAAAATGATAGGGAAAAATTAGTAGAAAATTTCAACAGCTTCAATTGTAGTTTCTGCATGTGTACATGGGTATCAGTAACCATAGGCCACAAGAGTGTGATTGAAAGTCAGAATGTTAGATCTGCTAAAGTATGTAATGTATCTAAACTGTAGTGGTAGGAACCAGAGGTCACTTTGTAGATCTACTTCAGTTTGGCATCATTGAATAGATCCAAACACCTATTAGTTCAAGCTGCATTCTATACTCTTCCTAACATAGAATTAACCCTCTCAGTTTATTTTATGTTTTAAATTTGAGTATGCTATTCCATCAGAATGTGACTACTTTCTTTTAAATAATTAGGAACATAAGTCTTAATTTGTTTTAGTATACAGTTTTACATAAATGGCTCTATGTAATTTCCCCCTATTTCTTCCCTTGGATCCTCCCATATAGTTTCTTAGAATTTCTTTGGGTAAGAAATGTCTAATAAGGAAACCAACAGTACAGGCAAAGTTGCAATAGGGCATCATCATCACTTTTCTCATTCTTACTATGATATTCCTTTGTCTAGCCTCATTTTTAAGATAACTGAAAGATGGCAAGTCAGTAAAGCAAGAGAACACAAGATGGGAGAAAGACAATAAAGGGTGATGGCAATTGAACTATGGTTTATGCTTTGCTTGAAAATATTAAAAATACTGCCAAAGTAATGGTGGATAGAGAAATGTGCAGATAAAATTGGGTGTGATATCAGTATCTGTGATAACATTTTACTCTTTTGTTTTCACACTGACAATCCTCCCACAGGTATCTACCAGCATCTCAGCTACTTTGTTTTATTTTAAAAATAATTTACCTATCTCTTGAGGTAATGCATGAATTCCTAACAGGACTGGACTGATAATGAAAAAAGTACAGGTTTCCTAACTGGGACTATGGTCAATTAGAATCCTCTTTCTAAATGGTGTTTTATCTGCTCATCTCTGCAAGGAAATGTGAGGTCTGTGTACTCATCAAACACTAAAGCCAGTTATGATGAAATTGAAGAATTCTACCAACTACTTCAGGAGCTATGGTAGTGTTGTTGTTGTTGTTATTAAGTGCTGTCGAGTCAGTTCCAACCCATAGTGACCCTGTACAGGGTTTCTGAGGGTGTAAATCTTTACGGGAGTAGAAAGCCTCATCTTTCTCCTGCGGAGTGGCTGGTAGTTTCGAACTGCTGACCTTAAGGTTCTCAGCCTGATTCGTAAGCACTACGCGTGGTTACAAATTGGGCTGCTTCTCTCAAGGTCAGCAGTTTGAAACTACCAGCAGTTCCACAGGAGAAAGATGAGGCTTTCTGCTCCCATAAAGATTTACAACCCTTGTAGGGTTGCTATGAGTTGGAATCACCTCCACAGCACATAACTACCACAACCATTAACTCCTTCAGCATGAAATTAATCACACGTGCGATCAAGATATATTGATAATTACTGGCAATTGGAATGTAAAAGTTGGAAACAAAGAGGAAGAATTAGTAGTTGGAAAATATGGCCTTGGTGATGTAAACAATGCTGGAGATTGAATAATAGAATTTGGCAAGACAAGTGACTTACTTATTGCAAATAACTTTTTAAAACAACATAAAAGACAACTATACATATGGACTTCACAAGATGCAATGCACAAAAATCAAATTGATTACATCTGTGGAAAGACACTGTGAAAAAGTGAGATATCATTAACCAAAATATGGCCAGGGGCAGAATGTGAAACAAATCGTCTTGCTAATAAGCAGGTTCAGGCTGAAGCTGAAGAAAATTAAAACAAGTCCAGGAGAACCAAAATATGGCCTTGAACATATCCCACTTGAATCAAGAGATCCTCTCAAGAACACATTTGATGCAGTTGGCACTAATGACCGAAGACCAGAAGAGATGTGGAATGACATCAAGAACATCATATGGGAAGAAAGCAAAGGGTCATTAAGAAGACAAGAAAGAAGGAAAGACCAAAATGGATATCAGAAGAGACTCTTAAGTGTGCTCTTCAACATAGAGATGCTAAAACAAATGGAAGAAATTAGGAAGTAAAGAGCTAACCAGAAAATTTCAAAGGTCACCTTGAGAAGACACACAATCAAATATTATAATGAAATGTGCAAACACCTGGAGTTAGAAAATCAAAAGGAAAGAACACACTCAGCATTTCTTAAACTGAAATAACTGAAGAAAACAATCCAAGCCTCAATTTGCAATATAGAAGGACTATGGTCCATTTCAATGGCAATGTCGGCAGTTCAAATTCATCAGGTGCTCCCCTGAAACCCTATACAGGGTCACTATGAATGGAATTGACTCAATGGCACTTAACAACAACAGCAACAATGGGCAATGTATTGAATAATGCAGAAAACATCAAAAGAATATGGCAGGTAGACATAAAGTCACTGTACCAAAAAGAAATGGTCAGTGTTCAACCATTTCAAGAGGCAGCATTTCAAAAGCCAATGGCATTGGAGGAAGAAGTCCAAGGAGTACTGATGGTATTGGCAAAGAACAAGGATCTGAAAATCTTTCAGCAAACTGATGCAGGATCAGAGGCACTCATTTATTAATGCTAAGAGATTTGGAAGACAACTACCAGGCCAACTGATTGTAAAATATGCATATTTGTGTCCATTTCAAAGATATGTAACTCAATGGAATGAGGAAATCATCAGACAATATCATTAGTATTGCATATAAGTAAAATTTTGCCAAGGATAATTAAAAAACAGAGTCCTGATGTGGTACTGTGGGTTAATGCACTGGATTGCAAGGTCGGTTTGAACCGCAAGGTCAACCATTCAAGCTCACCAGTCGCTCCTCTGAAACCCTATACAGGGTCTCTATGAATCAGAATTGACTTGACAGTACTTAACAATAACAACATCAATTCAAAATGGCAGCAATATTTCATCGACAGGGAATTCCCAGAGGTTCCAGCTAGATTCAGAAGAGAACGTCGAATGAGGGATATCATTATTGATGGCAGCTGGATCTTGGCTCAAAACAGAGAGTATCAGAAAGATTTTACTTGTGCTTTATTGACTATGCAAAGGATTGCAACTGTGTGGATCATGACAAGCTATGCACAAAATTGTGGAGAATGAGGATCCGGAACACTTAATTGTGCTCGTGAGGAACCTGTACATAGACCAACAGGCAGCTGTTTGAACAGAACAAGGGGACACTGAATGGTTTAAAATCAGGAAAGGCGTGTGCCAAGGTTGTATTTTTTTCAACATATTTTCTCAGTCTGTATTATGAGCAAATAACCCGAGAAACTGAATTATATGAAGAAACAATTGGCATTAGGATTGGGGAAGACATATTAACAACCTGCACTATGTAGATGATACAACCTGGCTAATTAAAAGCAAAGAGGACTTAAAATACTTACTGATGAAGATCTGGAAAAAAAGACCATAGCATTCAGTATGGGTTGCATCTCAATGTAAAGAAAACAAAAATTCTCACCACTGGACCAATAAATAACATCAGGACAAATGGAGAAAAGATTGAAATTGTCAAAGACCTAGTTTTTTTTTGATCCACTATCAACATTCATGCCAGCAGCAGTCAAGATGCCTAATTAAGTATTGCATCGGGCAAATATATGGCACAAGACCTCTTTAAAGTGTTCTAGATCAAAAATGTCAGTTTCAGGAGTAAGGTGCACATGACCCAAAGCATGGTATTTTCAATAACCTCATATGCATATGAAAGTTAGATAATGAATAAAGAAGACCATATAAGAATCAATGGGGTTATGGTGTTGTAGAAGAATATTAAAAGTGCATTAAAAGAACAAACTAATATGTCTTGGAAGACGTAAAATCATAATGATCTTTAGAGGCTAGGATGGCGAGACTTAGTCTGTCATATTTTGGACATAGTATCAGAGGGATCAGTCTCTAGGAAGGACTTCAGGCTTGGTAAAGTGGAGTCAGCAAAAAACAGGAAGACCCTGAATGAGATGGATTGGCAAAATGCTAACAGCAATAGACTCAAGTGTAATAACAATTGTGTGTATGGCACAGGGTTGGATATGTTTCCTTCTGTTGTACATGGAGCCACTGTGAGGCAGAACAAACTTGACAGTATGTAACAACAGCAACAATTATCTTTCCAGGCAGGTAGTAAAAAGAGTAAAGTAAAAAAGTAGAAAATGAGAATTATTAAATTTCATTCAGATACATAAAAATATTTTATGCACAGGAAAAAATGATGACTTATGAAATATGGAAACATCAAGCCAATATATACTGTTCAGACCAGACATGTTTCATTATAATTCTTCACTGTTGTTAGGTGCCATTGACTCAGTTCTGACTCATAGAAACCCCATGAACAACAGAATGAAACACTGCCTAGTCCAGCACCATCCTCCCAATTGTTGTGAAGCTTAAGACCATTTGTGCTGCCACGGGGTCACCACATCTCACTGGGGTTGTCCTCTTCTTCATTGACCCTCCATTTTACCAAACATGATATCCTTTTCTGGAGACTGGTTTCTTCTTGTAACATGTCTAAAGTAGAGGCCCATGGAAAGGAAAATTTTGGCTCCAACCAAATGAGTTTAGGGTAAGTGACTAAAATTAAAGTTCTTTGAAACTATGTACCTTTTTAAAAATCAAATATAAGTATAGCACAATACATATGAATTAATACAAATGACTGAGAATCTATTTTTAATTAAAATAAACATTTCTAACAAGGGTAGAAAAGACTTTAGTTAAGCTCAGATTTCTTAGTAACTATTCCCAAGAAAAACATGGATATTAGGTCATTTGTTCCTAATTGTGTGCTATTCAAGGATGAGTCAACATTAGAAAAACGATCAGTGTAATCCACCATATAAATAAGAAAAAAGAAAAGAACCATATAATCATATTTATTGATGCAGAAAAGGCATTTGACAAAATCCAACCAACATCCATTCCTGATAAAAACACTCAACAAAGTAGAAATTGAAGGGAAATTCCTCAACATAATTAAGAGCATGTATACAAAACCAACAGCCTACATTACTCTCAATGGAAAGAAACTGAAAGCCTTCCCTCTTCGAATAGGAACCAGACAAAAGATGCCTTTTGTCACCACTCCTATTCAATATTGTGCTGGAAGTCTTAGCAAGAGCTATATGGCAAGACAGGGAAATTAAAGGCATTCAAATTGGCAAAGAGGAAGTAAAACTCTC